>NC_080671.1:361805297-362166091 GCF_030247195.1 Topomyia yanbarensis
ATTAACGTTAAAGATACTTTCGCTAAAGCGGAAGTCGCTATCCTGGATTATTAAGTAGCTTCTGGGATTGACATCCAGCATCTATTCATTATAGCTATTCCAAAAATCCCTGCATTGTTCTGGTTATAGAAAATTTTACTAAACCGGACAACGTCATCTGGGAATTCAAAATGGCCTACAACGTTGACTTATCGAGCCCGTTCTAAAAACATTTGCATTGTTTAGGTTTTGGAGAAATTAACCTTCCGGAAGTCGCGCTATTGCTCTGAATATCTAGCGGAATCGTCTTAGCCCACCAGCGGCTGCTCATTCAGCGGGCCATCTGCGCTACTTCATGTCGCCTTTTGCGATTTCAAAACGGAGTTGACATTTGCTGCACAAGCCTATACCGAAAATATTCATACTGTTTGGATTATTGGGAATTTTGCTGAACTGAAAGATGCCTTGGTTTTCAAAATGGCGTCTTAAATCAATATTTGGCGTCTACTCGCTGAGCCCGTTCGGAAAATACCTATATTGATTGAGTTTTAGATAATTCTGCAAAACCGGAAATCACCAACTTGGTTTTCAAAAAGGCGTCAGACATCGATATTTAGTGTGTACTCGTCAACCCGAGTAAACGAGAAGCCCATAATTCCGGCATGCTCGTGGTTCAAATGGATGCTGTCGTTTTGATAGTGTTTGAAATGGGTTCAAACCATGAAAACACAATCACTATGATCCGGAAGATACCATGAGTTTTCAGGCATTTTAATGGTGGGGTTTTGAGGCATTTCATGGTGTTTTGATGGTTGTAAAATTCGGCGTGGGCCATATTTATGGGGTTGTATGGTGTTTGAATCCATGATAATTTGCTGGGAAGCCTATTTTGAAATCACCCATATTGTTGAAGTGCGGGTCGAAATCAAAAATCTTTGCATTCAAAAAGATTTAATACATGCAGAAACCGTGTTAATTACGAAACATGTTAAAAAACCAAATCTTCTAAGTCTATCATAATTGAGAAAAACTTGTGAAAAGGCCGTGAAAAATGCACAAAAAAGGGTGTGAAAAGAAATCATAGTGTATAGCTATTTCTGAAACCTGATTTTTACTGGAAGCAGATAGATAGCTTCAGTCTTCAGAAAAGTTGCAGAAAGCGGTATTTTTAGCTATTCAGTTTAAGTTGGCAACTACCTAAATGCAGCCGGTCCATTAACATGTGGTATTTCCTTAGCAACCTCTTTAAAACCAGTGTCTTCTGCAAATGTCTTTGCACTCCATTTTGGAACATTACCGTCTACCTCTGAAAATCCGCCATAACGACTCCAACAACTTTGCTGAAGTCACCAAGAATTAAAATCGTTTGGTTTTCACCCAAAATAATTAAAGGCATGAGTTTACACGTTTTGACCACTATGCTTTGGTCCAAATTGGTTCTTCTAGACGTCTACGGTACACCGCCCACTACGTTCTATTTTCATAAGCGATCAAAGCGCTGTTAGTGACATTCTTAGGCACTATCAGAATCCGGTTCTTATGCGAATGAATATATCGTTTTATTTTGGTCCGTATAAAATAAGTTCCGATCAGGCTTGTAAACGGCATTGTAAAATGTACGAAACAAAAGTTTTTCAATTTAAATTTATAAACTCCGGCAGCGCACATAGTAGTACCTTCTGGAAGTACAACCGCGACCAAGTCGCGTGTTACTCCCTTGACAAGCTGCGAGCTTTCGAGGCTTACCAGCCGCACCGAGCCGAAAGAATGCTTCAACAACAGAAAATCCCCCGGAAAATGGTTAGCTTTTTGCTCGCTTGTTTGCTGCTGGCGAAACACAGACTTTTTTACGAGTACACTTGAAAGATTTCTGTGAGGCTCAGCAGTGTTCTGAAAGATAAATAAAGAAGAGCAGGAGGGTTAAAGTATTGTTTTCGTCTGAGTGCCCACCAATGGTCTGCTTCATTTTTAATTGGACTAACAGCGGAAAAAACAGTTTTAATCCGTTTGTTTCTTGACCTGTGAAAATCGAGGGGGAAGGCGTTCTTTTTACTGGGGCATTAGTTCATCGGACCATTTTTGAGCAGTCGAGCATATTAACAGCGGAAACATGAGCAAAGAATAACGACGTATAGTTCTGAATGGTTGTTGAACATTATTTGAAAACTCGAATTGACGTTCTATACTTCAATCACCTTTGGTTTGCAATGTGCTAGTCAATTTGCAATCTAGTAGAGTACTTTGAACAACCCATAGAACGAATCTTAATCACACAGTCTTTATTCCGCTAGCTTTCTGATTTACTTCACGCAGCACCTACCGGTGCTAATTATTTCAGTTTTTATATGCACTCCTCCTTGTGCGCTCGCCTCGTTCTTCAGCTCAACCCAAACGACCTTTCAATCAAACCAGAGAAGAACAGAACTGATCCAAAAATAAAACCGATTCGAACCGAATGTAAACACAATAATAAGTAATGGGAAATCCAAACGAGCTGATAATCAGCTGAAATTGCAAAATTAACCTTTCCGTTTCCTTTATTGAGACCTTCGGTCAGTGTTTGACATTTTAAAACACAGTATCATAGGTGAGTTGATAAGTGAATGGTTTTGCAAATATTTTCGGTTGAACAATGGTTTACTGGCGTATTGTTCAAAATACTTCAGCTGATAATAATTAAAAAAAACAATTTATAATTCGATATAGTCCGTTCCATTAAGAATTGTAGCGAGAAACTACATGTTTTATTCGGTATGGATTGTTTATTCGCTAGTCATTTCTTCAGGATCTATTAACACGTTCGAATGTTATCGAAGGTGAAACTCGAGATACGTAAACAATGAAACCCCAAAGTGGTCAGGATGAATTTCAAAAATGGATTGTACTTGTATCGCCTGATTTCTTAAATTTAAGATCAATAATTGCCTATTTCGATATATTTATGGCCAAAAATGTGGATCATTTGGAGTATTGTTACTTTTTTCAATAAAATTGTCCATGCTGCCCAAACTATTCTATGGCCCCGGCTAAAATTGCATCTCGTTAAGTAGGGCCAGAACTTCATGGGATATTCGTGTGATTAAATAAATGTAAAATCTGCATGGAGACTTTCTTTTTGCATACAGTTTTCATGAACTCTGCTGTGCGCCGAAGACAACATTTTGGCGAAATCACATTCTTTTGGACTGCCCTAATGATCTTCATCCGTAGTTTCCTTTCCCTTCTACGTATAGTGTTTCTCGATAATGTTTGGGTACAGTCGATTAGGGATTTTTTTTAAATCGTTCTGATCAGAAGGATACCGTGAGAAAGCGGTCGACCATAAAATAAAACAATCATCGATTCGAATAAATTTTTGCAGTTGGATATTCGTTTTTTTATAACTATTGATAAAAATTCTGTTGAAAAATTCAATTACAAAAAACCCATTTTTTATTTTTTTTGTTTTCTTTCTGTTAGCAAAATCCTTGAAAGAATGGAAAATTTTTAAATGTCATCGTATCACGGAAAACTTATGACTAAAAAGTTTTTCTAGCAATAAGTTTATACATGGTTTTTAATAAATTTTTCAAGTTTTTACAACAACAACTAACAACAATTAAACATTTATTGTTCTAAACACGAAATAGATTTTTTTAGTTGATTTGCAACATAGCTACCAATGAGAAAGTTTTTCCTAACAATAACTTTTAGCACACTTTTATAATTCATATATTATTTGCATTCAAAAATACAGTTTTCTTTTTGAGTATGATTCAACATGCCATTTCAAATCAAAAAGCCCATCCAAAAATTGCAAATTGTCGTTTTCAAGATACTTTAAATTTTGTTTCAATAAATACGATATTTCGTTTGATTAGAACCTTTTCATAAGTTGTACGCAGTCTACTTCCTACCTCTGCTGCAGTCAGATTTCCAGTCGAGCCAAGTGAACGAAAACTAGCAACCTTTCGATCTAGCGTACATTGTCTTGAGAATAAAGGATCCATTTTCTTTATTCCTGCCAGTAAAGTCGACGGAAATGCTCCGCTTCGATTCAACGTCGCGGCTAATGACTTTGAATTTTGTTCAATACAGATCGAGTTTTCGTGAAGTGGAATACAGTCTGAAGGTAAAAATGTAGCTTAGACTTTCGGAAGTCGCCTACATTCAGTTTCATGATCTCCGTAATACAGTATTATAGCATTTAGCACGTTGGCACAAGCCGAACGATTCGTTTTGCAAAACAACTTTAAACACGTGGCTGAAAGTGAAACCGTTGGAATTAATATTCCGATGTATATAGAAAATGACTGCATACAGGTAAGGCTACATGGCCTATCACCGTGTATTGTATCACATGAGCTATTTGAAAACTGCATATCGCAATACGGAGAACTGAAATCTGTTGCACCTGATACTTAGAGAAACTTCTTCCTGGATATTCCTATCGGTATTCTTGTGGTGAGAATGCGGCTAGAAAATCTACTCCTTCCTACTTGACTATAAAACTCAAAACTCTTGGAACTACTATTAAACAAACTACGCTATGCACTCATGACGGGCAAACTGCTACGAGCAAGTATTGTAATCAGACAGCGCACCATGCACAATCTTGCTCGGAAGATGCAGAGGCGAATGCATCTCAACCGTTTGCCAACACATCAGCAGAAAACCACGGAGTTTTCCAACATTAAGCCACATAGGCGAGGAAGTTAATAACCCCGTGACGCAGTAGGTGAGCCAACGAACGTTTCACAGCTGCGAAAAAAAGTCTCCGCGCGCAATATAAAGCTGTGTGAACGAAATACAACGGATAATCAATAACATTTATTTTTATTCAAATATTTTACATATTGTTAACATACTAAAGATTCACGGTTCCGTTAAGCTACTACCATGAGCTGTGTCAAAAAAAGGATTAAAATAAAAGTTATTCGCGTTTCTCCATCTCTTGATAGGAGGTTTCAATAGGTTTATCGAAATTCATATTAAATTTCCTATAAATTTTCTTTTGGCATCAAGGCGATATTGTGAACCATTTTAAAGCGCCAATAAAACAAAAATATGATTCAATTATTTAGTTTTATCATCAGACTCTATAGTTGAATCATATTTTCAAGCTGGTAGTGTACGGTTGACCCCGCAAAGAGCCCCAACATTGGAGGGGGGCGCTGAAATCTTGATCTGCTTTATAAAACAGCGAGAATAAATCAGAACTAAGCAGGATATGAGTGCCAAAAGATCACAGACTCATAACGAGTTATTCACAATAAATGGTGATATTCTCAAATATTTAATGTATAGAAGAATAGATAACGGACGTGTTTGAGTTGTACGAAACGATTTCTACAAAAAAGTGTCTTTCAAATGATTTGGCGGGTGCTGTTTGTTTGCGAGGTATGGTAATATATGATATGGACTTTCCCCATAATATTTTCAAATTTTCAGCATTCTCAATGCAAGATTCATTGTCATGATTTATTACGCACTTGCCACACCGTGCCTTATTGCTACAATTTACTTGTATTTATGGCAAGATACGACGTACTATAGAAACGGCCGAACAAGGAAACGAACCTTGTCGAACAAGACGTAATCGGGCAAAGCAGTCCCTCCAAAGGTCACCTGTCAATACGAGTTTAGTTTGATCGCCATTCAAAATATTCACTCACTGGATCAATGATTCACTGAGACAGTCTACCTTGTACTTCAGTAGATTCACCAACGATAAACTCGAATCGTTGGCCACATCGTCGATCTCAACTGTGTGAGTGGGTATGTAGCCGCGGTATCGTCATTGCGCTACGGTCCCAAAACCGTATTTAGGAAGACAAAACTGTTTGCGCCTAAACCGTTGGTCTTAGATGTACAGTGTCTTTAGTAAACTTTCTTATAACTTTCTTGCCGATTTTTGAAGTAGAATACTTCTAACGTTTCAATATGGGGTCCCGTTTCAAAAATTTCTGTTGAGAAATTTTCCCAGGTTTGAAATGCGAGTATCTTCCGTTCTACTGGACGAAATTGCAATATTTTTGCACTATCTGATCGGAAATTTGTGCACGTATTTCGTATTAAATTTCGTAATTAGTGCGACTACTATAAATAAACCAAAACTAGGATTTTTAAAAAATCCTTCGGAAACAGCGAGGAAAATGCGCAATTTGCCAGCATATCCCACGCAGAGCCGTCAAAAAGGGGCATGTAAGCGTTTCATTACATACGGGAATATTATATATACAGGTCACGCGAGCTTGTTTTGTATCAGTAGGTGCTCGCTTACCACACGAGCAACATGTTCGTCCGGACGGTACAATGAGCGGTATAATGTTTGCGTTCCCGTATCAAGTGTCATCGCAAGGTTCTTCGTGATAAAATCCAGGGAATCACAAAATCCGCCATTCGGCGTCTGGCTTGTCGTGGTGGTGTAAAATGCATCTCCGATTTAATCTACGAATGCTGATGGTGTGCAGGAAAATGTCATCCGAGATGCCATGACCTACACTGAACACGCCAAGCGCAAAACCGCAATGAATGTCGTCTATACTCTGAAGCGGCAGGGACGCACTTTGTATGGATTTGGAAGTTGAAAAGGTAGAACTCACTTGTATCATTATAAAAAAGGCCCTTTTCAGGGCCACCAAAATCATTTCAAAGAATAAGTTTGCATTTTCTGTTTCATGGACTGTTTCTCCTTGGAGAGCTATTTGGGTTAAACCCTAAATTATGATTTATTTCAGTACGCAAATTGCAAATATGGTCAGAAACAAACTGGAGTGAAGTGGAAAACATTTTTACTAGGCGCATTCAAAAAAGGTTTCAATTCTCAAACATTTTGCCAAGGTGCCGTATTACATTACTCTCTTTACCCTGAGTGTTCGATAATCTCCGTAGTGGAAACACAATTTCAATTTTGTTCTTTATCAAAAATATGTGGTCGACCAACCAAGGGGTGGAGCTACGACGAGCACATATTGAGGACAACACAAAAAGGACGAGCTTACATTGTGCTGTAGTCAGGTATAAAAACTCAGCATGCTGTTGCTCACGCTCAGTTCGTTTCCAGCATCAGCATACAGTAGTTCGTTTGCAGCATCTCCCGCAAAATTCAAACCGCCGTCCGTTTGCTGCTGTCAGAAGAGTTGGCCAAGCATGCCGTCTTCGATGGCACCAAAACTGTTACCATATACACCAGCACCAAGTAAATTTCGAACACTGCCCAATGAAAAGGCCCTTTTCAGGGCCATCAATTTATCGACAAAGAATGAAATTGAAGTTTTGTTATTACAAGCATCAGCTTGTCAAGAGCGTTAGATAGTAAGTGAGCCACTTGTGAACAATACCGTCGCTTTCACGAGAATGGCACAAAATCGAAAGTTATTTGTGATTTACAGACAGTTTAGTGTAATGATTCAATTTACAAAAATCGAACGTTTTCTAAATCTTCTGTTGTTTTGAATGAAAACCTTCGATTTTTGCGCTGATTGGAAATAGTTGACTAATTCTGTAGAATGTACAATTACTGAAATAACGGATTTTGTGAAAGCAGTGGTTGGTCCATACAATTCGATTCCAAGCGAGTCAGACTAGTTTTCGTTGGAAGGTCCACCTCTGACAATAGAAGTAAACTATTTTATTTTGAATTCAACTACAACTTCCTTGAAAACAGCACAGCTCAAAAAACTTTGGGAAAAACGAGCAAACCTAAAATTTCCACTATAATGGAAACTGCCTGTGCCCAGCCGCACAGCATCATCAAGATTGATAGTAATTCAAGCCGGGAGGAAAGAGGTTGTAAGGCAATGGAAAACGAAAATTTCATTTATATCTTACTGGAATATAATTGGCTGGTCCTGAAAAGAACTTGTTGGTTTGTGGTTTATTTTGGTTCACAATTTAGGCCTGCTCGATTGCTGATAGCTGTGAATATCTCGCAGGGCGACAGTTTCTGTTCAGTAGTGATGAGGCTTCCTAACGCCAACCGTGACTGGGGCACTTTTACACGGCCTTCGTTGCTTACTGCTTGCGGGGAGGCTTTCCTCCGGTGGACTTACGAGCGGTATGTTTGGTACGGGCCATTTATCAACAAAGAATCGAATTGAAATTTTGTTATTACAAGCATCCGAAAGTAGCTTGCCAAGAGCGTTCGATGGCAAGTGAGCTACTTGTGAACAATATCGTAGATTTCACGTAGAATGAAACAAAATTAAAAGTTATCATTTGTGTGTTTGTTTACAGTTTCGTGTTTACTAGGCGCATTCAAAAAAGGTTTCAATTCTCAAACATTTTACCAAGGTGCCGTATTAGATTACTCTTTTTACCCTGAGTGTTCGATAACCTCCGTATTGGAAACACAATTTTAAATTTGTTCTTTATCAAAAATATGTGGTCGAGCAACAAAGGGGTGGAGCTACGAAGAACACATATTGAGGACAACACAAAAAAGGACGAGCTTACATTGTGCTGTAGTCAGGTATAAAAGCTCAGCATGCTGTTGTTCACGATCAGTTCGTTTGCAGCATCAGCATGCAGCAGTTCGTTTGCAGGATTTCCCGCAAAATTCAAACCGCCGTCCATTTGCTGCTGTCAGAAGAGTTGGCCAAGCATGCCGTCTCAGATGGCACCAAAACTGTTACCATATACACCAGCTTCAAGTAAATTCCGAACACTGTCCAAACAACAGGCCCTTTTCAGGGCCATCAATTTATCGACAAAGAATCGAATTGAAATTTTATTACAAGCATCAGAAAGTGGCTTGTCAAGAGCGTTGGATGGTAAGTGAGCCACTTGTGAACAATATCGTCGCTTTCAAGTAGAATGGCACAAAATAAAAAAGTTATTTGTGTGATTTGTAGACAGGTTAGTGTAATGATTCAATTTACAAAAATGTAGAATGTTCAATTACTGAAAATAACAGATTTTGTGAAAGCAGTGGTTGGTCCATACAATTCGATTCCAAGCGAGCCAAACTAGTTTTCGTTGGAAGGTCCATCTCTGACAATAGAAATAAACTATTTTATTTTGAATTCAACTACAACTTCCTTGAAAACAGCACAGCTAAAAAACTTTTGGGAAAAACGCGCAAACCTAAATTTTCCACCATAATAAAAACTAGTGCCCCCGCCGCACAGCATCATCAAGATTGATAGTTATTCAAGCCGGGTGGAAAGGGGGAGGGAGGTTGTAAGGCAATGGAAAATTTCATTTATAATAATAATACTTTATAATTGGCTGGTCCTGCAAACAACTTGTTGGTTTGTGGTTTATTTTGGGTCACAATTTAGGCCCGCTCGATTTCTGATAGCTGTGAATTTTTCGCAGGGCGACTGTTTCTGTTCGGTAGCGATGAGGCTCTTAACGCCAACCGTGACTGGTGCACTTTTACACGGCCTTCGTTGCCAACCAGCCTCCTGTCAAGGACGACGTCTCTGTACAGCCAGCATCACTGCCATGAAAGGCAAAACATTGATTTTGAACCGAATGATTAGAAGATGTATTTAGTTACAAAATGTCGATTAAATTAAATTATTAAATCATCCCACAAGATGCAAAACGTCGTGTGGAATGCTTGAATATCGAGCATAGTGCCGAACATAATTCTTTGTTTGGGGCTTTATAGCTATACCGCCCCATATATGTCGGTCGCTGTCAAACTCCATATGATGGTATAGGGTTGCCAGGGGGCTGTTGCCAACTGCTTGCGGGGAGCATTTCCTCCGGTGGACTTACGAGCGGTTTGTTTGGTACAGGCCATGTAGCGAAACATTCTGATCTGCTACTTCTCTGATGCTGGTAGTAGGACGACGGTCAAACGCTCGTTTGCGTGCCTTCATTCATAAAAGTTCAACAATATTTTCAAAGAATGTTGCAAATTGTCAACTTGATAATTCCAAAAATACTCCAAATAAACTATGAATGTGTTAAAGTCGACAAAATCGCATAGAAATTGCTTATTCCAGAGCAGAATTTACCGGTCTAAAGTGTATTCTACTTCACTCCGGTTATGTCTCTGACATTACCCACCCATCTTTTATATTAGTTGAATTAGGGTGGTGCTTGTGGTTATGGTGTTCAAAGCATCAACTTTATAGATATGTAAAATCCAGCTATATAATGTTCTACAAAGTTATAAATCAATCAAATTGGAGCAACTTTTCTGAAGAAACTATGTAGCTATCTTTAATAGTTCATGTGCTATGATTTTTGCAATATTTAAGGTAGGGCTCTTGAAAAATTGGTTTTCTATTAATATCTTTTTATGTGTTGATTTCTCGCTAACACTTTGTTCTAGAGGTTTTTAGAACTTTCGTAAATAAACTTTTTTGCCGAAGCAATGAAGTTTCTATCTCTTTTGTTTGCATAGTTACAGGCGATTTTCAAAACAAAAATGGATTTTTCAAAGCTATATATCTTCCAAGATTGAAAATAAATTTTAAATCTTTTAATTTCATTTGAATGATAGGAACTTTCCTAGTTTTTGATGAAAAATCTGCGGGAGCGTTATTTCTGTAAAAAAAATAATTAATTTTTAAAAATGGTGTATTTTTCAACAAAAATCGTTCATAACTTTTTCAATGTATTTACAAAAGTTCTAAAAACCTCTAGCACAAAGCGTTAGCAAGAAATCAACACATAAAAAGATATTAATAGAAAACCAATTTTTCAAGAGCCACCCTACCTTAAATATTGCAAAAGTCATAACAAATGAACTATTAGAGATAGCCATAAAGATTCTTCGGAAAAGTTGCTTCAAATTGATTGATTTATAACTTTATAGAATATTATGTAGCTGAATTTTACATATCTAAAAAGTTGGTACTTTTAACATCCTAACCACAAGCACCACCCTAATTTAACTAATATAAAAAAAATTGGCAAGAAAGTTTTAAGAAAGTTTGCCGAAGATACTGTATATCAAAAACCAACGGTTTAGGCGCAAACAGTTTTGTCTTCCTAAATACAGCTTTGGGACCATAGTGCATTGGTTTGCTTTAAACAGGATGTCACAATTTTGAGCTGATCTGGATGAACTTTTGAGATATCTGTCAAGGTTGAATATTTTTTCTGCTCCAAACTGTCTTGTAAAGTCAGCAAAACTGCAATAATAATAAGGAAACAAGAAGCTAACTGGTTCTCCTAATTCACAAATCTCGACAAACATGTCAAATGGTCCTAAGTGCAAATGAGAGCCTCTCTTTGTTTACTTTCTCTTTCGATTATTACGGCGTCAGCATAACACTTTTAAATATTATTTCAGGATATATCGAAAAACGCTGATTTCGACTAGCATATTATGCTAAGAGTTAATGAACAAACGTATAAACGGACGAGTTATTGGCGAAAGAGAAAGTAAACAAAGAGAAACTGTCATTTTCACTTAGGACCATATGACATGTTTGGCTAGAAATGAGTTTTGTCGATATCGTAGTGAAAATTCTGCTAATCCAGTTTGTGTTAGCAGAATGTTATACAACTTTTGTTGTATTTATATATTTTTTTGTAGAATTGTTCATTATTTTAACTTTCAAATAGTTCTCGTTGTCGCCTTGACGTCAAAAGGAAACTTACAGGAAATTTTATGTGTATGTTGAGAAACGTGTTGTTGTTGATGAAGAAACGTGAATAATGTATGAAAACGTCGCAATAAAATAAAATAATTGTTCTTGTTGAAACAAAATTTGGAATATCTTGAAAGCGACTACATTTTCGAAAAATTTTGTTATGAGAATTTCGATTTTAAATGGCAATTAGAATCATATTCTATAAGACCCTCGGCATGATGCTGTACCTTGATGTGGTCCGGGGGCTTTTCCACTAAAGCAGTACTACACTGATTATATCACATAGAAACTTTGAGTCCGACTTCTTTCTTTTTAGTTCAGCTAGATTGTGATCAAATTTAGTACTCAGTTTGGCGACCTTTATTACCTACTTAACCATGGTCGAAATAATGTACAAAATGGGTTTATGGCCAAATTATCCCTCCGCCCTAGGCTCGACGGTGAACCCTGATTTAAGGCTGCTTTAAACTCGAAGTGTCCCATGCCAAGACTCCCGAAGATGACAATATACCAGATGATCTCCCGAACATGATAACACCCCGGTTTAGTTTAGTTACACCTGTGGCCGCATAGAGGCACCCTCTAACTAACTTTTAAATGAAGAGAGATAGAATATCAACAGATTCAGAAGAATTACTACATGATGCATGTTCTACAACTTTGTAGAAGACACCTAATTTCTATCTCTCTCCGTTGAAAAGTTAGTGTTGGTGCCCTCTATGCGGTAACCTGTGGAACTAAAATTTATTTTCCAAAGCGTGAGCTAAACTTAACTATTATTTCATAAAAATGTTTAGCTCGTGGGAATTGCGCACTGGTACACAACCATGAGCTGTTTAGCCCCATACAAAACTGACTCATACATCACCTCGTTAAAAGTGTAATAACTTTTTCTAACAAAGCCGGAATGACTTGCAGTTTTCGACAAAGTTGTAGACAATTATATTATCTTTCTTATTTTCATTTGTAGTGATAATCTGATGCATACAGTACCACCTAGCAGTGAAAATGAGAGGTAGTGGGTTTTCTCCACATAAATTGTCGAAAAAGCTCATACAAACGTCAGGCATGTTGTTCCTGTAGCTAGAATTGTCCTATTTGCTTCAAATTTGGTTTGTGCTCCTGGTGGGACTAGGTATGGACTCAGGGGTGGGCCGATAGGGATCGTTTTTTCTTGTCACACTTACGCTCACGATCGCGCAATCTTGATAACACCACGACGCTAAAGGGATCTTTTCAGAGCTTATAAATTGACATCACATAATCACAAAATACAAATGTTTGATATCAAATTTTATGGAGAAACATTATTTTTATTTCTGAACAGCCAACAGCAGCACCGTTCAATTCATCGCATTCTGCAGCGCAATTATTCGTCAAGTATACATCAATTTCTTAACAGTACCCCGACCTACATTCTGATCCTCCTCCATGGCATTTTTGTGGTCAGCATGAACCAATCCCCTTCTATCATCGGCCTTGGACTGATTGGCGCTTTCATTGCCCCACAAAAAAAATGAAAGTGAAATTAGAATCATATTCTGCAAGAAAATTATATTTTTAACTGAAAATACTTTGAATTTTAAAAATATGTTAAAAGTTGTTTGCAAGGTAAACTTTCTTATAGATAGATTCTCTATGATCCCAATACACTAAAAAAATCTTTTTCTTTTATAACACGATACACTTTTGATTGTTTGTAGTTCAAAATAAAGAAACGCGATTATGTTATAAAAAGGGTATAATTTCACCAAGTAATTGTTTTTGTGCTAACAAAATTCCATGTACCTAGGAAACTTACACATTTCGGAAGGATCTCGTTAATTTGATTGAAATTACATTTTGGAATAATATTTTATCATAAAATTATAGTTTTATCTGTCAGTTTCTATGAAATTTAAAAAAAAGTTTAATGTAATAGTTAGAAAAACTTTTATCGTCATAGGCTTTCTATAATTAAATTACATTTGAAAGATTTCCTTCCTCTTTAGTTTTTTGTTGAAAAAAGATTAAAAGATTTAAGAATGAGTTTTTTCTGTAATTAAATTTGCAAAAAAAGAATGCTCTAGAGTCAAAATGATCTCCCTCACTGTGGATAATGTTTAGACTTCCATGCCGGTGGAACGTGTAAAGTTTCAATCGAAGATTGGTCACGATTTTGAAGATTTTCGGACGGATCTTCGTGGAATTCCTCCTCATTCCTCCTAGCCGCATTGGTGAGCTTGTACTTGTCTTTCATCTTCGATAACTTCGGAAGTGTTTATTAATCCAGATGAAATTTTCACTGTTAAATAAGCAATCCTTCTAGATTAAATCGTTGTCATTGCTTTCTCGCTATAACTAATTAACAAGAAGTAGTCGAATTCTACCGTATTTAAAATGAAGCAGCAAAATTGAAAACCACCGATCAATGCCCGAATAATTTTGGACGAGGTTCTATTATTTCGATTGAGAGATTGTCAGTAATCAAGAAACAGAACCGTTCAAATAATTGCGCAGGAGTCCATCGAATTGGACAATGCACAATACTAGCACAAACTCACGTTATTCTGTAAATGGCTCTTGCTGTTACAGGGAAGTCGTTCACTATTCCTATAAAATCATCCGATGTTATTATACAACTGCAACGAGATTGAAAGTTCACGCCAACTGCATCCCATCCTGGAAAACGTGCGGGCATGCGAGTGTACAACTTTAATGGCGCCTCGGCACAAGACCTTGTCGATGCCGGTAATGATTTAAACACAAATGTAACGACGACTCATTCTATATTGGGTTACTTGCTTCTCGCCTCGAACATTAACTGCTATTTATGAATAGCGATTGGCAGAAATGTTTATGTTTACTCCGACCGCAACTACCGGCAATAACTTAGTCAGCCGAAGCTAATGCTTTCGCGCAACGTGCACAGTCGGGGAACGTGAAACTCACAAAGTAACACTGCAATATACTCGATTAGAGAATCGTTTCAAAATGCTATCATAACATTACCTTCCACGGATATTTGTTAGATTTTTTGCACTATTTGAACTACTAATATGACCTCATTTATTGCACAATTTATTGCGATTATTGCATTATGTTACAATTATTGTATTACCCCAAAAAGGTTTGTATGCTTTCCCAGTAAAAGTACATTCTTACTATCGTTTTCGAGGAAACTCAAATCTGTCATTGGATGAGAGTACCTGTCTGTCGGTTAGTAGTTTCATTATTCACCACTTACCATACGAGGCTTGAAAGTATTTTCGATTGAGCGTGTAATCTTTTGTGAATAGCTTGAAAACCATTTGTTAAACCGTTCAAACGCATTCGCTCGGTGAGAGGCGTGTCTGCAAAATTAAACATCTATTGATTTGCTTTTGCTTTAGTGAAACTGGCACTGGTGTTGATTAGCAGCTCTGCTAAGCTGCTGCACCAAACACACCGTTTGCTCGTGAACTTGTGCGGTACCTAAACCACCTCGGATGAACAGAGCAGCGCTGAGCAACTACTTCCTCCTGCGGTTAGTGTGTGAAGGTCAGGGCTCAAGGCGACGAAGGCTGTCCGACCGCTGTGGGTATCTGTAGCTTTGTAGTATCGTTTGCTAAACTGTGTACATTAGATATTCTAGAACAAATTGTTCGTTGATTATCTATTTTTATCGACGCTGTACTCTTGCCTTCGTTGCATTGTGGATCAAACAGGGCGACAGCCCCGACAAAGCATTCAATATACGAAACAGAAATTACACGACACAAATCTCGACAAACATGTCAAACGGTCCTAAGCGCAAATGAGAGCCTCTCTTTGTTTACTTTCTCTTTCGATTATTACGGCGTCATCTTAAAACTTTTCAATATTGTTTAAGGATGTATCGAAAAACTCTGATTTCGACTAGCTTATTCTGCTAAGAGTTGAGTAACAAACGTATAAACTGCCCAGTTATTAGCGAAAGAGAAAGTAAACAAAGAGAAACTGTCATTTGCACTTATGACCATTTGACATGTTTGGCTAGAAATATTTCGAGACTGAGATTAACCGATATTAAAATGATTTTTCTTTCGTACATTATTGTACTTTGTAGTTTTCGTTTTCGTTCGAATCTTTTGAAGCATTGCATAAAAACATGTATCGGCCAATTTGGGAATCCGATCAATTGTGTGTCGAATATGCCGGTACAATTCGTATTGTTGTGTCTAACGCGCTAAGTATAGTGAACTTGCTGGATACAGCTTTGGAATCCGAAACATTCCAATATGTGAAAAAGCGGGAGAAATTGGAAGATTTATAACTATTTGAACAAAAATAAATCAGAGGTTCATTACGAAAACTAAAAAGTAGTTATTTTTTTGATTTCTCTGAATATTAGAGAAATTGAGTTTTTGTTCAACATAATAATCCAGCGTCGTTGAATTAATGATGTCAAAGCTGTCAGTTTCAGTCTGGATAAAATGCCTGGACAACTACTTTGTTAGGGTCTCCACCTGGGCACTATTTAAAACATTTGTTCTAGCCTGGGTTCAATCTTCAATACACCAGTAAATTGTATTCAACGGGTCTCATTGTTTATTTTAACAAGTTATCATAAAAATAGTATATTATCTTTTAAAATAAAGGGTGTATGGAATCAAATTGCATCGCTTTAATATTGCGGTAACTTTGATTACATTGTGTATTTTCTATTGAAATTTTGGTCAAATTTAGTTTAATGTGCATTGTTTAGATTGTGTTTCACTAACGCCCGTGCAACCGTTGCGAAAATAGAATCGGAAGAACATCGATGGCCTAAACAGACTTTCCGCAAGAACCTAGGAAATCCGAATCTCTTTCACTGTACTATTAGCAAGAAGCTGGGAATGGGTCAATCCAGGGTAAGACGTGTTTTTAAGCGGTACGACGAACCTTTTGACCGGCGATAGGACGGAAAAAGTGGCCAAAATAGATATCCGCATAATGCGAAGGATCAAAACCGGGTAGACGAAGACACTAGCTTAGATCTGGCACTAAGTTTGTGTCGGATTCTGATAAGACGAAGTCGAAACGCGAATTCCATAACTACTTCACGTTCACTTTCCAAATAAATTTCTTTGTAAATGTTTCAAATCCGATCACTAGCAGCGATGCTATAGAAAAATATAGAGTCCGGATTACAAGTGGACTGTTGCTTTTGGTTTGAATGTGTGTAACTAAGCAGAAGGCGGTTAAAATATGATGATGAGATTGCTGTGAATACGTATTAGTTTTACTGAAACATGGTCAGGCTTAAATGAATGATATGTTGGGAAGAATGTTAGTGAATGAGGGGTATCATCTGTTGCCGGGAAATATTTAATTCCACATTTACCTTATATATGACCTTTATACTAACTTTACAACGTAGAGAGATAGAAAATATGTGTTTTCTAGAAAGTTGTATAAACTTGAGTTTGCGCGACCACTCCTACTTACTCCTTCATTATAGATCAATTATAGCTGAAATTGCACAGAGGATCGATAGATGATATTGCCTGGGAATAACATATCATCCTTCAATGTAAAACTCCTGGTAATCCCAAATTGTTTGTTGATCAATATCGGCACTGGCCAGGCCGGAACGTAGATCGCAGAAGGAAAGGGTAAGGAATATTAGTCCGACAGTTGCTTTTGTCAGAGGAAAAATATACAACTGCGCACTCCACAAGTATTATGGGAGGAGGAATTTTTTTTGTAAGGATAAAGATTCGAAATTGTGCTGCAGTTCGTGTATGCTTCAAGTCTTTAGGAATCTCTGGGCATTCGGTCATCAGGAGATTCATTAGATGCCTAAAACACGTTTTAGGAGTATCGTAACGACGAATAGCAAGGATTATTCAATATTTTTTTTGAAAAAGACAAACTAGCGAAAGTTGGTGAACCAAACTATTTCGACAATATGAATTAAGAATGGAAAAGAAACTGGTGCTTATGGACCTTTTTATGTTCTGTGTTTTTCGTACTCTGCAACTGAAACAAACGATCAACCTTTAGTCTATGCACGCGGGTGTGGCCGACTGACGGGTCGACGTGGATTGAATTTTTCTGTAGACCGTGTTTGAAAATATTGTTCCACGATTTAATGCCAGTCGGTTGACTTCGTCATCGTGTGCAGGTTAATTAAAGAAATGTAGAAGCCTATAAGTGGCCGTTTCGTAATAATTGTAGCTTTTAGTAGTAGTGTAACATGTTATGTGCTAATCGTATGTCTATCTGTGTATGTGGAACTTGTGACAGCTGCGGCAGGGAATGAATACAGAACTAGCGTATATGATAGAATAGCGGGTAGTTTTTCCTAGGATTCGATGGTCACTACATTCCGGTGTTCAATTCTTGCATTCGATTTGATTGATCATACCCGTATTGATTAGGTTAAAGCGAATTTCGCTAAATCAGGTTATAGTGAATTTCGCTAAATCTGAATCTTGGATTTCAAAATGGCATCAAACATAAATTTCTGTCACCTACTCGTCAAGACCATTCCGAAAATTCCCATTTCGTCGCTGTTGTGCTATCTTATGACAAGCGCCATTTTGCACATTTCGAGAAAAACGATTTTCAAAGTTTGAGATTGAATATCTTGAAACCTATAAATGGTACAAACAATTCAAAGAAGACAATTAATGCTTCTATCTATTCTGTATTAATCTCTCAAATATTACGAAGATCGGTTGACTATGTTGCGAGTTTTTACTATAAATGTAAACAAAAGTCGCACTCACACGTGTCATAAGCGTGTATTGATGACAAAATTTGTATGGCTTGTCATAATTATTAACTTTTATTCATGTCTTTGGCTTCATTTGGTCTATAAACAACCGGTGAGATGAATTTTGAAGGAAATGAGTCAGGGAATCTAGAAAAAATATTTGGCAACACTGTAACCAAAAATAACTATATTTCCAGTTGAAACTTAAACTGTATTTTTCTCACAATTTGCGTATTTTTCTTTTGAAAATGATTATGCCATTGTGTTTCACAGATAGTTTTACATATAAAAACACCTTATACATCAAGATAACTTGAGCCAATCCCCAGATACAGTCATTTGAAGCAAAACATTAAAAATTTCTCAACACGTTTCTCGCTATATTTCAGTAACCAAGCAAAATGTCAAAATTCTGAAAACGCCACTTCGTAGAGATTTTTTTGACAAGTAATGTGGCATATCTAACTCAGTTTACCCCAAAATGGCGTTTGTCATAAGATAGCACAACAGCGACGATATTGTATGGGTTATAGCGAATTTCGTTAAAGTTCTTTGCGTTTGAAAGGACTTAGAATTTTTTTCAGGAAAAAGTCTAAGCATTCAAAAGGACTACATGCAAAAAAAAATCAAAAATATTCTTAGTCTTTTGCTCTCTCCCATTCCAAACGTACAAACACTCGTGGCCATCTCGATAACATAAACCTGGTCACAAACGCGAACATGCAATTGCAATCATCCAAACATACTTACGCCCGCAATGTCGCCAACATTAAAAATACCCGGTAATTAGGTGAACGATTTAGCACCTATAAATTTACAAACGCGGTCTCAAGCATTACCCTCCGCTTGCGCTATCATGAATCGGTCACGTCCGAAAGACTCTACCCCCTGTCCTAGCAGCCTAGACTCATGCTTTTAGTTAGACCAATAAAAACGACGCCCATATTCACTAGACAACACGGCGACATGATCGGGACATCTAGTGATATGGAGAATATCACTATTCTAGCATTGAGCTACTTTAACATACAACCGCTTAAGAGCATCGCATCACCCACGCTCACCAAAGCCCGCGGTCTCGCCAACATGAAAACTGCTCAATGATTTAGTGAATATTTTTGCACTAATAAACTTATAAACGCGGTCTCAAGCGGGAGTCTACAAACGCCCATGTTCGAGCGATAATGTATCGGTCAAGGTTCGGAAATCTCTACCTTCGGTCTTAGTAGCCTTGGCCCATACCTTCAGTTGAACCAAAAATAAACAAACGCAAACTAGACTAGACAACAGGTAACATGACCGGGAACTCTAGTGGTATAGGAAAACTTACTCTCTTCTAGCTTCTTAATCATACACTAAAAGCTAAATATCAGATACACGGTGCGCGCGATCATTCAAGAATTCAAGAGATTATATGGTTACACGACTGTAAAATCGAGTTTTTGCAGGTGCAGTTATATACACACTAGCACACGATACAAATATGTTAACTTACAAACGCTCACGCCCTTTGCGATACTTCACGCACACCTACGCTCGCGATCTCACAAACAGAATGACACAAGTCTAATGACAAACTGAACGTTTTAGCACTTGTAAATTTACAAACGCGGTTAAAATTACAAACGCCCGTGTTCGTGCGATCATGAACCGATTTCGTCCGGAAGTCCCTATTCTCGGGCCTAGCAGCCTAGGTCGATGCCTTCAGTTGGACCAATAAAAAAGACGCTCATACAACCCGTTTCATGGTGACATGACCGGGGACTTTAGTGATATGGATGAACTGATTCTCCTAGCATCAAAACCGTACACCGAAAATTTAGTATCCGATTTTTGGACCGCGCGCCATCATACAAGAACACACGTGAATATGCGAACAACTATGGAATCGAATTTATACACGTGAAGCTACATACACGCTAGCCCACGCGACTGCAAACGGCCACGCGATCGAACACGTTATCGTACAAACGCTGAATCCTTTCGCGATGATACACGCGATCGTGATGTCCCTACACCCGCACATATCTGAACCGTACAACGAATATCACATTCAGAATCACGGCCCGCTGCAATTGGCCTTATGCAGTATTTAAGTGGGTGACATTTCCCGTCTCGTCTGCAGTTCCAGTGAGTTATTCTGACGGGAAGTAGGACAAGTATCGAAAAAAAATATTATTGCTAATATTAATATTTTTAACATAACAAGTTAGCTGTTTTTTCATCCAAAATCAGACTTTTAATTTTAAAGTGCTATGGAAAAAATGAAAGCCTACCGTATTTACCGTCCATCGGTACTATCCAAGTGTACATCGAGTGAAAATAGGTGGCCTCATTTTTGCTATACTATCATCTGCCTTGCCTTTCAATTTATTATATTTTCCATAATTTCTATTCCATCTTTCGCATGTTATAAGTTTTCACTTTGCGCCGCGCACTAAGTATAAAAATAGTCTTCTGAACAGACCCAGCTGATGGTAAAATGGATGTCGAACAAGAACCGTCACCAAAAACTCTGATTTCCAATTTAAAATCATACACATGAAACTTTGTCGAACATTTTTATGAAAGACTACCATATCTACATGCCCGCTCACAAAGTTGAGATCGACGGTGTAATTACCGATTCGAGTTTGTCGTTCGGGGTTGGCTGTTTCAAGGGCCTCTTGCTTCAGCAGGTGGTGATTTTGAATGACAATCGCACTAGATTGTCGAATGTAAAAATAGAAAACAGTGTAGACTTCATCAACTTGAATACTCTGTTCCATTTTATTAGGATGTGATGTTGTTGGTAATTGTGTAGCATTTCGGAATGACTCTGTGTTGTTTTTCGAATATTTCGTTAAGGCTATTAGGCCAGATCAAATCTTAAGCGATCAATTCAAATAATTTAGATGTTGCACAAAATGCAGCTATCCATCGATAGTTTTGTACGTTGTGTTTGCATCCTTTTTAACTACTGGAAAAACGAAGAAACGTATCCAACGATTTGGAAAAATTCCAGACTACAGAGATTTCTTGAAGATTTTTATCTACAGATGATCAGTATTTATCAGCGATTCTGAACTTTTAACCACAGCTAATATATACGTAATGTGCTATATGTTAAAAAGTAGAGTACCAATTGCTTATATCTGCGATACAGAAACAAAATCCACTGATTAAAACAACATGTCTGTTGCTTTATCTATCTATCTATCTTCTATATAGATAAAAGTCAATATTTGTATGTATGTGATTTATGGACTCCCAAACGGCTTAACCGATTGCCGTAAAAATTTATACGTAGTAGACATTTGTTATGGATCGTGTTTGTGTGTTCCTGGTTGAGGATTATCTGCCCGCCAGATGGTGCTTCGGAACAAATTGTGTTTTACTCCTATTCCGTTGAAAGTCGCAGCAACGCGCGACTGGTATTAGCTAGTAACTAATAAAGCCTGACGGAAAGAAGCTACTGTTACTGGTAATTTTCTTAATTTTATTTTCAAATAGCCAAACAGATCAGCATTCTTTATCTTATCATAGCAAAGTTGTTCGAAAACATTCTTAAAATTCTCTCAACTGAACTGTTTCTTTTTACTGTCTAGATGTTTTATTTTTTTATGGAGAATTCGGTATCAAAATTGTTGTACTAGATTAAATAGCGAACGATTTGCGGTTCAAAACCTCCGTAAAATCTTACTATACCCAGTAATCTAAACAGCAGCGCAGACTGTATGTTTAATAATCTTTACAGCGGTCCTCAGTCAACACGGCAAATGCGCGTCCGCTGTTCAAAGGCATACGTCGCCACCCTGAAACCATTCCGTTATTATTAGACTAGATTCCACCGTTGAACAGCATTGTTTCTTGCCACATAAAACCTAATGCGTACCTTAGCTAGAGCCGTGGTGCTAAAGACAGCAAGTACTAGTTCCGTTGATAACGGACTGGTTTGGGTCATCACCTGCCTTATTGTTATGACTTTTTTCAATTACCATAAATTTGCCATACATTGTGGTTAGCTGTACAGCACCATACTGCACAAATTAAGCACCGACTCGAGTACCTAGAGCTGTTATCATAAACACTTTTTTTCATACGCTCTATAGTTGGCCGCCTCTTGTGCTCACCGGTGAGCACCACGGTGACGCGGATGGGGCTCCGAGTAGTATGGTCAGCAGCCACTATGGACACAACTGGGCGCGGTGGTTCATAGCAGCTGCTCGTTGTTGGCGGGCGGCATCAAGAACAAGCATGGCATTAATCAGTTTAAGTTCTGCTCGGCTGACGCCAGTGAGGAAACCATAACAAAGTCGGATGTGCTTTATTCTGGTTGCGTAAGAACTCACTAGAACCGCAAGTGCGCGCGCGAAATGTTACCGTTTGCCGGAGCAATTACTGCTTATGTAACAATATGAACCACAGTTTCCACTTTGTGCACAAATCTTCGAATAATCTGGAAAATGTGCTATGGCAGTCAATATAGCAAAACATCGCTGATAGGAGCTAATGATCCAACGGTGTTGGCTCTTTTGGCACGAGCCCAGACTGTGAAGCTTCTTTGAAATAACCGGAAGCGAACGTTTTCAGTTTTGTTCTATCAAACTATTTTCCGGGTTGTTCGTCATTCTGAAAACAACGATCTTCGATTTACATACCTTTACATGAGGTTCACCCTCATGCGTTTGGGGATAAACGAAATTGGTCCTTTTATTTTGGATTATTTTGATAATGTTGTATGCATGGATAATCTAATAACCCAATAAAATAGGATAAAACACAGTACAGCTCTTTTGGTACAAATATGTGAAATGGTTATGTGACCATCGGAAATGGCCAACTGGTACAAAGTGTAGTCAACTTTTGTTAGTCGACACTGCACATGATTAATTCGAAAGGTGGGTCAGTGACTGTTATTTCTCGGAGCTTTTTTTGCTATTCTATTTCTGACTTTTTGTTCAAGTGCTATCATTATTAAATGACGCGGTGGAAGATGGTGGAAATCCTACAGGGGTACATCATCTTGAAGGAAATTGTGGCTACTTTTGATCTAAGGTTTGTGATATGAGTTTCAGTAAAATACCTAAAAATGGATGGAATTTGTTTATATTCTAACATCCTTCGTTCATATTTTGGATGTAAAGAAATATTATCATATTACTAAAACGTGATCAGAAACACATGAAAGATGATTGCATGACAGAGCAAAATTGTTTTTTGCTCATTGGTGAGGTGGCCTTGTACCTTGTTGACCGTTAGTGAACAGTATTTTTTATAAACTTATATAACATATGTCTAATTTCTTTTGAATTGACGCCGGACATATTATTTGAAGATGATAAATGTTTTACTTGAATATTTATTGAATCTTTTTACTTAATCATCAAATTTGATTCACTCTTTTGTTTGCTTTAATGTACGGTCGGTTGAATATTCCCACATAGCACCCACGCCCATATCTACATATACTTGTACCGTGGGCTCATTGTCTTGGACTGGTACACATCGGCTACGCTTTTATTGCAGTTATATTTATGCTCAACTTTCATCATATTCCCATTCGCTCAGCAGCACCGCCATCGGTCGGACTATCGATATGCGAGCTCACATTCGATGCAATGTTCTCATATTTCCATCAAAGTTTCTTCATTTTAACCAGGGCAGGTGAGAGAGGCACTTGCTTTGCCATGCCAGCCCGTCGCGTCGCGTCGACAAGCTGCTCAGCACGGCATGCGAGTTTGCTGCTCCGTATTAGCCAGCAGAGTGGGATTGATAACATGATGAAAACTGAAACTTGTGCCTCGCAGTGATTCAGCGTGGTCTAGTAGCGCTTACCTGTTTTCGTAATCGGATAAATTGTATCCATTTGCAATCTACCAGACGACCTGGAGTTCGCGAACTTTAACCTTTCTCGGTTCATATAGAGTTACTAATATATAGCCTCTTGAAAAGAATGCCCCTGGTGGATTGATGTACAGGTTGTATAGACCGTTTTAGAGGAAGTTTTTCGAAGTCAAAACATGCCGGTGTTTTTTAATAAAGGGTAATCGTACGTTAAGTCTACCCTAGTTATACGATAAGCTCGAATAAGCACCGTTTTCACTGGTGAGCAACATTTCATTTAATCTGATAGGATTACACAAAAATTTGGGTATTATTATTTTCATTGTGGAACCCATAATAATCTCAAATATTTTTCATTTTGGCATAGTTAAGACAATATAAATTTTCTTTAACGGTACCGTCTATAAGAGTATACATCACAAAAACTCGTTAAAGCTGTTACGGGTTAGATAGGCAAACATTATCGTAAGGGTTGTGCCCCTTATTTACCTTATACCTGGAACTGCCAATACACAAATTGATACTTGCATGCGGTAGTTTCAAAGATAATCGTCGTTGCATAACAGCGGCCACATGCACGTGCTGGCTTTAAAAATACTTTTTAGTTACACATGAAACTATTTTCATTATTGAATGTATATTCTTTAATGACTGTACGTTATAATTTGTCAATTAATGTAACTTGTATTCGTGGGAGGGTCACATTTAGCAATCTAGTTGCAGAGTTTTCACTTTTTCTTTTGACAAAGTTTGTAACTGATTTTCATCAAGACTAGTGCTGTGATCAGGGATGTT
Source organism: Topomyia yanbarensis (assembly GCF_030247195.1). Classification (NCBI taxonomy): domain Eukaryota; kingdom Metazoa; phylum Arthropoda; class Insecta; order Diptera; family Culicidae; genus Topomyia; species Topomyia yanbarensis. Next base: position 361,830,141 of record NC_080671.1, read on the forward strand.
AGGTTACTTTTTGAAATATCTGTGTTCAACATTGAAAGAATGTGGAAGTTCGTGCGCCGTGTTTTAGCAAAAATTCTCGGCTTACATTGTCGACCTCATATTTCTGACCTCGAAAATGTCTGAAAGCCCCTTTTTCGATTCCGACAATATAATTATAAAAATACTGCCAGAAAGTGTGTTTTCATTTCTACACTTCAATAAGAGTGAGGTCTGCCATGGGAGGCAGTTTGACACGCGTTTTTTGAAAGTAAAGAAAGAACATACAACATATTAACGTATATTTTAAAATGCATAAATATAAAAAAATATGTTTGAGTTTTCGAAATATGTGTAAAATTACATATATTTGGAAAACTGAAACATATTTTTTTAATAGAAATTGTCACAAAATAGTGGATATATGAGTCGACCCGTAGCGCGCCGGGAAGGAGTCAGCATTTCAAAATTTTGCTCAGGATACTAACCAATTCAATTATAAATTCCTCTGAAATTCTCCATAGGCTTTTACTCTTCGAAATTGGTATGAAATCCTGATCGAAAATTCGATGCAATCCGTCAAAAGACTACCACAAAGCCCCGCTCGCAACACTGCCTGTAGGGCCTTCATTTCCCGATGGCCTTAGTTTCCCGGGATTCTATAAATAAACAAGTTATATCCCGGGACATTGGTGGATCCTAGGAATACAGAAGAAGCATAAAAAAATAATATTGATTGCATGTATTTCTTTGCTGAAAAGAGTTGACAGGAGATATCGATGTTTGATGGATTACAGATCATTGAATCATTTGATAACATCTCACTCAGTTTGTACAACGTCTGTTCTGCACATAACAGCTTAAGAATCCTAGGTTAGACGCGCCCTTATTTATCTCATTAGTCAGGATGTCACAATATTTCGCCGATAGCTTGGTTTACAGTGATTAGATTGCGCTTGTATAGATGTCAACAACTTTGCTTCATTCCTAAGAAGCAGCATAATAAAAAATCTGGCTTGGAAAACGTAAAATGCCCGCGCTCGTACGAAGTGAAATGTCGAATACAACGCACCCTTATTCATACTACCATTTGGGCTAACTAATGTGTTTAAATAGGTGAGATCAAAAGAGGTGCTAAGATGAATTAGGGCACAGTAACCCTAGATGGATTTTTGTCAAAAATGAGTTATCTATTGGGTTATATTCTGAATCACCACTGAATCACAATGCACAAATAAGATTATCAGGTTTGTTTAGAAAATATCGAAAAAAATACCAAAACATGATTGTCCCATCCATAAGGCTCAATGAAAATGTAAATCGTGAACAACGTTTTTCTCGGCTTGCTGGTTTTCAATTTGGGACTCTTATGCTTTAATGGGCAGTACTCCTCTTGGATGATTTACTGGATTTCAGTTTACATACTTACAGTTTACATAGTTTAATTTCATAATGATCTTGTATTTTCGAGTGTATTTCTTTACTTTTTTTCTGCTATTGTTTGAACTTAAAACAAAGCTGAATATTCTAGGACACTTTAATTAGTGAATGGTTAGCCTTGGATGAGAGTATGAGGAGATGAATCTAATTATATTTTGACAGACACAGTTTTTAGAAAACGATAGATAAGTTTCATGTACAGAGGATCGCGGTAAGTCGGGATGTCTCTAACAGGAACATGGATTGGTCTTCCTCGGACTTGTAAAGAATCTAGTAATTGTGATCTGGCTTCACGATATTCAGTGCAGGTCCAAACAACATGCTCAATGTCGTGGTAAGCCTCTCCACAAGCACAATGATTACCCTCTGCGAGCCCAATACGACGAAGATGCGCATCTAAAGTATAATGATTGGACATGAACCTAGACATCACATGGATGAAGTCCCGGCTTACATCCTATTCCTTGAACTCTGCCTTCGTTGATACTTTAGGGATAATTGAGTGTAGCCTTCGTCCCAGATCTCCATTGTCCCAAGATGTTTGCCAACTAGCAAGCGTCCTCTGACGAGAAGCGCTATATTATACATTGAAAGCGATAGGTCTTTCATATATTTCACCATCTAGTGCACCAATCTTGGCTAAATTGCCCGCAATTTTGCAATGGGCGGGGACCCACACTAGGGTAAATTGATAACATTTTCTTGTTATGTTACTCAGAAATTCTCGTATCTTCCCCAAAAAGAATGGATCGCGATTACCAACCCTGTTTGAGCGTAGAGCTGCAATTGTGCTGAGACTATCAATGAGGATAAAGAAATGGCTCGGGGGTAATGTATTAATTATTTGCAAACTATAGTAAACTGCTGCTAGGTTTGCTTTATAAACAGAGGCCGATTCTGTAAGTTTGAGAGAAATTGAAAAATTATTGTTAATAATACCGAAACCAGTGGCCCTTACTGATTCGTGACCCATCAGTGTAAAACATTTTAAGGCAGTGTTGGTATTTACTTGCGAATATTTTTGGGATCTCCAGCGAGCGTAGATGATCCGGTATTCCATGAGTCTCCGCTTGCATGGAAGTCTCGAAGAATAAAGTGGATTCAGGAGTATCTAGTATATACGGAACATACGTAGCAGGCGTTTTTTCTTGTGACATGTGATTGAAATCACGGCTCACAGAAAGGAGGCTTGCTATTCCGCGAATTGACAGTTTTCGGTGACGTCAGAGAAATCGTTGAGATAAGAAAACGGATTTCTCGAAAGTTGTTAATTGACAATATTCGAGCTCTTACGGTGGAAAAAATAGGGTGCAATGGATTTTTGACATAAACTACGCCATAATTACACTAGACACAGTGGATAATCAGTGCATCTATGTGATTATTAGCGTAAATCGGGAATTTGGATGCATGCCATAGAAAACATATCCCACCGTAATTTTCTGATCATAGCAAAGGTTTTGGACATCCGCATAGCTTCCTTGTGATTTACCAGGTGCCGATCATTCGTTAGCAGCAAACAATATATGAATTTCATGTAATTGTTTTCGCCGACGATTTCTATGACGCGCTCTCGTCAAATGTTTACACTCTAACGAGCTAGCCTAGTATATGTAAGCCGTGATTGAAATACACTGTCATGAATCTGGTTTTGGATTAAAGCTCGACAAGTCTCAAAATTTTCAATTACCAGTGGATTCATAACCTCACATCGTAAATAAGTAAACGAGAGGAGATTTCCCAGAATCGTTCTTTTAAAGGAAGATCTCCCGCTAGTACTTCAAGACTATTCGTATGGGTCGACTGCATGCAACCTAAACAACGATACCTACTGGATCCGTTCCAGTTTAATAATGTGAGTGTTCGCAGCTGAACGGAAACAGAAGTACCCATATTCCATTACTGAAAATATTGTTGTTTGATACAATCTTATCAGGTCGCTTGGGTAAGACCCCACCATGATCCGCTTATTGTTCGCAGAAAATTTATCCTTTGTTGACATTTCGTTATTAGATACCTAATGTGGCCTCCCCATGTGCCTTTAGAATCGAACCAAATTGGTTTACATACTTATATTGTGGTAGGATATAAATAGTCCTAATAGGTATACCGTGAATGATAAAAATTGCTCTCATTTACATGGAAATTCAAATTAAAAATGTTAATTGTAGTAGTGTGAAAGCATTACACGCATTCAATTGGTACGTTACTGTATACATGCAGGACCCAAATAAGAAGGTCACAGATCTCAGATACATGCGTTAATCTTCTAATGGGATGTTGGATGTATGATAGAGTTATCGCCTTCGATATCTATGTTTGCATCTCTGAATGACGAATTTCGCGCCAACTCGAACAAATGTTAGCAGCACCCTCTCAGATTTTAATGAAACTTTCTGCACATGAAGACTTTGTCACAAAAAGCCACTTTGTATATTTTGTTTTTCCAAAAATGATCTAGACTGTCTTTCGAAAAGGGCCAAACTTTTTTTTACCAAATGGCTATAGTCTAAAAATGACAAATCCTACAAAAAAATATTGTAGGAGTGATTTTCACGAAATTAGCCAAATTTTTGAATAAAAATATTGAAAAAAAAATCTTCATTGACTCCTACACTGACAAAAATCGTTTTTAAAAATTTAAAGTCGATTTACAAAAAAAAACATTTTTGATTTGGATGAAATTTTGTTGCAAGATAGGTAATTATGTTCCCTACCTACCGTCAAAAATTCAAGTTGGGCACTTTCAAGGTAAAAAAGTCATATGAAAAAAACTTTTCCTTGTCCGAACTGAATTTTTTTTCACTGTATTTTTATCAAAAACTAAACCAATGAAAGCCATAATCATCTCAGAATCCATTTTCCCAGGTGCTAGTCGCCTGATACATGCAAAAAGTATCAGTAACGAATTTGATATATATTCACTTGAATGATGACTGGAAGACTGGAAGATTGGAAGACTGGAGCTCAGTTGTTCCTCTCAAAACTGATAAATTTTATGAAACAATTGACAAACTTTTCTAAAATTTATTTTATGTCTGATGGAGCAGCAGCACAATACAAAAATAAGAAAAACTTTGCAAGCTTGTGTAGATTCCAGTCAAAATTAAGTGAGTGAGTTAAGCGTAGAATGGCATTTTGGAAAAGGACCCTGCGATGCTATTGGTGGCACTCTCAATCGAATGGCAAAAAGAGCCAGTCTTGCTCGCGACTATGGAAATACCATAACAAGTTATATAACTGGGCAGTTGAACAAACTGATAAAAATATCACAAATTTAATTTTCTGCTACATATTTACTGAACAGTACAACAAAATGTCAGAAGAACTTTAAGAGCTGTATAATAACGCCAAAACAATATCTGGAACTCAAAAATTCCACAGTTTTGTGCCTATTCCTGGGGGCAAAGTAGAGACGAAAAGGTATTCTAATTCATAAGATGAACCAAAAATATTTTCCTTGTATAGAAATAATACAAAATAGCATAAATGAAGATAGTTTTAAGACAAATGTAATATATAAAAATAAATAAATAATTATGTAAAATTCAATACATAATGTTGTGGTGGTTATTTCTTTCTTTGATTCTTCCTCAGCACTAAACAAGAAAATAAAAAAGTAATTGGAATATTTGTTTAACGACATAAACTCTTTTCAATGGAATTCTGGTATCTTCGTCGCGAGCGGTTGACTCTTGTAGAGCTCCCTTCGAGTCGGTTAATTTTCATTATTTTCGGCGCTGTTTACTGCCTCCCGGTTATCGAAAGTGTCAATAAGGGTGCAATTTAACGATTATACAAGGTGAAGTGGCTTATAAAAGCATTTTCGGCATATTTTTGAGTGACGCGAGAGGTGACAGTTTGTGAAAATCGAATTCCGGCAAATGAAAAAATATCTTTTCCTCGCATTACGGGCCGTCGATTCCCGATGCAAGGATAATAAAAGTGCACAGAAAACATCTAGAAACACAGTGTATATTCTAAAAATAGTGGTTTTTCAGAGAAAAAAATTCAATCCGAAAAGTGAAAAAAGATACGGCAATAAGAAAAATTAGCATATTCAAATAATTGGCGTTTCACCAGCGACTAGCGACTACCAGGTGTCGCCCCAAAATTCTTCGCCCGAAAAATAGGTGCAAACCAGCCAGTCGGTGCTCAGCTAATTTCGTCCGCGTCCCTTGTCACCTATTTTTTATTGGGTGTTTCATAGGCGGCATTCATCTTTGGAGCCGCCTTGGATATTCAACCGTTTTTTTTTACTTTCTTATTTTATTGCGAATGAGTAGAGGTTTTGATTCTTTGATATTCGGGTTTGCAGATATTTTGTCGCATGTAAATTTTGGGTGTTCGTTGATGTGATGGCACTGTAAGGGAACACGTATCTGCCGGTCGGCAAACTTTTCTTTGGACTGAGCAAACTAATTTTTATGTTTCTTTAGGGTTTGTTTTACCAACTGGGGAACTGATCCAAAGAGCATTCAATGTGCTTAGGGAAAACACATGGCCTTGTTTGAGTGGAATGATGACTTCAATCATGTATGAGGTTTGAGAATTGACAATTCGCGAGAGGAATCGGGGACCGGTAAGCAATTACCTTCAGTTGTGTCAGTACGAAGAATAAGTGTTTTGCTGTCATGTTCATTGGTTAGCTTTCAATTCTATCTCATGCCTCCACGCGAGTCTAAGTTTATTAATGGCATTTGGTCCTTAGACCGGCGACGACTGGGTGCCATCAGCCTTCTGCCAATAGTAGCAGAATGAGAGAGTGCGAACAGATCTAGCGGAGAAAACAATACCGTAAAAATGAATAGTTGTTGGGAAATCAGCTCCAATAAGACTTTAATTTGACTAGTATCGATGATCGCGGGTCAATACGTACTGAAAATTCGCCGCGTCTGTTTTAATGAATCTAATTTCAAGTTCCGTTATTGATGGCAAGCCCGTGCATTCTCTGTATTTCCCTTTAATGTTCGATATAATCGTTCGTATACGTGTATTTCGCAAACAATCCGATATTAGAAATAGGAAATACTTTCGTTGATTTATAACATCTCGAGCTATCATAACTCTTTGTGTGTATAACATGTTATCACTCGGTAGTTTGCAACCCAAAAAATATATTGTGGAGAAGGTATAGCGAAATTAGTCTAAATAATGTCGCAACAAATAGTGATCCGGTCTATTGTGCAGATAAGATTAGCTTTTCTAGGCAATACGCCCACGATCGGCTGTGTGGAGTTGAAATTGCTTTTGTTTAGAAAACAGGATACTCTCGGTAGCCGGCTACCCAGAGTTTAAAAAGAACCAACAACTAAACATTATCTTCTTTTTCGAGCGATCGTGTTCTCGAAAACTTACTAAACTACTACCTAATAAACTATGTACAGGTCGCATCGCTTGCATGGAGCGAATCCTAGAACATCAACTTCGCGACACCTATGGAAGAGTCTGATGAATCTTCTATATAAGATTCCTCATTTTATTCAAACGATCGCCGGGTAAAATCAGCACCGACACGATAGAAACCACGAAAAAATTCGTCGCGTAATTGAATATTATTAAGAAATATAAGCAGTGCTCCTTATAGCCGGCTGTCCGGAGTTCAAGTTGCTTATTTTGCTAATCGTATTAATACAACAAATGATAAATTTCCCAAATTCTCGGCAGCCGGCTGCCCAGAGCAATTATTACATGATAACGCTATTTGCACACATACTAACAACTCTCCCATTCCCGTGATACATGTGGAGATGCAGAGGATTCCTCGGTCTCCAGTAGCAACATGTATCGGACTAACATTCCTTCCTTTCCCAGAAGATCTCCATTCGGACGTGGCCGGCGTCGGTATTGATCAGCATGCAGGGATCAGAATAGATTGTACAATGTGGCTCATCATGTTATTCCCAAACGTGTTGTTCCAATGAACATTTTGCAACCTAATTTGGTTCTGGTCAATAACGGAGTAGCAACTACGGGCGATCTCTTATGCTTATGCTTATGCTTATTCTTATGTTTATGCTTATGCTTATGCTTATGCTTATGCTTATGCTTATGCTTATGCTTATGCTTATGCTTATGCTTATGCTTATGCTTATGCTTATGCTTATGCTTATGCTTATGCTTATGCTTATGCTTATGCTTATGCTTATGCTTATGCTTATGCTTATGCTTATGCTTATGCTTATGCTTATGCTTATGCTTATGCTTATGCTTATGCTTATGCTTATGCTTATGCTTATGCTTATGCTTATGCTTATGCTTATGCTTATGCTTATGCTTATGCTTATGCTTATGCTTATGCTTATGCTTATGCTTATGCTTATGCTTATGCTTATGCTTATGCTTATGCTTATGCTTATGCTTATGCTTATGCTTATGCTTATGCTTATGCTTATGCTTATGCTTATGCTTATGCTTATGCTTATGCTTATGCTTATGCTTATGCTTATGCTTATGCTTATGCTTATGCTTATGCTTATGCTTATGCTTATGCTTATGCTTATGCTTATGCTTATGCTTATGCTTATGCTTATGCTTATGCTTATGCTTATGCTTATGCTTATGATTATGCTTATGCTTATGCTTATGCTTATGCTTATGCTTATGCTTATGCTTATGCTTATGCTTATGCTTATGCTTTTCCTTTGCTTATGCTTATGCTTATGCTTATGCTTATGCTTATGCTTATGCTTATGCTTGTGCTTATGCTTATGCTTATGCTTATGCTTATGCTTATGCTTATGCTTATGCTTATGCTTATGCTTATGCTTATGCTTATGCTTATGCTTATGCTTATGCTTATAAACTCTTTTCAATGGGATTCTTGATTAAGGGGTTACATACCTTTTAGTGATAAAAATGTCGAGAAAGTTTGAATTTACGTAAAGGAATAAAGCAATGATTTCATTACATAAAACTTATAATATTTTGGTAGTTCATTTTTCAGTAAAATAAACATATGCTTGTTTATAAAAATTATAAAAATTATAAAAATTATAAAATTATAAAAATAAATTGATAATTGGCGGAGTTATGGCTTTTTCCTCGAAACCTATTTGCTGTGATCACGATTGGAGACCAATAGATCATCTAAAATCCCAAAACTCAAAAAATTCCATTAGTATATGAGTATTCCTCGTACTTTAACGATTAGTTGGATAGATAATAATTCTTTCCTGAATTCGAGAATGTTTTTAGTATAAAATTGCTGTTTAAAGCCAATTTCAAATTTTCCATTTAAACTTTTTCAAAACTCTAAAAGAAGAATATCAGTAGATTTTTTATATCACCACGATTCAAATCATGCAAAACTCCTGCTGGAAAAACCATCGGCTTAGCTGGATGGTGAAAAAGTGGTTGCGATTTTTTGTCACGCTACCACACCGAGCTGGGGTACGCAACACAACTGCGCAATGAAAAAACCACAGCCACTTTTTCAAAAGCACCATCCAGCTAAGCCAATGGTTTTTCCAGCAGGTATTTAGCATAATTTGAATCGTGGTGATCTAAAAAATCGACTGATATTCTTCTTTTGGAGTTTTGAAAAAGTTTTAATAGATAATCCGGTGGCAAAGCTGAACACAAATTTTCCTACGCACACTACCAAGCGTTCAATTCTAACACATGCTTAAAAAAGGTAAAATGAACCTTAAATACACAGTGGATTAGTTTCATAGTTGGTCAAATAAACACTAAACAAAAAAATTGGTTTGCTCAGTCTGAAGAAATGTTAGCTCTATTGGCATCAACCGGCGGATACATGTTCCCTTACTATGTCATCATATCAAAGAACATTTAAAATTACACACGACTAAATATGTGTAATTCAGAATATAACGGAATAAAGACCGCTTAATTATTTAAATTAAAATAAAATCGGGAAAAATTAGATGCATAACCGAGGTGGTTCATTTTCAAAGATAGCACTGCTGATAAATCACTTTACAAAAATAAGTGATAAGGGACACGGTCGAAAATAGCTGACAATTAAATTAATCAATTATGGTTTTGGCATGTCAAAAAACTGATTTTATTTACAAAAACAATGATTTCGCCCCAAAAATGAGGTATGGTGTCTGTATCTTAGACGAAGTTATTCAAAACATAATATTCTAAAACTTTGCCGGAGATCTTCTAAAAAAATGCTTGAATTTTTTTTTTGCTCAGATACTCTACTTTAGTCTGATCAAAAAAGTTTTTATGTACAAAGCTGCCGAATGATATTGTGAACATATTCTACGAAGAACTATTGGTTCTAAAATGACACCTAAGGCCTCAAAAAGGTTTTGTCTCACTCTTTCTGGATTGGTCCTTCTGTGGTGCACGTTTCCTGCGAATTACAGGTACGACAGTGATAGGAGCTCGTCACTGATTGACCCAAAGGTTCGTTATTTTGCGACATATTGGACCGAAGAAAATTATGTAAGCTTTTCAATTATGCATTCAAATGTTGTAAATAATTTGAGAAGCTAGGTTGTCTCTTTCCTTCACAAAAATTGCGAAAAACATTGTTTTTTGCTTTCTATATCAGGCCAAATTTGTTCCTTAAACTATCATTGACGGCTCAAAACTTGTATATGTTTGTTTTGATTGGTTGAGTGCACATATGATTTATTCATATTTATATTTATTTATATGTTTTTTGTGCATTTTGTACAACGAATTAGCAAATAGTTCACCCTTCGCTGGTTAGCAGGGCAATTTCATGCAATGCAAGTACCGCTTGATCGAACCTCCGTTCGAACTTCACCACCCTTGCGCCAGTTACCAATCACTCGATCTCGTCTGCATAGCCCGGCTGACAAAATGGAAACTTGTTAATGCATATTGTACCTACGTACTTACCCCCGAAGAGTCGGATTTAAATGAGTTTCAAATTATACAACGGCAGCGACCACTACTACAGTAGTAACAGAAATAAAAACAACAACATAAACCAGTCAAAGCCACCGACAGCGCCGCCTTGTGATATATTTGCGGGGGCGTTCAAGCGTGGAGAAGGTATTTGCAGCTTGTTTGTTTCAGTTTGTTTCTCGATTCATCTCTAACGACCTCATAATTCTGCAGAAGAATCGTCGTCCGGTTTTAGGAAAAAAAATACTGCCCAGCAGCGATACGCAGGAAACAAACTTGAGTGGTTTCATTTTATTTGGGGAATATCCATCTTTTTTGTGACTTTGGAAGTTGTGGTCATTTGTTTTTCGAGGATGACCAAAAGTAAGGAGGTATGTCAATGCCGCCAGTCTATTTAGGTGATGCATTCTGTGTTTTTATTGCAGTCGTTTCACGGTCATGGTCGTTGTTACTTTGGTTTTTTTTTCACCGACAATACAAAAATATTTGTGGTTTAGTTTCGTCTATTGGTTTTAGGTGTCTTTGAAACTATTCCGGCAAATCTGGGAATGAAAAGCATTTTCCTTCAATCTTTTGTATTTCCAACAAAAAACACTTCCATGAAACTGGGAAAAGAGCATCTGCGAAATACTATATAAGCCCAAAATGGTTTATACATGAAAATCGTTTTTCCTGTGCTTCTCGTTATGTAGCAACAATCTATTTATTTTTGCGGAATCATTCAAAGTTCATACATTTCTAAAATTTCGATCTTCTTTTTCTTTTCAGGTAAGATTTATAATCATTCCTTTTTTTCGACTGCTGTTTTTAAAATGTGTAAGTACTACTTAAGTTGACCAAAATTTTGTACATATATCTAAAATTGAGGCGTCGTTAACATAATCTAAATCCATCAATAAGCAATAATAATCTGGTCCTCATTTCGACATAAATGTCAGCTTTCACGTAACCCTTATACTTGAAGCAAACAGGTTAGGTTGTGTTATTCATCGCTAAGGAATTTCCCCTCCATACGTTCGAGCCTTCCCAATCGGTTGCGGTTTGGTTACGTCTTCATTCGTTCCAATTTCACACTCTTGTCGACCCATTGATCCCATGTTTACTGTTTAAGCACGAGCCTTGTCTTAACTGAAAAGGGTAAAGTGTTGTCTTCAGTTTTTTTATTTTTCTTTTTGGGCAACGCGGTGCAACTGCTGCTTCAACGTTGATCCAATAATCTGGTTTGCATTTTATGTTCGATTCACCGCTCCACACAGTCGGGCTTGATTTAAAGCTGAATGTCTACGTTATATAATATTGTTTACCTTTCTTCAGTTCGAGTAACTGAACGGTGCACCTATTTTTTCGAAGTACGCATATGGCAATAAATGGTTCGATTATGACTTCCTAATGGCACTTTAATTTGCTGGCGCTGTCGGCGATTTATTCGCCAAGGGTAGTCAATTGTTTACTATTTTGGTTGTAAAGTTGTGAAATAAATATAATTGTGTAAAAATATCACACGAAACATTTAACTCGTTGAGTGAATGCATTCCGATGCGTTGCGGAGTACGAGAAAGGCGATGGGCGATAATATGACATAACTGTTTTGTCGGTAGGGCTTCGGAATTTCGAATGGCAGTTTGTATTGCTCTAAAGCTACACCAAACACGCTTTATGATTGCTGGCGAACTAGTAGCTTAACGGTAGCAGTGATTTCATAGGGTTATGGGTTTGTTTCAGTTGGTTTGGGTTAGTATTGAGTAAACAGTTCATTGTCTTGAGTTTAAACGACTTTTAAATTGGTCAAAATACAAGCATCGGGTGTTAGAAGAAGAGCTCCCATAATTGCGCTCGCAGAGAAGTTATCATGGCAAGCAATTGACACACAGACGAGCAGATATAACACTGAATATTCTTTAGAAAAGGTTACCTAATGTAACATCCTCAGGTATCTATAGAGTCGAACCAGACGCTGAAATATTTAAATTTGAAGACCCCATTGTTTGTTACACCACTTAATGGGAGCAGGAATTGCGCCGTCGCATAAAACGACATAACTCAACTTTCTCGATGCAGAACATGATAGCCATCTGAAGAGCCCAAGCAATCAAATTGCCATAGGTATCCTTGCCAATCGACAGTTTTAGGCCCTGTAACAGATATTAAACGGTGTCCCACATCAAATTGCATCACGAAAAAAACACTGTAGAAAATTACCTAGTTGACCCATCCTTTTCAAACTTTCAGACAAAATATAACCTATTACTAAGCTTTTTGCATATTTATTTCATCCAACTTCAATACCACAACCGTATGCTCGCACTTTAGGCTTAACTCCACTTATTAGGTTCGGTACAACGTCTGGTTGCAGCTTCTTCTGAACGGAAATCCGTTTTTTCATCATGTCTTCCTCAGATTTGACCTCCTTAGAATGCTTCCGTAGTGCCTGCTTCATAATTGCCCAGTACTTTTCGATGTGTCTTAGTTCCGGTGTGTTGGGGAGGGGGTGGAGTGTTTAAGTCCTTGGGTACGAAAGTGACCCCGTTGGCTTCGTACCACTCCAGGACTACATTTGAATAATCGCACGAAGCTAGATCCGGCCAAAAGATCGTAGAACCCTCGTGTTGTTTCAATAGAGGAAGCAGACGCTTCTCTAGATACTCCGTGAGGTAGATCTATCCGTGTACAGTCCCGATAGTCACAAAATGCGCACTCCGTTTGCCACATGAGCAGATCGCTTGCCAAATCGGGAATTTATTGGCAAACTTTGAAAGTTTCTGCTTCCTTACTTCCTCCGGAACATCAAACTTGTGCTAAGCGGTGAAGAACAGTAGCCTGGAAGGAAGGAAGCTGCCGGAAGTCCGCCTTAACGTAAGTCTCATGCTCCATGATGAAACATTGGTGCTATTTGATGTGTAAAACCCTTTACTCCGTCGTCTACAAGTTGCCTTTGCGTGCAGGAATTGATAAGCCATTCTTAAACGTCATTCAATTTCGACAAGGCCTTGGGGAAGGCCCACACGAAAAAATTGTCCCCAAAACGTTTTTACGTTATGAAAACAGGACCATGAACAAAGGTGAAGTATTCTATAATTATGTTCGATTTCCCTTCAGTAACGCCTGTATAACGCCTTTATTGGTGGAGATATTTGTTTTTGTGAACTTCAGTCACGGTTTCCATAATGTTATTACCAAATATATATTCTGTATATGAACTAGTTTACAACTTTATGAATATTGTTCATAAAACCAAAGGTCGACTTGTGTTTTAACGGATGTTCAATAAAAAATGAGAATTTTTTCAGGCATGTAGTTGACAAAAAAATCTCAACGAATTCAGTGTTTCTTTTATTAAAAAACATAATGTTTATTTTTCAAAAAAGCTTCAATGAATATTGGGGCCCTGGTCAGCCGTTCGACGCAACTTAGTCGCGATACTCTTACAAGTGCTGTGGACGGCACAGACATCAGTGTTCCAGTTACAATTTCGGATCCTGGTGGTCAACCGCTTCGTATCCTTGGCCCGCCAATTATTTTTGTACACTAGGGTACTGAGGGAGCCGAAAAAATCCTCAATGGGACGGCACTGGGGCAAGTTGGTCGGGTTCCTTTCTTTCGGCACGTACGGTATCTTTTTCTGCTCAAGATACTCCAGCGTCTTCTTGGCGTAATTGGAAGACGCCTTGTCCGGCCATCCACATGATGCTTCTTTAAGAACGTCATAAGAATTTTCTCAAGACACTCCTCCTGGTACACTTGTTGGTTGATGGCCAGATCGCCACGGCTTTGAAATCCTTCTGCCCGATATGGCGGTGTACTACTTAGTTTTTTTTTTCAAATTCTTGCATAAACTTATATTTTACTTCGAGGGATGTGGCCGACTTGTCGCTGGAATAGTAGCTGTCATTTCCTGGAATGCTGGTCTTCGAGAGCGGGAAGTAATTTTCGTCGTCCAGTACGAACGACGTTCGTTCTTCGTTATCCACCGGCACTGCGATTTCACGATCGCTATCTGCTTGTCCGTGTAGTCGGGGGACCGAGTCTACTTCCGACAGATGATGTCCTCTATCTTGAGGGTTCGGTGAAACAAGGTTTGGAAGCAGTGATCTTTTCGGCCAACGTCACGCGTTCCGTCCTTGTTCTCGAACTACTTTTTCAACGCTTCATTCTTCTTTTTCGTCATTATCTTCGCCGGACGGTCGCTACCGACCTTCCGCTCCATGCTTAGAGATGCCAGGATCCGGTAAACTGTACTCACAGGCACGTTTTCGTCTCGAAAGTGGTCTACTGTAAACTTTTTTTCCACGATGACCACGCGTTTCGTAAAACCGTACAACACACTCGCGGAGTGCTTGCTATTTCGACGCCATCTTCGATTGAACTGACAGCACCCGAGCGAAAAGAAACATGTCACACATTCCTAGGGGGTTCAGAGAGCAAATCTCTTGAAGAGAAGAAAAAAATTACGCTCTTTACTTTAATTACAGAAAGGTTTGAAATCATTCTCATTTTTTATTGAACACCCGTTATCGAGAGATTTAAAAGCATTATTTAGAGTCCGACTATATGACGTGAACTGATTCATGATGTATTACATATTCACACAATTCATGAGGCATCACATATTCATGAATCCTCTCAATCTTCATGCACTAATTCATGATTTATAATATTTTAGTTACGATGCAATATCAGTGCTCGTGGAATAATTCACAAAATTATAAAATATTCATGGATTCAATCACTGCCAGGGGAAGTGTTTAGTAGTCAACTGCTTCAAAACTGCTTCCAATGTAGGGAGAAAAATCATCATAAGATTTTTAAGAGGATCAGTAACATTGAAAGCTATGGAAATGATACATACTATGTCAGATGCTTTCATTCAATTTTATATACTTCAAAAGTTAAAAAACCAATAACTTGAAAAAAATTAAAAAAGAATTAAAAAATATCATATTCAACCAATACAAAAAATACGTGTCAATAAGTTTTAGCTAAAGAATGCAAGAGGAAAATTTGGAATGAATTAAAATTTTGGTTGTAAATCTGATCCATACACTAAGACTCAACCGATTTTGAGTACACCAATTACAGAACTCATCTAGTTGCCGATGTAGTTCAATGCAGTTCAGTTCAGATCGCACAAAGAAGAACAGTTTAAGATCATCTGCATAGATAGGTTTGCATCCTGGTGGAAGGACATTACAAACATCACTAAAGGACAAGGAGACCAGCACGGGTTCGAGATTGCTACCTTGGGGTACATCCGATAGAATTATAAAGTTATATGCTTCGCTATTTCCCAGTTTGACAGATAGGATGCGGCCAACAAGATATAACTTAAGCCACTTAGTGCATATGAAGCTCCCAGTTTCTCTAGCAACCGATAGGAGCGAGTGATCGACACTTGCGTATTTTTACAATTCTTACAAAAAATAGGATTCGCTCAAACTTTGAAAACCTTCCAAGGCCCGGAGGGCCGAGTTTCATATACCTATCGACTCAGCTCGACAAATTGAGACAGTGTCTGTATGTGTGTATGTATGTATGTACAAAATGTCATGTAATTATTTCAGCAATGGCTGAACCGATCTTAATGAAACTAGTTTCAAATGAAAGGCCTAACGTGATCATTTGACACTATTATTTTTGTTTTTCGATATGTTGTTTACTTTTCGAGATATGGGTGATTTTGCCAAAACAAAGCGCGTTTTAAGCGAATAACTTTCAAATAAGCCCACCACGTGCAGTAGATGTAGAAAGTTTATGAAAATACCTTTCTAGCAAGCTATTGATTGTCAAAATCCGTTCACAAGCGGCGAAGATATTAAACATTTTGTATTTTTATTCCTCGCTTATCAATTTTCACTATCTAAAAATGAGACCGTTACATATAGAGTATTGATTTACGGATGTTTTAGGGGCTAAACTAAGCCGCTTTTGAATATCGGGGTATGTAAAAGCATCTACGTGATTCAAGGAATTCGTTTATTAAAACTTTTTGTGAATTACCTCAATTTGGCTTCATTCGCAAGATTTAAGTTATACAGGCCATTGCGCAAAAATTACTGGTTACGGTATTTACAAAAAGGGTGTAATGAAATAAATATATCGTATAATATACCTATAAGTATAAGGTCAAGGCACTAAACATTATTTGACATTTCTCACACGCCGCCCCTTTCTCACTCTCACTTCCTTTCTCTTCTCTCTCACTTACTTTCTCTTCTCTCTCTCTCTCTCTCTTTCTCTCTCTGTCCTCTGTCTCCCTTCCTTCGTGTTCGTTGTAACTGTCAAGACGCACATCTCTCTTGCTGTTTCTCTATCCATTTCTAAGTTGTGTGATAAGATCTTCTGATAATCTGAAATATTTATTAATGTCCAATCACGTGTACGATGTAATTCTTGAGATTTGAGAAGACAATACTATTTTTTGTCTGCCGTTACTCTGTAAATGTTTTTTGCATTGTAATGTAGAAGAAAATAAGTTTAATATTACATTCTACTTGGTAAATAAAATATTTGTTGCCTGAGAAAATTTGCAAAATGTTTGTATTATGAGAAAACTATAACTGTTTTCAAATGTTCACACCATTAAGATGAAAGGTGTATCTTTCCGAAACGTTGAACTATGGGTAGGCAGGCGACCAAAAATCGAAAACTACATCAACTCAAATTTAATTCAGTTCTATTCAGCGCTTCTATATACACTATAATTAAGTAAATTCATGGCTATCTAGAAAAATATTTAACTTAACTGGGTAATACGGATGTTTGAAGATGAAAATTCCGTTATTTAAACTTTTCGTGTCTGAATTGAATGTTAAATGAATCATATGCTCAAATGTGCCATGTGAAAAGTAAGATCATCTTTTTTGTGATGTATTATTGAAAATATATATTCACAGTATTGGTATGAACTATTATGAGGAATAACGAATCAAAGTCTAAAAATATCCACGAATTAGCTCCGGGAAAATAAGTCACCCAAAGACTCCACTCCCGATGGGGGATCCAATTACAATGTTTCTTCTAACTTATTGTTGTCCATTTTTGCTCTATACTACGGACAATTCAATTGATGTTTCAATGACAGTCATAATTAGTACAGAAGCCTTTGATGTACTGTGTACGGAAACGTTTGATCTGACTACATTTTTGTCATACACATTACTGTGTAATAACAAATGAACCCGAAGTATTAATTTGTATAGCACTCATTTATTCATATTTCCTGAACGAAAATTCCGAACGAAATAATATACAAGCTATAAGGATGACTGGAAAGAGACTGCATTATAATCAACTGAATGGCTTTTGTGCTATCGACATAGCATAGCTTCACACTATTTACGTCAATGCAAATGAAAACTTTGAAATGTCTATCTTTCCCATTCACAAATCGAATTCTCCGTCTGTCGCCTTCTGTTTAAAGGGTTTGAAAGCACATGTGACCTTGTCTTACTTTACTACCCAATATTGAATTCCAAAACCAATTGAACGTTCCAGGTTCCCTATAACTAATTAAGGCCCATCAATAAACTAGAAACACCAGATAATCTTAAACGACGCCGCCAAGAAAAGAACAACGAAAACGAAAAGGTGAAAACAAAAAAGAATGAAAACTTTAGAAAGTTCATTGCATACTAATTAGCTATTTTTCAGATGATAAGATTTTCAAAAACAATTCATAACTTTCTGATACAATAGTTCTCACAATCCGGTTTATTTATTTACTTTATTCAAAAACGATTTTTAATTTCATTCTAAATGGTCATTTTTTCAGTTTCTTCCCCTCATGGATTTTATTCGTCTTGTTTATTTTATTTATTTTGAACATTTGACTAATTTTAAGTATGTAATCTTTGCATTTTAATTAGTAAATTTCATTCAGCATTCCTTTTATTCATATTGGATTCATTTAATCATTTTATACGTTTCATTCTTTCACTCTTATCAGTTTATTTTTTTCGTACATTTTATTCATATCATTTATTTAAATTATTTTATTCATTGATTTCCTTCTATCCATTCTATTCGGTTTTCCAGTTTATAAATGTTTTCAGTTTCTTCATTTTAATTCATTTCGTCCAAATTATTTATTTGACACAATTTATTTTTTTCTATTATTTTATAACTTTTAACATCACTGCTTAGCTTTGTCATTTCAATCATTTCATTTTCTTTTTCTTTTTATTCATTTTATCAATTCTATTCGTTTTGTTTATTTGATTCGTTTGTTCTATTTATTCATTTTATTCGATTCATTTTTTTATTAGTTTTATCCTTTTCATTCATTCCAATAATTTTATTCATTTTATCCATTTCATTCATTGTATTCGCTGGATTCATTCTATCTATTTGATTCATTTGTTTCAATTGGTTCATTTGATTCATTCGAATCATTCGAATCATTTGATTCATTTGATTCATTTGATTCATTTGATTCATGTGATTCATTTGATTCATTTGATTTATTTGATTCATTTGATTCATTTGATTCATTTGATTCATTTGATTCATTTGATTAATTTGTTTAATTTGATTCATTTGATTCATTTGATTTATTTGATTCATTTGATTCATTTGATTCATTTGATTCATATGATTCATTTGATTCATTTGATTCATTTGATTCATTTGATTCATTTGATTCATTTGATTCATTTGATTCATTTGATTCATTTGATTCATTTGATTCATTTGATTCATTTGATTCATTTGATTCATTTGATTCATTTGATTCATTTGATTCATTTAATTCATTTGATTCATTTGATTCATTTGATTTAATTGATTAATTTGCTGCGTTCGATTCATTTTGTTCATTCCTTTAATTTTATTCATTTCATTATCAGTCATTCCACTTATTTATTTCATTCAATTTGTTAGTTTGAGTCAATTGTATAACCGTTTTTAAATATTGCCTAATTTTTCATTTAATGAGCTAATCTAATTTGATTTATGTATTTTATTAATATGATTTATATTATTCATTGTACTCATTTTATGAATTTGAATAATTTTTTTTATTTTTGCTTTATTTTTTATTTTGTTCGCTTTATTGATTTTCTATATTTTATTCAGTTTATTTATTTTTATTATTTATTGCAGGGCTAGAAACTGCAAACTAAAGAAAAAGTTCTGCAAACTAATGAATGATCCAACAGTGGCATGTATAAGAAATGTCTCATCTCACTGCTAGGTGGATTAAGTTGGTTTTTTAAGATAAAGGCAGAAATTCCATCGGGGAAGCTGATGTCGGGGGCTTCATTTTTTCAGTGCCAGAAACAGTAACTTCAACAGAAAAACTGACGCTATCAAGGCTTATCACATCGCTGTATCCCTTACGTTATGACGCATGTTCGTTCTCGGATCTTATGTCGTAGTCGATTTCGTGGACACTGTGACGCACTTATAGTTTCGGATATTATGACTCATAAGAACTGCGTCATAATGTCCCAAGGCTGTATGACCTGGGACGCTAAGACGCAGTGTCTGTGCGTCAAAATATCCGAAACAATGAGTGCGTAATATTATCCCGAACGTTGTGACGAAATACCTCTGCATCATAACATCCCAATATCAGTGTGCGTCATAAGATCCTGGACATTATGACGCAAGACTACTTCCGGACGTTGTGACATAACATCCGAAAACGGATGCTCGTCATAATGTCCTGGACTTTACGGCGCACACTTATTCTCGGATGTTATGACGCACCCCTTGTACGTCACAATGTTCCAGACGTTATGACGCACCCACTTTTGGGACCCTATGACCTGGGGCGCTATAACGCAGTTTGTCTTAGTCAATATGCATTTGAATAACATTTATGTGATCCGCAGAATCCGGAGGGAGATATACTACGCTTACACATGTGTTAATACCATAGCTGTTAATGTTCCCCCAGCGTTATTGTGAAAATTCTTTTGTTTGGACGCTAACCGATTAGAGACAGCGATGAGTACTCCACCGCTCCTTTTTTACCAGCAATGATTGGATCACGACCGTTACGATAGATCGTATATCCAGGTCCGAACAGCTGCAGCGAGTTGATTTTGTCGTTCAGCCATGTTTCTGTGAGGACAATGACATCGTGTTCTGCGTCAGGTCTTTGTGCATAGACCAACGACGTAGGTGGACCTTTTACATCAGTTATCTTTTTTCGCCTTCCACCTAGCGCAATTTTTTAGTACTGCGCACTGCATCAAGATGAAATTTTCATCACTCAAGCACGTGTACTTTCAAAATAAATGCTATCCGTCACTATAGACGCTGCTATATAATAAATAAAATGGCCGAATTGTAGGGTAACTAAGCTTTTTGGTGATTTTAAAGCTGTTCAGTATTGAATGTCCGGGATTGTAGACAGCGATGATAACCATGCGCTCGACTGTGTCTGTTTCTGAACCTCCAATATTGTATCAAAGACACATTACATTTTGATACAGGCCAGATTCGATTATCCGCAGGGTGCAGAAAAATTTCGCTTCGGATAATCGAATCATCCGGATAATCGAATCAAAACAAATGTTTTTTTTCTTCATTAAATATATTTGTTATATGGGTCATTCCACGCGAAGTCGATCGTGTAATCGACCTTCGCGGATTTGAACCGAATTTGGAGGAATTCTCGACAAACATATGATTGCAGCTTAAAAGCCAACTGTCAAAATTCTCTTTGAAAGGAAATTCCGGACAAACCGTTACTGACTAAGAACAGTTCATAGCAGTTAATGAAAAAGAAAACTTTTCACTTTTGTTTACTACCAACATCTGTGATTGGTGAGTAACGGTTTGTCCGGAATTTCCTTTCAAAGAGAATTTTGACAGTTAGCTTTTAAGCCGTAATCATATGTTTGTCGAGAATTGTTCATCTAGGGCCCATATACAAAAATCCAAATTTTTGTGTCAATTGAACCACCCCTCGGGTCATAGGAGCACCCCCCGTTTTGACAAATTGCCAAAACCCTTGTTTTACTTTTGATCATATCTCCGGTTTTATTTACTCTAAAATCAGACCGCGAGATGGCTTTTAGACTCAAGGAGTCTAAAACAAATATTAATTTTTGGCGGCAGGGCTGCCAACTATGCGATTTTTTCAGTTAAATAAAAAAAATTAATTTTTCTCTCAATACATATATTTTAATTTTGAAAATTCAAATGCCATCGTGTTCCTCAGACATTTTTACATAAAAAAACACATATAATCTCAATATAATTTAAGCGGATCCGGAGATACACCGTTTCTAAGGGAAAAACTCGTTATATCCCATATAAAATCGCAAGCGCGCAACACTAAAAAGCCAACTTGAGTATTGTGAGTTCAAACATAATTTTTCGTGAAGCAGACGGGAAATGATGAAAAACTACGTTTTTGGTTTGTTTCTACCAGATCAGGGTCGATTTTATGACCATTTGAAGATTTTCTCAATTTTGGTTAATAAAAATGGATTTTTATATGAGAAAATGCGAGTTTTTCCCTTCAAAACGGTGTATCTCAGGATCCGCTCGATTTATTTTGAGATTATATGTTTTTTATGTAAAAATGTCTGAACACGATTGCATTAAAATTTTCAAAATTGAAATATATGTATTGAGAGTAAAATTAACTTTCAATATTTAACTGAAAAAATCGCATAATTGGCAGCACTGTCACCAAAAATTAATATTTTTTCTCGGCTCCGTGAATAATTTTCTTTAACCCTTTCATGCCCAACTTTTTTCTAGTGCACGTAGGATTTCAAAACTATTCTTCCTTGAAAACGGTGGGGTCACGAAACATGAAAAGCCTTTTTTCATAAAGATTGGTGCTTCCCTCACAGTGCTAGAAGCTGCTCAATTTTTACCTTTCAATGCTCATTGCAATTCTCTTAGATTATTTACAATAGTCCACTTACGTGGAAAACGTAGCCAAAGATACTCTAATTTGATAAGTTTTATCAGTTTTCAATAATATTGAATAATAACGAAGATATATGAAAAAATCATTTTTCGTTGTCAGCGTATACTGTCCCTGGCAGCACTGCTCCATTGGAATCCAATCAGACTAATTGCAATAACTTCAGTTCTAGAGCTGATCCTGGTAATTGTTAGTACTCAAATGAAAGGCAACAGTCAGGTTTATTAGCCTTACTTGGTTTTGTGAGCAAATCTTGCCTCAATCAAAAGTTATAGCTGTTTAAAAACGTTGTTGTCCACAAACAACATGGGCATGAATGGGTTAAAAGCCATTTTGCGGTTTGTTTTTAGAGTAAATAAAACCGGAGATATGATCAAAAGAAAATCAAGGGTTTTGGCAATTTATCAAAACGGGAGGTGCTCCCATGACTCGAGGGGTGGTTCAATCGACACAAATATTTGGATTTTTATTCATTGGCCCTAGAAGAATAATCGCTCCAAATTTGGTTCAAATCTGTGAAGGTCGATTTCATGTTTGTATCTTTTTTTGAACACTTCGCGTGGAATGACCCATATGTTGAAAACAGGATCTAAGGTACATCCATCAATGTTGGACTGCTTGGAACTCTTTTTTGTCAAACCGAAAAGTGAAACGAATATCGATTCTATAAAGTGATAGTAAGCAGAGCTGCAAATCTTCAACAGTTTGTTTTGAATTTGAAGGAGGAAAAAATCTCAAATCATGCCCTACTATGTTCAATTCGCAGTTGTTCGTTTCCATTATTCATTCAAACAGCCGACCTGCTCAATCATTTTCCATTCATTTTCAATTTCATTGACCCTGTGAATATCTCTTTACTGGGGTATTGACTAGGTTTTCTAAGCAAAACTACTCTGAACATAGTTCTTACTGTCCATAAAAGCTTGAAAACGCAAAACATGACGACATTTAACCTAAACTGGACTCTACAGAGCAGATAACAGCTTTGGTTGGTGAATGAAAAAGCATCAATTTGAAATGAAGACGTACGATTCAGTTATGAAAATCCCGCCAACTTGAAAGTGAATGATTGAGGGAGGCTTTGAATTTGAATCATGGTTGGGTTTGATTGAACTGAAAGTTGGCATTTGAAAATGAAAATTTGCACCACTGATAGTAAGACATGTAAGACATAAGTTATATAGCTAACTTATTGTATTTTAAAGCATTGTGTTCGATTAAATTGAATTAATATACTTTGATTTAATAATAATTATTATATGATTAATTATTATTATGAATAATAATTATAATAGAGACGCTTAAAACTAAATTCTTTGCGTGAAACTTAATTCAGTCAACTTAATGCTGGTTTCGGTAAATTCAGACAAAAATAACAACTGAATTTAAGAACACCACTGGTTCGTACACAACAACAAAACTTCGGGAATCTTCTAAGAGAAGCAACATGCTTGATTCCACTGAGAAGTCCAAATATTTGTTTCAAAACCAAACAACCCAGGTCCAATAATGGACGCCTGCTGAACAGTCTGCTTGGCGTCGCCCAACGTTTGTCCAGCAAAGGACCAACGTTGGTCTTAAAGGCTGTTCAGTGCATCTACTTCGTAAAGAATTATTAGCGCTGTTCTTTTCAGAGCAGTGCAATGTACTGACTACAGTTAAGATTCTATAAGATCCAACCACCGAATTTTCCTACAACAGATTTTGTCAGCTTTTTAACCCGTTTTTTCCAGCCAAATTTAAGACAAAGTCTTCTGATTTAGTTCTCTTATGTTACATGATCGAATTAAAGCGAATAATTATTACAAAAGTGTGTTAAGAATTTAAAATGTCTTAAAAAAGCGTGTAAATAAAGTGATTAAAAAGTTTCGATTTTTTTATAAACTGATACGATAATAGACCGACTCCGAAGAGGTGTGTAGGATTTTATATCATATTTTGGATAGTCCCAATCAATATGAAACAAAAATGTTCAGATTTGGTGAGTCTTCAATACATAATGGAGCTGCCAAAATCGGTCCTTGTGTTCATTCTACAAATTAGAGAGAAAATCACAAATTTTAAAATTTTGTTCCTCCAGTAATTATTTCTGGCGTCTACAGGAAATTATAGTTTGTAGCCCATCGAATAGGCGCATAAAATTTTATAGCAGACTGCATTGAATTGAACTATTTCTTGTTTAAATGAAATTCCTTATTTTCCCAAATTATTGTAAATTTCACGAGAGTTTAAAATTTTGTGCTTCCAGGAATTATACCTGATATCAATTTCTATCGATTTTTGTATTTAATATTGGGATAGAAAAAAAAGTTTTTGTTGTTAAAAATGTAAAATTTCTGTATTTATACGTATTTTTGTGAAAATATTTTGAGTGCATAAAATTCTGGTCTTCTAGAAACTGTAGTTAGTATCAATTGTAATTGATTGGTGCACGAAAATATGTGAGCCGTCGCATCGAATTTAAAATTATATGATAAATAAATAAAATTTCTGTATTTCTACGAAGCTTTCATTATTTTTTAGAAAATATTTATTCTTTCAGAAACTGTAGTTGGTACCAAATAATAAATTATAGATGTGTAATGTAGTTTGAGAAAAAGTAATGTACTGATAATCAAAACAATTTTTTCGTATGGTCGGACGGATAATCGAGTCATTTTCTACGGATAATCGAGTTACGGATAATCGAATATGGCCTGTATTTCGAAAAATCAACGATTTGCACCAACCCCATTCCCCTCCAACTTCTGACTACGGTACTGAATTGAGTTGGGTCTGCTCAAATAAAATTGAAATTAGTGAATCTCTAGTAAAGTCATGATATCGATTTTAACGAAATGTTGATGTATAAATGTGACAAGTTTATAATATAAATTAAACGCTTAAAGGGGTTTCAACTATTGGAAAGTATGTATTTCCAGTAGTAAGATAAAAGATTCTCATATTTTTATTGTTTGATTTTCTGAAAACAGATCGCAGTTCGCTACACTCTCGTTCGACACATAACTGTCCCATGTATAGACGGAGCCCTATAGAACATGAAAAAACTCGTATAACAGCGAAACGGTTGAATGTGGGTCACTATTAGTTGAAATACCGCGAGTGCACACAACTTTTCCCTTTTCAACGTGGTCATAAATCTGGAAATGTTTAGATTTTTCCCGGTTTGGCTGGAATAATAATTGTAGGTTAGCTACTTCAGCGTTGTCAAACAGTTGCACTTGACGTTCTCGCGGGTTGAAATGACTGCCGAACGGTTCTCTAGTTATACCAAACAGTTCCGGAGATGTTCCAGATATAGTTAGTTGAATTAAGTAGAGAATGCAGGGTGGTTGGTGGCAATAATTACTTAAGTTAGATTCCAGATTTTGTTGGCATTTGCTGCCGTTATCCAGCGACGGGTGGACTTTTCTCGACTGTTTGCTGTTGCTATCGAACAGCATGTCGATGTGGAATATTGACTATAAATTGAGAGCTTCATTGTTTTTGCCAGCTGAAGTGAGAAATTAATTGATTGATTGAATGCAAAATGGTACTTGAAACTTGGCACTGTGCAGGATTTTCTTATTCATTTATTTATTCAATTCTGCCAAAGTAGTAGGTCAATGGCAAAAGTGCATTACAGTCAATTCTTGGACAGACAGCTCGTTTGTTATGGTGATTCACAGTCATTTTGCGACGTGGAAATGCATAGGATTTGCGAAGCTCGTCAATTTATAGTAAATTACTACTATTGTTGCCTTGAGTGAAACTGATGATGCGAATTTAAATAATCGGAAGCATAACAGTTAACGATTTTACAGAACTGTTTACAAAAAAAAACTTTCAAGGAAGGTTCTTTGATTTATCGCTCACAGGAGTGCTATTCCAACAAACAAACCAACCAATTGATCGGGGTGCTATTTCCTAATCATTTCTCCATTAAAATCCCATCCCGCTCAATTCAGCCTGTATTCAGAACGTGCCAATGTCAGATCCATTAGACGTTGGTTTGTTCGCCGTCTCGTGCCGCTACGAGTCCAGCTTCGACCGTTGAACTCCGGTGGGGTAGCTTGGTCCTTGTTCTACCAGTGGGTTACTCGGAGTATTTTTAGACCAAATAATGGAAAAATGATTTATTTTCGTTTGCTGAACCAGTAAAGATTGCGTGCGTGTTTGTATAAGAAAAGTTCATTTCGTGGAATTTCTGATCGTTCATCGGTTGTTCTTGGGAGCATACGGAGAACATGAAAATAAAAAAAACATATTAGCAAAGCATTGATATGAACTTCACCACGAAAAATACCCAAACGATGAATTTTAGGTTAGATGCTCATCACTATTTAAAATGAAATAACTTCACCTTGTCCTTTAGAAAGTTTCACCGGAGCTACATTTCGAACCGAGAGCTGATACTAACTAACAACCTTTCATGAGACTCCATATGTATGTACCACCCGTTTTCTGCTGCTCCGCTGTTTGGTGTACCCCAGGGAAATTTAGACCACGTTGTAGCACACAGCGTCTGTGCGGAACATTAATCGCGGGGTTACGTGCATGTTTATATTGCCCCGCACTCTCGCAAAGAGGTCCCAGCTCATGTGGCGCTCGATCCGTTTTGGATTGCCAACATTTCTTGCAATAGCCGAGGGAAAGATCGAATGCGGTACAAGCAAGTTACCGCAGAGCAGAGAAAAAAAACCAACTAGTAAGAACTTTAATAATAATTGAAAATTTTCTCACGGAATGAGTCTACTCATGTTGACCGTCGGCGTTGCGCCGATCGGTTGCACCATGTACTAGGTATCAGAATCGATAGATCTTGTAGCTCGGAGGGTATATGTAGGTCCACTTTGTCGTGCGAGCCCAGCTGTGAGAATAAGAACGGTTCTAGAAAAATGTTGTGAATGAAGTCAGTGCTCGCCACACCGAACTACTGAAGGAATGTTCAATGCTCCGTACATGTGTCATTAGTAGAACGGACATGGCCTCATTGAAGGGGGAATGCAAGGCCTTCGGAGGACAATATATGTATGAAAGGAATTGTAATCTGTTCTAATCGCTTCAGAAGTTGTCACTAGCAGCTTGTGGTTATGTAATAGTATTTGGCTTGTACAGTCTAACGTGTGCTAGTTTTCCGATGGTATATGAATATCGGGCTCACCGTGGGAAACTGCCTTTTCGTCTGTGGTTGGTCAGTTCGGCTGAACTGAACAAGTTTTATGAATGGCCGAAGCAATGCTGCAGCAATGTTTTCCGTTGCAAGTGCTACTATACCAGAATAAAATAACCCGGTAATTTTTCGGATTTCCACCTTTTCAGGATTTCTAATCTTTTGCGAGCTAACTGATTTCAATTTTGCACAGATCGAGATTGTCATGAATTCTATGGTCACTTGGTACATCAATAATTTTCTCCATTCTCATTTTTTTCACTTATAAAAGGGAAACTATTCAACGCATGGCACCGTAATTCTCACTCACTTGTCCGAGAAGGGGATTATCGGATGTCCATTAGACAGGCTCAAAAATACACTTTTTTGGAACACCGCTCAATCGAAAGGTAATGGGCTCCATAGCCTTTTGCCAAACATGAACTTGTTCGGATGCTTCTGGTTTATTCACAAGAATTTTAAAGTTTGTATGTGTAACTATATGGGAGCAATGGGAACAATAAATTCAATAAAAAAAAAATTAGTGCCATCTGGGGGTTTCGAATTTTTTTAAATGTATAGTTTAAGGTGTGAGGATCAACATTGCCGAATACTGCGAATTGATCCGAGTTTGTATTTTTACTACAAACTCGGATCAATTCGCAGATATTCAAATCCAAGTTATGTGTTGCCTCTCTTTCTCGCACATGCTTCGAATAGATTTTTTTCAAAAATTCTTTTACTTTCGAAGTTGAATATCTTCGTCCGGTAGCCTCCAATCAATATGCAACCTTCAACAGATGAATAATGCGGAATCATCGTAGGATTTTTTTTTATTGAATTTCAAATTTTTGTTATCGATTTTCCGTAGACATTTTTCTGTAGAAACTTGAAAACCCTTCTGAGTAAATTAGAGCAATTACAAAATTGTTGACGGTCTAATGTATTTTTTCCAATTAAATATAATTGATCAATCCCAGAGCCGTCTCAAGACCACTCGGCGCCCCTGGGCGCTGTTAAGCTAAGAAACCCCTATCACTGAAAAGGTGTCAAGAGACGTATAGTAGGGTGACCAAAAAAATAAACCACCGCATCTGCCACTTATTCCCCATATCACTCTGAGACTCTGTTAAAATGTGTGCCAATTTGGCCAACGATTTTCGGGTTGACGTTTGCATGAAAAATCTATCCAGATATATGAAATTAAACGATTTTGCTACCAGGTGGCGTTATGCACGTAAGGTGAACTGAGTTAATCTTAAAACTAATTATTACATTTTATGGAAATAATCTCTGACTTATTGTGGTACAGGACTCAAAACCTTAATATATAAATCCACTTGACTAACAAAAAGGAACTATCAGTCGTTTAGGTACGATACTTCCACAACATTTTTTTGCTAATAATTCGTAACTGAAAGATGAACAGTTATAATTTCTTCTTGTACCAATTGTACATTAGTGGGCCAGTCTTGGTCAGACATTACTTGAAGAAAATGCTAATAACTTTTTTGGATCAACTCAAATCATTTTTTATTTATTGTTGGGCATAAAATTTTATATCAAAATCTAAACGACATTTAGGTACATACAACTTCACCTGCTGTAGAATACTGAAGCCGTGGTAATTCTTCATAAACTTTGACGATTTTTTTCATTTAAACATTCAAGCCGCTTTATAAACGAGTGAATGCTGATCTACTTGATTCAAATTTGAGCCAGAGTCTTAGGGTGGTATCTTAACGCACAGGATTCTCAAAAACTGTGCAGAATCAGGAGCGCTCCAATGTAGAGTTAGTAGTAATCTGATAGAATTAAAATGTGGTAATCTTACCTTCATAGTTACATGACGTTGTTTGAAGATGAAGAGTGCCTTGCTCTAGAAGGAGGAATGATGAAGTAAAGCGGTGTTACCGTTCTCCCATAGAACGCAGTCTAGACTAGTAAAAAAATCTTCTTATTCCGGAATATGTTAAAGGTCTTGAATACTTCTAGTGGTACGGTTTCACGTGTTGAATCTGAATATCTTAACATCAGGGCTATTCGACGTCAGTAGCTGCCAAACTTTATTGACTGATGGACAAACATTGTTGTTTTAGAGGAATGTCACTAAAACATCACACATTTTAAGGCTTACAATATAGACAAAACTAGAGTGAATTATTCGTTGCTGATTTTGACCGTTGTATTATGTCAATAAAATTAAACATCAAATATACTGCCGTTATAAGCATATTTGTCCTATGTTCTACATGGGATAATCATACGTAGAACGGCAGTCTATTTCACTAGTTTTTAGACTACGGGAAATTGGTCTAAGCTATATATAGGATAAAGTCCGACGTAAATTAAATACAATTAATATAAATTAGCATTTTCACTAATCGAAAGAAGTAACCAATTTCAGCATTTTTAGGTCTGATGAAGGTTTGACACTGTTATGGTCGGTGTAACACTTTTTACTAGACCCGGACCGAAAAGTTTGTTTCGAATTGCTTTCAAAGCGTAATATCAAAATAACTCGAATCTGTTAATATTAGCGGTACCATTATTTTCATTGCTAGTCAGGTAAGGTAGACAAAATAGATCATACGTCGCTCGAACCTGGAAGGTGCTACACCGGCCATAAAAGTGCCCAACCTTCATCAAACCTAAAAATGCAGAAGTTGCTTTTGGAGGAATTTATCCCTATTGATTTGTCCGTTGGCAGTCTCAGATTGAATGAATAGCATATTCATTTTGGTACATCCGCAGATGGCTTGCCAGACAAAGATTTTTTGGGCCAGTTTTGAAAACTATTTCTTCTACTTCCCCCGCAACTTCCTTGCGTGAGATTTGGCCATCGGTTTCTTTTTTTTACTGTTCAGTGCCTTTCGAACTTTTCAACCGTGTAGTCCGAAAGGTTTCATTGTTTTGCTGTAATTACATAAAGCATAAATCGAAATGTTTGGTCGACACTTCGCACTGACTGGACGCAGACAGCATTCGGAGTATCGTGATCCCTGTCTTTGGTGGTTGGGGGAATAGACTGGTAACTTGAGGTATTGTTTAGTTATTAAAGATCATTATGGGCGATGAAAAAATAGGGTTATTTCGAATAATGGTAAAAGTTGTCGAATGTTCTAATAAATTAATTAAAGAAGTTAGTAGGGTAATCTTTTTTCTACAAAACTTTTTCACATTTTCTGTTCCATTATAACCGTTGAATTAATGTAGGAACCTACTTATCCATCGGAAGACCCAAAAATGATAATAACGCTCGAGGTTCTGGGCGCTTGGAGCAACAAATTTTCCATTTTTTTAAACTGGCTAAAAATAAACTGTTTTGCTAAAATTTTGAATGAAAAATAGTCTCACGAGTATCCTGTTTCTGTAGTAAGTTTTATTAAATCAACTAGTACCCAAGCAGCAAACCAAAACGATCTTGAAGATTACATTCCGTAGAGACGCCCCAACCCAAAAACATGAAAAAATTCGATATAGAAAAAAAAATGGCGGCCACTTGAAAATAAAGTATTGTTTTTTAGCATGATTTTTCCACTTTGGCTGGCTGTGAAAATTGTTCATAATCAAAATATTGCGATTTTGTAGGTCAGCGCCCGAGAATGTTTTCTTTTAGGCGGGCAAAATCCGAAGTTGATTGGTTAAATGGTTCAAAAACGAGAATGCCCACAGATTCGAAAAATGTTGATCCGAGAAAGTCGCCATTTTGGACGCCATTTTTGATACCTTACACTCGAAAAATTTTATTTTATAGATGAAACCTTAATAAACATTTTACAGAATATCGCGCATGTCTAAGTCATTTTACTGCTTCAAAAACAATTATTAAACATTAGGTACCTTTTGCCACAATTATATAAGAGGACTTGCTTAAGATGGTTATTGTATTACGCCTCGATAGTCGTGCATCGAGGAGACCGAGAGAGCTTATGGGCCTTTTTTATGTTTTGTGTTTTTTCATACTCTGCACCAGCCCAAACTAACAGTCAACCAACAACCTGTGCACACTGGCGTGGCTGATTGGCGAGTAACCGGGGATTGATTTTTCTGTGGGCTGGGTTTGCAGACATTGTTCAACAGCTTGATAGCAGTATTTGTGAGCACGGCTCGCAGTGGGGGTCATTGTGTATCGATTTATCGATAGGCTTCGTCAACGTGCGCACTGCGCAGATGCATTTAAAATATAACAGTTGAACCCTATTAGTTGTGTTCTGCTGTAATAACTGTAGTTTTTAGTACTAGTGTACATTTGATATGTGCTAGTCGTATGTCTATCTGTGTATGTGTTCGTCTGAGTATTTGTGACAGATGGGTTACAGAGTGGATGCTGAACTGACATGTATGATAGAATAGTGGGTAATCCTTCTTGAGATTCGTTGGTCACTTTTCACCGGTGTTCAATTTGTGCATTCGATTCGATTCATTCGGAAAGATCGGATTGGATAGCTAAGGTACGATTAATTTACCGGCGCACTTGAATCATCCATTCCCGGTCAGCATTGCATTGAAAACTTCTAACGGAATACAATTGTCGTTAATGGTAAATAAGTATCATTTGCTGGCATTTAGTCGACTTCAAGTAGTTTGATTGCATGTTACATGTGTTCTCTTCTTTTACTTCATTAGTCTGTTTTTGTACTTCTAGCAGTTTGCTTTTCCACTACTCATGTGTACCAAAAATAATATCGATCAATTTCGCTTCTACTTGATTTATTTCCTTTTTCCTTTATTCGGCATGAATTTTTTCTTTTATTGTTATATATTAGATAAGATCAATACTAACACAATAAATTGCTTATTCTCTCATATTCATTCACAATATCTCATTCCAAACGTACAAACGAGACCCTCTCGTTAACACAAAACTGGTCACAAACGCGAACGCCCGCGATCTCGCCAGCATTCAATCACTCAATAACTCATATAAATTTACAAACGCGGTCTCAAACATCAAACCACCGCTCGCGCAATCATGAATCGGTCACGTCCGGAAGTCTTTACCCTCGATCCTAGCAGCCCAAACTCATACCTTCAGTTAAACCAATAGAAAAAAAACTAGGCAACACGTTCCACGGCGACATCACTGGGAACTCTAGTGAAATGGGAGAACTCACTCTTCTAGTATCTGAACCAACGCAGCTAAATTTCAAAATCACTTACCTATTTGTGCTTGTATTTACCGGAACCAACATTCAGATTCACCGCCTCCCTCATTCATAAACTTTCCAACTGTGTGAAATTTCATGCAGAACCGAATGCTTGAGTGAAGAGGAATTATAAGTTCCTTCACCAACTAAAGCATTCATTTGCTAGTATGTTGACTGTTTGAAGGCAGAAGTTGGCATCTGATACATTTTCGAGCATAAGTGAACTGCGTGATCTATACCTGGTGCACTTTTGCATAGAAACAACATTCCGTTAGCTTCTGAAACCGAACATATCCGAACCTGAATGTCGGGAGAACGAATGATGAGCGAAACTACCCAAACATTTCATTCATCGCGGCGGGTTTGAATTGAATTTTGTTTCTCTTTCAATTTCACACAGAGATGTCAGTTTTTTAAGCTCTGATCTGAACCATACACCAAAAATTAAAAATATGCACGGTCCGCGCGCGTTCATTCTACACGCGAATATGCGAATGGCCACCCACTTATAAAAAATAGTCTATGCACGCGACGTTACATACACGCTAGCACACGCGAGAAAAACGTCAACATACAAACGCTATCGCGCTTCGCGACCATCCACGCACACCTACGGTCACGATCTCGCAAACGGGATAACACCTTGGTGACTAAAGGAACGGTTTAGCACTTATAAATTCCCATACGCCGACTCAGAAGTGAACCTTCATATACCCGTGTTCGCGTGATCATAAATCGGTTACGTCCGGAAGTCACTATCCTGTGCTCTAGTAGCATAGGTCCAATGCCTTCAGGTGGACCATACGCTCATATCCACTAAACTACACGTTCCATGGCAACATAAAAATCGAATTTACTCACGCGAAGTCACATACACACAACAAACACGTTAACATACAGATGCTTGAGCTCTTCGCGATTATCCACGCAACCTACACCCGCGTTCTCGCAGACATGCTAACGTCCCGATGATAATATGAGAATCTTAACATTTTTTTCGACAGTTTATGTTTATCTTTATTAGTTTCACCAACAGACCCTTTGGCCCCAATGGTGATTGCTTAAATTAATTACATTTAAATATAGTTAATAATTTCGCTTTTATCGAATTCCTCGTCCGGTTGAAATCAAAGGTCATCGCCACAATGTGCAAAATTCGCTGGAGTCCGGTAACAGTGCTCTGGCGACCATAGTTGGTTCCCCTGAACGGAACTCGCAGAAGAAAGTAATTGCGTGGTGCTCGAACACTGGCTTGAAGATCGAGGACGTCCGAGGATTGTAGAGCAATCCACCTTGGCAGACAGTAAGTCCGAGACAAACAGGGCTCGAGAGCAATCCCTCCGGATGCCTAATGTGTCGAGCTGTATTAACTGACAGCGGTTTTCGTAGCTCGGCAGCTGAAATTTGTATAGCCAAGGGTGATGTCGGAGTGCAAAGCGTATGAACCGTGTCGAGCGAACTAGTGTGCAATAGAGTGGTTTTAAACAGTATACGTCTCTAAACAATATGGGTATTTACGGGATGGGGTTGACGAGTGCATGACGGAAATCGATGTCTTGAGCCATTTTGGAATCCAAGGTGGCGACTTCCGATTTGGATAAATTCCCTATAACTTCAACAATATGGGTATTTTCGGAATAGGGTTGACGAGTGAATGACGGAAATAGAACCCATATTGTTGGTTATCAAGAATATTGCTCAACCGGCAATCGTCATATTGGCCTTCGGGATGGTTCCATTTTCGGCATCTACTTGTCAAGCCCGTGCCAAAAATACCCATATTGTTAGGGTTATCGAGAATATTTCTCAACCGGAAGTTGCCATCTTGAATTTCGAAAAGGCTCCAATTGTCCATTTTTATCATCTAGTTGTTAAGCCCGTTTCAAAAATACCCATATTGTTAGGATTATCGGGAATATTGCTCAACCAACGAATATTAATAAGAATGTGAAGCAAACTTTTTTTACGAACTAAATCCGAAATAACGAATACTTTTTTTTGCGAACCTCCGGTTTGGTTCGTAAATGGAGGTATTCTGTTTAGTTCACACCACGTGCTAAAGCTCTTCATTCACTCTGAAGAAACTCGGCGTCGGTTTTATCCCGTTTGTTTCGAAAAAAAATTATGTCGTCAGCGAATGAAAGGCGTGGTCCTTGTAATTTGATATTGACGTCATTAAAGTAGAGGAGGAATATTAGTGAACCGAGATGGCTTACTTGTGGGATGCGGGATGTAGCGAAGAATGGTACAGATAGAGAGTCCTTAATGCTGATTTGGAGTTGCCTTCCATCGAGGTAGGAGCGAAAGCAGCGCAGAAGTTAACCTACGATCTCCAGCCCTCGCACGACCATGAGTCTGCCGCTTCCGGAAGTCTCAATCCTCGATACCAGAAGTTTAGATCCATGCCTTCAATTGAACCAATTAAAAAAAAAGAAAGCTCTCATATCCACTAGACAACACGTTCCATGGCGACATGACCGGGAACTTTAGTGAAATGGGGTAACTCACTCCCTGTCAGAATGTGAACTGTACCCCGAAAACTAAATATCGGAATGAAGGTCCGCGTGACCATCCAAGAACGCACGCGAATATGTGAATGGTCATACGGTTACAAAATCGAATTTATACACGCGAAGTCACATGTACGCAAGCACACGCGAAAAACACGTTAATATACGAACGCTTAAGCCCTTCGCAATCAACCACGCACACCTACAAACTTTATAACACCCCGGTAATAAGGCCAATGTTTTAGTACTTACGAAGTTTCAAATGCGGTCTCAAACGGGAACCTACAAACATTCGTGTTCGTGCGATCATGAGTCGGTCGCATCCGGAAATCGTAACTTAGGTCCATCGGTCCACTCGACAACATCCTCCATGGCGATATGACCGGGAACTCTAGTGATATGGAAGAACCCACTTTCTTCTAGCATCTTAACCGTACACCGAAAATTAAGTATCAGAGTCACGGTCCGCGTGCTATCATCCAAGAACACACGCGAATATGTGAACGACACACGGTTTTAAAATAGAATTTATACACACGAAGTTACGTACACGTTAGCACACGCGACATAAAAACGCACACGCGATCGAACACATTAACGTATAAACGCTCGTCTCCTTCGCGATGATACACGCGCCCGTGAAATCCCTGCGCCCGCACATATCTGAACCGTACAGTCAATAGCACATTCAGAATCACGGCCCGTTACAATTGGCCTTAAGCAGTGTTTTAGTGGGCGACATTTCCTGTCGCGTCTGTAATTGTAGTGAATGATTCTGACGGGGAGCCCTTTCGACAATCTAGTTCTACAGCTCCAGTAGGACAACACCCTCAAAAAAAAAAGATTTACTTGTAACTGTGAAAACTAAAGAGATGGAAAATTCATTGCTTCGGCAAAAATGAGTCATTAGAAAAGTTTTAAAAATCTCTAGAACAAGGCGTTTGCGATGAATTAACACATCAAAAAATCTAATGTGAGTTTCGGTAGTACAGTCAAATATCTTTGCGTCGATTATTTCATTATCTTCGCCAACGTTTCGACTCGCGGTTTTGGCCTTCAGGGCC
The DNA here is from genome assembly GCF_030247195.1 of Topomyia yanbarensis. Lineage (NCBI taxonomy): Eukaryota > Metazoa > Arthropoda > Insecta > Diptera > Culicidae > Topomyia > Topomyia yanbarensis. Next base: position 361,866,152 of record NC_080671.1, read on the forward strand.
TATTTATTAAAGGAACAATTTAAACATAAAACATAAATTACATAAAAAACATAAAACCGAAAATCTACTCACTCGACAAAAATCGACAAAGTCACAAATCATTTTGTATACGGGTAACAGTCAGTTTCGATTGAGTTAACATCTGATATTGCTATGGAAGTACATATGATATTGATAGGTAGGTGAGGACTTGGGTGGTGAGATATTTCAAATTATTGTGAGGTGGTTTGAACTTACGGAGCTTACTCATCGAGATCGTTAAATGAATTTTAAAAGGTATAGTCACTCGATAAATTCCCTGGGAACGCGCACTAGGTCTGATCACTATAATGGTTTTCTAGCTATTTGTTATGGATGTATGGGTGGTGTCTGGTTTTGGAGAGCGATAGAAGTTAATAAGTTGGCGAAGATAATGAAATAATCGACGCAAAGATATTTGACTGTACTGCCCAAACTCACCTTAGATTATTTAATCAGCAGTCGAAAACATCCCATCTCACATTAAGAATTTTTAAAAGAAAACGAATTTTTCAAGATATGGGCATGGGCCCATATCTTGAAAAATTCGTTTTCTTTTAAAAATTTTTTATGTGAGATGGGATGTTTTCGACTGCTGATTAAATAATCTAAGGTGAGTTTGGGCAGTACAGTCAAATATCTTTGCGCATATCTTGAAAAATTCGTTTGATTTCAAAATTATAGCACATGAACCATTAGAGATAGCCATAGTGGTTATTCAGAAAAGTTGCTTCAATTTAATTATTTTATAACTTTGTAGAACATTATGTAGCTTTATTTCAAATATCTAGAAAATAAATATTTTGAACACCATAATTTAATTAATATAAAAAACGGCAAAAAAGTACTAGGAAAGTTTGCCGAAAACACCATATATCTAAAACCCATAGTTTTGGCGCAAAACCGTAAATAGTTTTGTCTTCCTAAATACAGCGTTTGGACCATAGTGCAGTGTAATTCTTTGAACAAAGCACAATAAACACTCGGTTACGTTTTTTGGCAAATAAATACCTTTTAACAGTCATCAAAACAACATTAGCGGAACACAAAAAAACCAGAACAACAATAACTGCGTTCTACCTCGGTTCACGAAAGGGAAGGGTCAATATGCATCCGGGCCGACCAGTGGTGTAACACCACAGGTTCACATAGCGTTTCAGTGATCTTCCAGGCAGCTGATCTGATCGAATCGAGCAGAGATGCAATTTGGTGGAGCTTTTGTTTAGGAAACCAATAATTTATGATTTGTACGGACGCAAATTAAGATAATATTGCGGACGAAGAAATCAGAACGAACAAAACTGATGCTGACGTCAAACCAAACTTTTTCTGTTGCCGATGATGATTATTCAAACAGAACTTTTGGCTGGATGAGATGATATAAAAAGAGTTTCCGCGGAATTCGCAGCCGTGGAAATCACAACTGGTTTTAGGTGATTTTTTTTTCTTACCGGCAAAAAGAAATATTCGTTTTATTATTATTATAAGTGTTGTGCTTGTGCACGCGCGAAACTTCCTTGTCTGGTCACCTTCAGAGGGAGAAACGTTACTGAAACGTGTGCAGCCATTGTTGTTGTTGTTGTTGTTACTGTTGGCGGGGCAATAATACCTAAGCCTACCATTCGAGATGTATACGATAGTCCGCCAGAACGCCGACAATCGCCAACCGGTTATCGGAGAGGAAGCGAAACCAGCGCTCTGCCGGGATGTATTGAATATCATTAAGTTGAAGAAGCTTGTTGAACTTTCAACGAATGTGTTTGTGGTAATCAGTCAAATAAATGGTAAAATTGGTACTTATTGTTGCTTTATTTCGCACGTTTACGCGTGGGTGCTGGGATTGAAGGCAGCTTGAGGGTGCTGGAAATCGATTCTTAGCTGATCAAAAGTAGTGAAATTATCAAATTTAGCGTACTTGTCGACCTCGTTCTCGCTTATTGCGATTATTTTATTTGTTGTGCTGATAACAGAAAATTTCTCTATCACCACTTCACCGTAATAGAAGCATGTTTCACCTTTATCATTAATTAAGTATACCGATGTTTTTTCGTAAAGTGTCCACAAGATACGATCATACCGAAACAAGATAACAAATTGCTTCAACAACCGGTTAGTTTGGAAACAACCCAAACAGTCGTAGTTGTTTTTTCCAGTGCTGATAAACGAGAGCAACAATCGACCATGGAGTCGAAACGCGGAAGCCTGAAGAGTTTATTCGAATCTAACCGTTGTTTGTCTGACATTTACTAGAACTTTAACGACCAGATCAGACACGCTTTCTTGCTACCCCTAGCCCACGACAAGTCATGTTAGTGTTATATTTAGTCACACGGTCAAACAACCTGATTCTTTTGGCTGTATCTCTATACAAACTGAGACTTTTGCGTAAAGGCGTCGAAAGGATGATGGATGTGTTAGAGACTTCCATCGTCCTTGAGTTAAAAGTATATTGAATATCTAATTCGTATTGCGCGCTGTAAATGATTACCACATGCAAATCTCTCGGATTCGCGATGCAAGGCAAACGAACTTGAGCTCGACTCGCGTTGAAAGGGTTCATTTGAATTCAATCATTTCAATGTTTGACAACAACTTTATTTCCCGCTGTGCTATAACACCTCGGAAGTTAATCAAATCGATAAGCCGGGGCTTAGTTTTTCAATCCTTCTAATCGCCCACAGAGTGAATTTAAACACCAAGTGCTCGATTTGGTAGCTACATTTGATTTCGATTGTAATATTTCGGTGTGCCTTATCGATAAACTCTCAAATGAATGGCTTCGACCGCAGGCGCAATCATTGGGGGGAAGGTTGTTAATCTCCGATAATCCCAACAATATCGGAGCTTCGACAGTCCCACATGCTCAGCCAGCAAGGTATGAAAGGAATTCAATAAACTCTCAACGATTGAAGGTGACTTTGCCAAGCAGCTGTAGCCGGCTATTCAATTTTGTTCGATGTAACAACAACAATCGTTGAACGCCCGCGATGATTGTTAATTGATATCAATTATTCGCTGGAATCTTCAACTCATCAGGCTGATCTCGCTGAGAAAGGCAGAGCGTGCCTTATGCCAGGCCCCATTGCACTCCGTCAAATAAACTGTCGAGAATAACTGCGCAATAAATGTGGATGGTTTTTGCCGTGCCTTCGTCGATGTCCAGTAACCTATGGGGTTCGAGGTGAGAAGGAATAGAAAGGCATGCGACTTTTTTTCGCAGGCGCGACCAGGTCATCGACATATCAATCCCAATAACACCGGGGATTGAGGCTTACAACAACAACAACAGCGGAAAAGAAAAATTCCAACCGTTCGGGTCGGTCAGCAAATAAGTGCGAAGTGTTTTGAAAATCGGTTTCGACGGCGTATCGATACCACCACCCGTACCTACATTTTTCAACTGGGAGTGGAACCAGTCCGAAGGTGCCTCATCATCGTAGCCCAATCATTTTCGATTGAGACTCTGAGCTAGCCAGAGACAGGCACTGAAAGATATGCACGAACGTCTCCTACAGGGACTATTTGGTGAATGATAGAACGGATGTCGTTTGATTGAAAGTAATTCCCCTTGGTGAATTTTAGGCTGATAAAATCGGGACATTGATAAAATCGGGACATTGATAAAATCGGGACATTGATAAAATCGGGACATATATTTTCTTTATTTTTAAAGGGGGTGGTTAATATTTCATCAAGAAAAAAAATCACTTTTTTTGCGAATTTTTTTTAGAACTTTGGGTAAAGCGAATTGACCAAAGTTTTTGTGTGTTATGATATATCATTTCAAACACATTCTGTAATTTTGACGTAGGACTACGTCTTTGTTTTCGATATGGGGGTGCACTCTGCAAATTCTACAAAAATGGTATGTAACGAAAAGTGGTCCAATTTTAAACACATATAATTCAGCCATCTCACGATAAATTTTCAAATTTTTTGCACAAATCGCCCCGAAATACTTCTAAGAATAGATTCCAATAGATAAACCCAAAGATTTTTGATATCATAGCATTAAAAAATTAAATAATATACAACCTTGTCAAAATATCGCGCATTTACACACAGAAGATAGCGCTTCCCAAGCCCTGTACGACGGATTGGTGTACCTAGCGCGCAACGCTTCTAAGAATGACGTCATCATCGACTATTTAAAGAACGGACTTGGCCAGACACGCTCAGTTCTCTATTGAACGGCTGGCGAAGCAGATCACTGCGCTGTGTTTTTTTTTGCAGCCAGTGTAGCTGAGCTAGAAGTCCGTTACACTGGCTGTGGAGGGACGCTACCCTGTGTCGTCCAACAGGCGACCGCTCCAACTGCTTCCTAAATGCCGCTGTAATGTTGCCAGTAAATTTTTGGTTTAACTAGCACATGTATTTGCTATTTGCGCTTGAAATTAAGTAATGTAGTGGTAGTAATAAGCTTCCCATTTTGGTTTAAACGCAAGGACAGTTTTTAAAACAGGATTTGATTAATTAGTTTAGCTCATCTAAGCAATTCAATTCTGTAATTTAAAAGGAATTTTACGGAGCTTGGTGAATTTGGTCCCACTTGCAACTGGTATAATCAACCTGCACAAAGTGTTGCATAACGCAGGGCTGTTTTTTGGAACAAAATCATTCAGCCCTTCGCTATACAAAATCACGATATAATGACAGATGGGCTAAGCGCGGCCGTTCCTTTCAATCGGGAAAGGCCGCTTGGAATTTTGGTGAAACGCGCTAATAGTGTCGTGGTGGTAGTAGTTGTCTCTTTCGCTCTACCCATCATCATCAGCGTTGACTCATTTTGCATTGTACGCTTGGGTTCAATGTTTGGGGCGAATGTGTTGGTAGGTAGGGGAACTGGCGGTAAAATGAACACGTTAAGTCATTAATTTCTAACTAATAAGTGAATGAGATATTACAATCACCTTATGTTTCTTGTTAGACTTATGTACAATATCTGGTAAAAATACTTCGTCATAAACACATTTTTTCAAACATGATTCTTGATTTCTAAACATGTCCAAAAATGAGACATGTTTATAGCGAGTGAGTAAAATGAACATGTGGCGGTGGTAAAATGAACAGCTTCTGGTGACCTGCAAAAGGTCCTGTATGTATGCAATGCGAAGCATTGGAAAGCATTTTCCGATCAATGCTAATATCCCAACAAATCATGAGCTTTGCATACACACAGGGCATTTTGCAGGCAAAAAAAATGTCACGGAAGAATTGAATTTTCATGACGTAATATTAACCATTTTGCAATCCTGGGGCATCGAAACACATCTACAAACTTGGGGTTATCCATGGGTGTTTGAACTTTTAGGATCTGTTTGAGAGCAACTAGAAAGCTTGTTCTATACATGAGATGTGATTATATTGTCTAAAATTTGATTTTTCTTCACCGGTCCGGGTGTTTTTCTCATACACTAAGTACTAAGAAAATAAATATTTTACATTAAGTAGTATAGTCCTACGTCTACAGTTCGTGCAACCCCATAGGGCTGCCCCTTGTAGTTTTTTCATGCAAAAAAATTCATAAGTGACTCGGTGATGAAGCTTTTTGTAGAACGTCTCTGGAAAAAAACACGATATGCGGTGTTACCTGCCATTCAAAAACTACTCAACCGATTCATTTCAAATTTTGCATACACTTGTGAAAAATACCTAACCCCTACGTTGAGTTATTCAAATAAGTTCTAAAATCGGTAAAGAGTGATTTCTTCACTAGCTGAAACCCTTAAGTTCCCTTAAGGGGGTCTAACAGCGCAAAATGAAAAAAAAATTTTTTTTGCATATTTCGGATCTCTAAGATAAGAGAAATATTCTCAAGAAAGGATTTACCCGAATTCAACTTGGTTCGTCTGCTAGAGCCCATCAAACTAGGAACTATCAATTTTCATATGAAGCTGATTAAATCGGTCAAAAAGTTAATAAAATCTGGGGTAGATAAAATCGGGGGATGATAAAATCGGGTCCTCACTGTATTATGTATTATTGTATAGGTGATTTGCATGCAATAATCGTTTAGGATGGAACTTACAACACGAACACAGTTGGAAACACCCCGAAATAATGTTTCTCCATGTGTCACCCGTAACGAATTCCAATTCTTCCTATTTCGGCATAAAGGGGACTCGTCCCGCTTTATCGTGAGAACCAACAAAAGAGAAGTCTTGTAATATCATTATAGAAGAGTGTGTGAAATGAAAAAAGGAAATATTAAAATACGATAAAAGCTAATAAAATGATTAAAATTGATTAAATGAAGAACATGAATAAATATTTAAAAGCAATTATAAGAGCAATTAAATCGAATTAGTAAAAGGAATTAAGTGAATCCAACAAATCAAACCAATAAAATCAATTATATGAGTAAATGGATTAAAATAATGAAATTATTAATCTGAGTAAATTCAACAAAATGCGAAAATTGTACTAGCTGAATTAAGTTAATAATATCAGTTGAATATATGAAATGAATAAACGCGCAAACTTTATGTCATTAATAAAACAAATGAAATAAGCAAATCGAATGTATTGATTTATAAAAATATATTGAATGAAAGTAACGTAATGATTGAAATATATAAAATGAATATTATGGAAATGTGTGTTGTGTATACAAATGCAAATAATAGAGTAAGGTGGGGCAAATCGGACCTAGTAAATGGTTTTGGCTGTAAAATGCTCATTTTACATCGGATCAAGTCGTATTATAGACCAATTTAAAGGTCAGACTTCTGCGCAACTTTCTACTCACATCTTGGGAAAATTTTGTGATACAAGTGTTTTACGAAAAAGTTCATTTTTGCTGTTTTCAAAAATCGTGGGGTAAACCTGACCGCCCATGTTTTTGGTTGATTTAGTACAAAAATTACCCAAATACAAACCCAAAATTTTCAATGCTAATTCAATGAATGTTATGTTATTGAATGGTAATAAAAGAATATGGAATTCAATGTCAATCTTGGAATGTCAAAATCACGAGCAGTAGCACGTAATAATATTCCCATTTGTATCGGAGCATTTGCTCGACGAATACTATATTGATCACGTTTTCGTTTGTAATTATGAACCATTGTGCAAAAAATTAATAAAAGCAAATTACCATTGCGCTAAAAAATAATAAAAATATATTTCAATTTGGAAAATAAACATTTTCTTAGTAAAAAAGGCCGTCGGATTTACCCCGCTATTTAGAGGTCCGATTTGCCCCACCGCGTAATTTTTCATTACGACGCAATTAAAAAAAATATATATGAAAAAAGTTGGACTAAATTCATCCATGCACTTTGTAAGACTTTAATCAAAGAATTTAAATCCACTTCCATTTTTTATGCAATCACTTTAACAGTCAGAAATATCCTGTAGTCAATGATGCCCAAAAATCAAATCAAAAGATGTAAAAACACACTTAATGTCGTTTGAGCACCTCAATGTAGACTAATAAAATGCTGTCATGGCACTATTATGATTATTTTCGATGCTATACACGTCAACACTGATATTAGTTTGCGTAGTGCTTCTGTTTTTTGATAACAGAGGGGGGTCGGGTTTACCCAACAGTCGGATTTGCCCCACCTTACCCTATATTAATGAATTAATAAAATGAATATAATGGATGTAATGACAAACATGTATGAATTGAATACATGAAACAAATAGAAGTAAAAGCAGTAAATCAATAGGTAAAATAAACAAAATTATTACCGAATTATAATATTCTATTATATTATAATAATATCAGCAATAGATTGAATTGAACAATTAAAAGTTGTTATTTAAATTAAATGTATAAAATCAGCAAAGTTGTGAATAAGTATGAAACAATTAAAATGAATACTATGAATAAAATAATTGAAATTCATTACATGAATAAACAAGCCGTTAAAATAAATTAAAGAAACGAAACATAGTCAAATAATCAAATACACGAAAAGCGAAAAGTGCATAAAATGAACAAAGTGAATGTTGGAGGTGATTAATAGGAACAAAATGAATCAAACGAAGAAACTAAAATATATTATTCAAATAGACAAAATGAATAAAAATAAATGAAAACGGTAAATAAAATATATAAAATGTAGGGGGAACTGGGTCAATTCGGAGAGTTTATGAGCTATAGAACTGGAACGTATCAGCCGATTCACAAATACAATATAACTGAATTTCTACTTTGGCTTAAGTTATTCCTTTTTGAAACGAAAAGTTCTCTTTGATATGTAAAACCATGAAGTAAATATACAATAAAAAGTAAGAGTTGGGCCAAATTACCTGAAAATAGGTTATGGGTTATAACGTCGAAGTCTGTCAAATGAATTGCGAAAACTTATGTTTTCCTGAAAGTTCGACCTGTTGCGCAAATTTTCCTCTAAAACGGTTTTTCGCTATCGCGTATCAGTCGTATATACGGAAAATGGTCCGACTTGAACCAACCCATATTCTATTATTCAAACACTGATTAAACCAGTACAGTTGATAGTCTCCCCCAAAACATAACACATAAATAAAGTAAATAAAATAAATGAAACAAATAAAATAAACAAAATGAACAAATAAATGTGAAATAAGTAAATATAAGATGAAATAAATAAAATAAAAAAAGAGATAAATAAGATGAATAAAGTAAATAAAATAAACAAAATAAATAAAATAATAATAAAAAAAATAAAAAAAAATGACATAAATAAAAATAAATAAAATAAATAAAAGGAACAATATAAATAAAATAAAAAAGCAAGTAATTAAAATAAAATAAGTCAAATGAACAAAATAAATAAAACAAATTAAATGAAAAAAAAAATAAAAAATATAATAAAAATAAGTTAAATTAATTTTTTTTACATTTTAACGATGAATGTCGATGAATTGATGAATTAGCTAGAGATTACTGGGTAGAGAAAGTGATGAAAATTACAGCCATAGTACATGCCATGTCCGTTGTCACGGTAAAGATGGACATGTCTATCTATACCAGGACACATGCTAGTGAACTCGGGTGACTCGTAGTTATGCTGCCTAAGCTCGACCCTCATTAGCAGAAGACAAAAATTAAGCCCGTACGATATTAAGCCTGTTCTCATGACCCTGCCACTGCTAGTTTTGCTATCTGTGTACTTCACATCCTTGCTCTCACTTGAGTACTATGGCTCTAATTTTCATAACTGTCCCTACCCAGTAATCTCTAGCTAATTGAATGTCGTTAAAATGTAAAAAAGAAAATGCGACTTACATAGTCGAAATAAAAAAGGAAAAAATAAAAATAAAATAAATTAAATAAATAAAAAGAATAATATAGATAAGCCAAGTGAAATAAACAAACGAATTAAATGAGCGATAAAACTGCAAAAATCAATTTGCTTGAATAAAATTTATGTAATAAATAATACGAAGTAAATGAATAAAACGAATAACAAATAGAAACGTTGCATGGAGAGTGAACATTCCGTTTGTTAAATATTCGAAAGATTGAACGTTGAAACATAACCCTATAAAAATATAATTTAATTTATAAATATTACAGCTGATAACTTTTCACAATTACCAGCCAAACCCAAATCAGTTTGGTGCGAGCCAGTTTGCCAACTCATGCGTAATACCGCCAGAGCAGACAGTTACATCTAATACCTCTTCTCTGCCAGCTCGTGTAAATGTTGGACGATTTCCTCCATTAAGTATGTGCAGATTTGTACTACTTAAGTATTCCATCAATTCGATGCCTCTCAAATTGATATCTGAGCTGCTCCAAATGATGTGGTGGACATCACTGCCGATTATGTGGGGAAGCCCATTTCTACTACAGCAGCAGTTTTCGACCTTTTTCATTCCATTTATCTCTTTCCGAAAATTGATCACCGCCGTGTACCACTTGATGAAAAATTACTTACCACATTGTATTTGTGAAAAAAATAAATAGATGAATACCATATTTTCCAATGAAAAACCTGTTTATTGACTTCCTGAGTCAACACCTTAATTCTTGACACACTGAAGCAATTAATAGAAATGACGAATTTCGCGCTAAATCGTATTCAGAGTTGTCAACACCCTCTCAGATTTTAATGAAACTTTCTGTAAATGAAGACTTTGTCACAAAAAGCAACTTTGCATACTATGTTTTTCCAAAAATGATCTAGACTGTCTTTTGAAAAGGGTCAAACTTTGTTTACCAATTTTTTTCAAATGGCTATAGTCTACAAATGACAAATCCTACAAAAAAATGCTGCAGGAGTGATTTTTACAAAATTAGTCAAATTTTTGAATAAAACTATTGAAAAAATTCTTCATCGACTCCTACACTGAAAAAAATCGATTTTAAAAATTTAAAGTCGATTTACAAAAAAAAACCCATCTTTGAATTGTATAAAATGTTGTTCCAATGTAGGTAATTATGTTCCCTACCTACCGTCAAAATTTCAATTTTTAAGGAAAAAAAGTTATTTGAAAAACACGTTTCCTTTTCCAAACAGAATTTTTTTATCAGTGTATTTTTATCGAAAACCAAACCAGTGAAAGTCATAATTATCTCAGAATCCAATAAAACTCAGTTTGTGAGGAGATGTTGTCTAATTCAGCAACTAAGTATAAACCATCTTTGATTTGTATGAAATTTTGTTCCAATATAGGTCGACTCCTACACTGAATATTCATCGACTCCTACACTGAAAAAAATTGATTTTAAAAATTAAAGTCGATTTACAAAAAAACCCTTCTTTGATTTGTATGAAATTTTGTTCCAATATAGGTAATTAATTGTTCCCTACCTACCGCCAAAATTTCAAGTTGGGCACTTTTAAGGAAAACAAGTTATTTGAAAAAAACTTTTCCCTGTCCAAACTGAATTTTTTATCAACGTATTTTTATCAAAAACCAAACCAATGGAAGTCATAATCATCTAAGAATCCAATAAAACTTAGTTTGTGAGGACATGTTGTCTAATTTAGCAACTAAGTATATATTCATTAATCAAGAATCCCATTGAAAAGAGTTCATGTCATGAAACGAATATTCCATTATTACTTCTTTATTTTCTTCTTTAGTTCTGGGGAAGGATCAGGGAAAGAAATAACCACCAAAACGTTAAAATTTACATAACTATTTATATATTTTCATATACAACATTTGTCTTAAAACTATCTTCATGCATGCTATTTTGTATTATTTATATATAAGGAAAAAAATTGTGGTTCATCTTCTGAATTAGAATACCTTTTTGCCTCTACTTTTTCACCAGAAATAGGCGCAAAACTATGGAATTTCTGAGTGCCAGATATTATTTTGGTGTTATTATATAGTTCTTCGAGTTCTTCTGACATTTTGTTGTACTGTTCAGTGGATATATAGCAGAAATTTAATTTTGTGATATTTTTATCAGCTTGTTCAACTGCCCAGTTATATAACTTTCGTGGAGTTGTTATGGTATTGCCATAGTCGCGAGCAAGACTGACTCTTTTTATCATTCGCTTGAGAGTGCTACCAATAGCATCATAGGGTCCTTTCCATGGAATGTTGCAAAAAATGCCATTCTGCGCATAATTCATACTTTAACTGGAACCTACACAAGCTTGCAGTCTTCCCAAATGAACATCGAACACCATGTTCGCTCAAGTTCTGTGCTCATCTTATACTCACATTTCGTGTGCAAACTCGACCGCGCTAATGCGTACCAAAACACGAGCACATGTTCGTCTGCACAACCGAACCCCATGTACGTACGCGGTGTTCGTACACATAGGTTTTTGGTACTAGTTTTCTCTTTCTCTCACTCATCATCACTAGCATTGACACATTCTGTTTTGTGGTTGCCTTTCTTGTGTACGCACACGGTGTACGTTCACGGTGTTTAACCCTAAGTTTGCACATCGTTCGCTTGAGTTCGGTTTTCGATGCTAATCTGTACACAAAGACAAGGCATGTCTTAGGTTGAACGCGTGCACGAAATTTTGTGCACGGGTGCAAACTTGTCGATGTTCATGGGAAGACTGCAAGCTTGCGAAGTTTTTCTTATTTTTGTATTGTTCTGCTGCTCCATCAGACATAAAATAAATTTTAGAAAAGTTTGTCAATTGTTTCATAAAATTTCCAGTTTTCCAGTCTTCCAGTCGTCCAGTTTTCCAGTCTTCCAGTTTTCCATTCTTCCAGTTTTCCAGTCTTCCAGTCTTCCAGCCTTCCAGTCTTCAAGACTTCCAGTTTTCCAGTATTCCAGTCTTTTAGTCTTCCAGTCTTCCAGTCTTCCAGTCTTCCAGTCTTCCAGTCTTCCAGTCTTCCAGTCTTCCAGTCTTCCAGTCTTCCAGTCTTCCAGTCTTCCAGTCTTCCAGTCTTCCAGTCTTCCAGTCTTCCAGTCTTCCAGTCTTCCAGTCTTCCAGTTTTCCAGTCTTCCAGTCTTCCAGTCTTCCAGTCTTCCAGTCTTCCAGTCTTCCAGTCTTCCAGTCTTCCAGTCTTCCAGTCTTCCAGTCTTCCAGTCTTCCAGTCTTCCAGTCTTCCAGTTTTCCAGTCTTCCAGTCTTCCAGTTTTCCAGTCTTCCAGTCTTCCAGTCTTCCAGTCTTCCAGTCTTCCAGTCTTCCAGTCTTCCAGTCTTCCAGTCTTCCAGTCTTCCAGTCTTCCAGTCTTCCAGTCTTCCAGTTTTCCAGTCTTCCAGTCTTCCAGTCTTCCAGTCTTCCAGTCTTCCAGTCTTCCAGTATACCAGTCTTCCAGTCTTCTAGTTTTCCAGTCTTCCAGTTTTCCAGTCTTCCAGTTTTCCAGTCTTCCAGTTTTCCAGTCTTCCAGTCTTCCAGTCTTCCAGTCTTCCAGTCTTCCAGTCTTCCAGTCTTCCAGTCTTCCAGTCTTCCAGTCTTCCAGTCTTCCAGTCTTCCAGTCTTCCAGTCTTCCAGTCTTCCAGTCTTCCAGTCTTTCAGTCTTCCAGTCTTCCAGTCTTTCAGTCTTCCAGTCTTCCAGTCTTCCAGTCTTCCAGTCTTCCAGTCTTCCAGTCTTCCAGTCTTCCAGTCTTCCAGTCTTCCAGTCTTCCAGTCTTCCAGTCTTCCAGTCTTCCAGTCTTCCAGTCTTCCAGTCTTCCAGTCTTCCAGTCTTCCAGTCTTCCAGTCTTCCAGTCTTCCAGTCTTCCAGTCTTCCAGTCTTCCAGTCTTCCAGTCTTCCAGTCTTCCAGTCTTCCAGTCTTCCAGTCTTCCAGTCTTCCAGTCTTCCAGTCTTCCAGTCTTCCAGTCTTCCAGTCTTCCAGTCTTCCAGTCTTCCAGTCTTCCAGTCTTCCAGTCTTCCAGTCTTCCAGTCTTCCAGTCTTCCAGTCTTCCAGTCTTCCAGTCTTCCAGTCTTCCAGTCTTCCAGTCTTCCAGTCTTCCAGTCTTCCAGTCTTCCAGTCTTCCAGTCTTCCAATCTTCCAGTCTTCCAGTCTTCCAGTCTTCCAGTCTTCCAGTCTTCCAGTCTTCCAGTCTTCCAGTCTTCCAGTCTTCCAGTCTTCCAGTCTTCCAGTCTTCCAGTCTTCCAGTCTTCCAGTCTTCCAGTCTTCCAGTCTTCCAGTCTTCCAGTCTTCCAGTCTTCCAGTCTTCCAGTCTTCCAGTCTTCCAGTCTTCCAGTCTTCCAGTCTTCCAGTCTTCCAGTCTTCCAGTCTTCCAGTCTTCCAGTTTTCCAGTCTTCCAGTCTTCCAGTCTTCCAGTCTTCCAGTCTTCCAGTCTTCCAGTCTTCCAGTCTTCCAGTCTTCCAGTCTTCCAGTCTTCCAGTCTTCCAGTCTTCCAGTCTTCCAGTCTTCCAGTCATCCAGTCTTCCAGTCTTCCAGTCTTCCGGTCCTCCAGTCGTCCAGTCTTCCAGTCGTCCAGTCTTCCAGTCGTCCAGTCTTCCAGTCGTCCAGTCTTCCAGTCGTCCAGTCTTCCAGTCGTCCAGTCTTCCAGTCGTCCAGTCTTCCAGTCGTCCAGTCTTCCAGTCTTCCAGTCGTCCAGTCTTCCAGTCGTCCAGTCTTCCAGTCGTCCAGTCTTCCAGTCGTCCAGTCTTCCAGTCGTCCAGTCTTCCAGTCGTCCAGTCTTCCAGTCGTCCAGTCTTCCAGTCGTCCAGTCTTCCAGTCGTCCAGTCTTCCAGTCGTCCAGTCTTCCAGTCGTCCAGTCTTCCAGTCGTCCAGTCTTCCAGTCTTCCAGTCTTTCCATCTTCATTCTAGTTTGTTATGAATATATACCAAATTCGTTACTAATATTTTTTGCACCAATCAGGCTACTAGCAGTTGCAAAATTGGATTCTGAGACTATTTTGACTCATTGGTTTAGTTTTCGTTAAAAATACACTGGAAAACATCAGTTTGGACAAGGAAAAGATGTTTCATAGTAACTTCTCTTTCTTAAAAGTGCCCAACTTTAAATTTTGACGGTAGGTAGGGAACATAATTACCTATCTTGGAACAAAATTTCATCGAAATCAAATTTATTCAAAAATTTGACTAAATTTGTGAAAATCACTATTACAACATTTTTTTGTAGGATTTGTCATTTTAGACTGTAGCTATTTGAAAAAAATTGGTAAAAAAAAGTTTGACCCTTTTCAAAAGACAGTCTAGATCATTTTTGGAAAAACAAAATATGCAAAGTGGCTTTTTGTGACAAAGTCTCATGTACAGAAAGTTTCATTAAAATCTGAGAGGGTGCTGCCAACATTTGTTCGAGTTGGCGCGAAATTCGTCAAATAGAAAATGGACGGGAATGTTAGGATAACAAGATAAAATTTACCCCGCATAATTCATCCTCTACACCAGCCCAATTCACCCCTGGGGTTGAATTCACACCCGGTTGAAAATAACTGTGCTACAGTGCCATACAACTCTTTTGAAATTGTCAGAAGGTTATGGTTCATGACAGCACAAATATCGCGAGTTGTTAGGTCATGCGTCAATAGCACTATTTGCAAGTATACATGCATGTGGCTTTTCACGTGGATTTGTCATGCCATTTTTGTTAAAAGCTACGAAGATGGAGTTAAGTGGGTTTTATGAAAATACGGTTCTTGAACCAAAGCTATGGAAACTTTTTCTTCCTGTATAAAGCAATATATATTCATAGTTGCTGTACGTTTATGCTAAAGATGTGATAGATTGTGCCACTCTAACTATACTCGATCTCAGCACTACACACTCCAGCATCAGCACTTATTATACAGAAACTAGAAGATTCCAAACAAGTTGGTTTATTATCGCCTATAGCGAACCCCGTTATGGGTATCGGGGACATGACCATCATTTGAATCGCACGTTTTCAGAAGAAACAAACGTTCACTGCGCCACAAATTCGTTTAACACAGCCGTGCGCGACTGGCATATTTTAGTCCTGGCAGCCATTCAGTCCTCGGCACGGAGAAACACCTTGACTTGAGGAATCCTATTTTCAGTCGCCTCTTACGACATGGTAGCACTTCAACCTGCCGGATGCCACACGACGTCTAGGCTGGTTTTGTCTGGAAGAAGATAATAGATTGTTATCAACCTCCTAGTGGACCACAGTCACGGTCCATGCTAACTCTTAACAGGTTGTGTCTTTCATTTATTTAGTGTCAGATCAAGGTCAAATATTTAATCTAAATCCTATTAACCAGACATACAGACGAAAGCTACTAGACAACATGTTTGTGTGTGCGAAAAAAACACTGTCTGGTTCAAGAAATATATTTCGATTTGACCAACCAACACGGTAGAGTCGAATTTTTCGTTTGTTCGCGTGTAACTTGTTTACCAAGCTGTTGGCCCAACATTTGAACGAACACTTGCAATTTACTTATGCTTAAACAGCATTGTTTCGCTACTTGTTCTGCACATGTGTTAACAACCTTTTCAGTAAATATAAATTGAAGAAAAAAAACTGCAACGCAATATCGAATGCAGCAGTATCAAATCGCACCGGTCGTTCTTCGAACTGCATCGGCTGCAAACTACACTCACACGATCAGCATTTTCCATAGAATAGATTGGATGCAGCGTTATAACGATTATGAAAATTTGCGCATGATTGACGTTCAATGGCAATCGTAGAACCGAGCAGATAGTTAGATATGCTCAGTGCACTTAATATCATTGTTACAACGTTGCCATAAATCCGTTCAACTTAGCTAATGGGCAGTATTATTCGCCACAAAAGAATTCCCCCGGCTCAACCGACCAATCAGTCAGTGTGCGTACCCCAACTGTTTGGTTTTAATATTTGAATGCATCCCATCTACGGAATGTGGGTGACATTAAAACTCCCACTAACCCTCCTGTAATAAGCACCGACTGGCAGTGGCACTAAACGGGAACAAAGCGAAAAGGGCTTTGATTTTCACCGGTCCAACCCACCTCGAGCAGTCTGGTCACCGATTGCTCCATTCAAAGCGTATATAGTGGAAATACTGTTTGTTTGTAGCAAACCATATCTATTGAGTGGGGGGGTCGCGTCGAGTACAATTGAAAGGAAAAGTTGGACATGACAGCGGCACCAGCAGCAGTAAGCGAATCTCGTCAGTTAGAAGGTTTCTATTGAGTGAAAACAACAATAGCCCTCGGTCTGTTGTACATACATGCATCTGATGGGAATGGGCGAACGGTCGATTTAGCCGGATGTAAAGGTGTGTAATGGAAGCCCAACGGTTAATCTATGGGTCATGTGTCCAAAACAAATGAAAAAAAAAACTTTCATCTGTACCCCCACAATGAATCGAAACCCTTGCCGGGTAGAAAGGGTTGGGAATGGTCCGCGTCATATTCGTTAACCATTGTTCGGCTGGAACGCGATCCGTTTTGTTGTGGTTAGTAAGAATGTAGCTCATATATGATATTAATTTGTTGGTTTCGAAATATTGAATGTGAACACGATTATCTTAAGGTTCGAAAGGAAAATAATCGATTATCTTTTTTTCTTTTTGACGACATTCAATTAGCTAGAAATTGGCTGAGTAGGGAAAGTTATAAAAAATTAGTACTCAAGTGAGAGCAAGGATGTGAAATATACAGATCGGAAAACTAGAAGTGGCAGGGTCATTAGAAACAGGCTTAAAATCTTACCTTTTGTCTTCTGCTAGTAGGAGTCGAGCTTAGGCAGCATTACTACGAAGCGCTCAAGTATACCATCATGCCTCAACGGCAGACTGGAGCGCTTCGTAGTAATGCTGGTATTAAGCCTGTTTCTAATGACCCTCCCACTTCTAATTTTCCGATCTATATACTCCACATCCTAGCTCTCACTTGAGTACTAAGGATCCAAATCTTCATAACTTTCTCTGCTCAGTAATCTCTAGTTGAATGTTGTTAAAAAGCAAAAAAAAGAGAATATTACTACATATTAGTCGAAATAAAAAAGGAAGAAAAGATAATCGATTATCATTCGGATATTTCAGTACAAAAATAATCGAAGGTCAAAATAGCGAGAGGTGGTTAACAAATAGGATCTTTTTTGTGGTGTATTTCAAATCTAACTCTCTCAGTTGCTATCGTTATACTCTCTTGCATTCATGAGCCCTGCTAACTACTTTTACCAATCCAAATATTATTGTGTTCGTATGAAACGAACAGCACAGCTGTAAAACCGTTTCTTGACTGTTATCCAATTGATTTCACCACTTAGCACATATTCATGGTGATTGATTTAGAAATTATTGAACCAATTTTATTTATTGTATTCAGGCACATGGAGTTACCGGGTGTCAAAATTTAGAAGCGGAAACGTGACCCATATCCATATGAAAAGGAATGTCAGTGAGTGGAATATTTTGTTCTTTTTCTCCATCACGGAAATGTGTTCCCAAATTCGTGAATATCTTGCCATGACTTCTGAAACCATAACGTGTTTACGTGCTAAGTAAATATATTCAGTTTTCCTCCTGTTTTGAGGTTGGTGAACTTAGTTGATAATTATTCAGGCAATTCGCGATTGAAGATCTGCACCAAAGACAACCGCAATCTATTCAAATCAACATGGCGAACGAGAACTATGGTCGCATGCCGCTGACCACCGAAAAAGTGAAAAAGTGAAAAGTGAAAACTGTGTCACCTGTGTTCACTATACCTGAATCGTGCCAACCAAAAGACGAAACAAAACAGAAATGTGTATGTATACAATTTCGCTTCCATTTCGACAGTCGGGTGCTGCCAATCACCAGGGCATGCATATTGACACAGAGAATATGCAAGAGACAAAAGCATCAACGAAATGTACTTAACCCCTTCATGTCCATGTTGTTTATACACAACAACGTTTTTAAATTGCTATAGCTATTGGTTCGGTAAGATTTGTTTTTAGCAAGAAGTAAGGTTGATAACTGCATTTGAGCAACTAAAGTTATTAGTATTATTACTCGAACTGAAGCTATTGCACTTAGACTGATTGGATTCCGTTGAAGCAGTGCTGCCAGGACCAGTTTAAATTGACGATGACAAATATGATTTGGATATAATTTCATTGTCTTGCAATATTATTGAAAACTGATTAAACTTACCAATATAGAAAGTCTTCGACTATCTTGTCCATGCAATCGAACTGTTGTGAATATTCTAGGAGATTTATGTTAAGCATCAGAAAGTAAAAATTGAGTAACTGGTAGCACAGATAGCGAAGCACTTATCTTGATCAAAACAGGTTTTTCGTGTTTTTTAACTACAATGCTCTTCAGGAATAATAGTTTAAAAATTTGCATTTCGTCTTCGTCTCATCAGAATTCAACACTAACTTATTGACAGGACTAAGCCAGTACCGGATTGACGCTAATTCCAAAAATTATTTTTGCTTTTGCGTGAAAAGGGGGTCTGATTTAAGTCGATACTCTTTACACTATGCTATTTTTCTCCTTAGTGGAGAAAATTTAGATAAAAACAATTTTTTCCACTCCGAAATTGTTTAAAACTACCTTTGTGCGTCAAGGGCATAAAGCGTATAACTAAATTAGTTAGGGAATTTGCATTTCGGCTTCGTTTCATCAGAATCTGACACTAACTTAGTGACAGGACTAAGCCTGCGACGGATTGACGCTAGCTCCAAAAAACGAAAACACGAACATGTGATTTTAAACAATTTTCACTTTAGTAGAGAAAAAATAGCTTTCACTTAAATTTTATCCACTAAGGAGACAAATAGCACAGTGCATTGGTTTACTAAGCCAAACCAAGTATCTCGAAGTCACTAGTGCTCATCAGCTTAAAATGAATTCCTTTTCTTGCAGCACATCGTGCAGGACTAGGGCTTTGCTCAGAGTCTCAAATCGTGTTTTTGTTTTTTCGAGCTAGCGTCAATTTAGCGCTAGCTTAGACCTGTTACTAAATTAGTGTCGGATTCTGATGAGACGAACTCGAATCGTAAATTCCATAACTAATCCATTTATGAATATCAGAATGGGATAGATGATCCTCGTGAAAAAATATCGAAACAAACACGCTTTTCCTAATTTTGAATTGCACATCTTCGTCGAATATGGTTTTTGTTACTAAAATACTGATCCCTTGTTCCTAAAATACTGATCCTTTCCTTGATTTTCACCTTTAAGGGTTAAAGAAAATCATGTTGCTTGGGCGAGAGCGTCAGTGGGTTAATTTTTGCGGAATGTTTGCGCTTCTTTGATCTTGTAGATTTATACTGGAAGCTGGCCGAACTCGATCAACATTTTATTCTGCAGTTTAAATTTGAAGACATTTATGCTCGACTAAAAGAAGCAGACCGAACGCTTGAAATGGCAAAAACTCAGCTTATATTAACTTCTCGACATACTACGCATGTAGCGCATATAATTATATCAAAATCTGTTTTTTTATCTCGTGAAACAGTACAATAACCGAACTGGGGTAAAAATGTGAAACGAAACTCCCAACGACTGCCTCCACATTCGTCGCATCATTTTAGCCGAAGCAACAGGTTCAAATGCGTTGGTGAAAATAGAAACATGACTAAAATAGGCTCGTCACCCTTGGCTCAAATAAATCATATTCGTATTTTGTTTGCCCAAGGGAGACAGAGTTACAGAGAATGACAACGTCTGCACGAAAAAATGTACACTGTAAAGAAAGTTGTGGCATTTTCTACAACACCAAAAATGAATGTTCAAAAAATTAAATTACAATTGCATTATGGAGAAACGATCAGCACAAAAGTTTTTTGAGGTGGGACCACCGTCATCATCTAACGACAAATTTAAACATGATGTTAAATTTTATATTAATCGACTGATAAAACTATAATTGTACTATAATATGTCATTCTAAATGTTATTTCAAATCAAAATGATTTTACTAAATTGTTTCAAAATGTGGTGGCTTTCGTGATGTTTGCAATTTTATTTCAACAATAACTATTAATTCGTGAAATTATGCCCTTTTTAAAAGTCATTCGTGTTTCTCCATCATAAACTATCGACAATCAAATATTCATGTTTTTATGTATTTGTATCATAGAAAAGCTATCAGTAAGAAAGTTTTCGTAACAACAACTTTTAATATTTTTTTATGATTCATACATAGATTCTTACAAAAATTTTCGAAAATGCGGTATTTTTTGAGATATT
This sequence comes from Topomyia yanbarensis, assembly GCF_030247195.1. Lineage (NCBI taxonomy): Eukaryota > Metazoa > Arthropoda > Insecta > Diptera > Culicidae > Topomyia > Topomyia yanbarensis. The sequence continues at coordinate 361,886,639 of NC_080671.1, forward strand.
TGAAAATTTGTATTAACAAAAACAATCAATTTGTTTTATTACGACATTTTCATAAGTTATTCGCTTTTCTCCATCAAGAACAATAGGTTTTCAAAAATGCTCATAAAATTTCATGTAACTTTTCTGTTAAACATACGCTAAATCTTTTTCATGTTTAATACTATAAACATTTGATTGTAGATAGTTCATGAATCGGGAATAACGTATAAAAGACCATAGTTTCACCAATTAATAGTTTTTGTCGAAACTAAATTTCAAATATCTTTATAATAATTTTCTATAATAAAATTATGATTTTGTCTGTCAATTTGTATGGAATTTAGAAACATGTTTAAAGTTATCCTTAGAAAAACTTTTTTACTGGTAGTTTCTCCATAATGCATTACATTTAAAATGTTTTATTTCCTTTTAGATTGTTGTTGGCGAAAGATTAAAAATGCTGCATGCAAAACTTGCACGCCCTTTTAAAAATGTGCTCTTGTGCCGAAATGTTTTAATTATTATGGAGATCCATGAACCAAACACAACTGCAAAGTTTTGTTCGAATCAACGATGGTCATATTTTATGGTCGGCAATTTTCTTATGGAATCCCTCCCAAGTCTCCTATCTCATGCCTCCAAGCATGTTTAGTTGATTCTCAAACTGGCGACGACTTGATGCTATCAGCCCAGTAGTATAACCAGGGGGTGATTTTGGGAGTAAAATCCCCCGCCCCCATAATTGAATTGAAGAAACAAAATAATTGATGCTGTGAGTCAGCATTGAAATACTACAATAATAATTCTGGAACTGTATTGTCTGATCGTTTCATTCATAGCGTATTGTTTTAAATTTGGTCTCCCTTTTCTTAATAAAATTCAATCACTCTCTAGTACCAATCGATGTAGAGTAGAATATGGGGACAATAGGTATAGGGCATTATCTGTGCTATGTTATTGCAGAGGTCGCTCATGTTGCGTGAATTAGATACACGGTAGAGAAAAGATGGCGCCAGTATTCGATCAGCCTCTAAACAATTCAAGGCTCCGTTGAAAACGTTACATGCTTGTGTGTAAGGAAAGTGCTCGTCATGAATGAAAGCGAGTCAGATATTTCGCGTTAGTTAACGATATAATAATGTAAGGTGTTGCTGATGTAGATAATCGAAAAAAAGTTGATCGAAAGAGAGAAGGAAAAGGATGTCAAAAATAAATGCTTCGAAGCGCAAAGGTGATCGTCGCATAGCTAAGCAACCACTTGAGCCGGAATACACAACTTCAATTCCACACTCTGGCGACGACGAGGACAGCGAAGAAGTCATTCGCAAGTACAAAGCCAGACGCAGCTGCTGAAAAAACGTGTTTTTTCAACATTTCCGTGGTTTCATGATTTTGCACATTTGCCACTTTCTCATTTTCTAATCTGAATGACGTAAATGGATTGCATGTATTATTTCTGTTGATAATTTTTAAATAATCTGCAGTATTCATACTCCTCAAATTAAAGATGAGCTGCTGATTTTCTAACCGTGTACATTGTTTTATTTAACCTCGAATATACTGACCTATCGTATTCTCAGGTTTTAAAAAGATAGAAAAAAAAAGTACCTTCGCCTTATTGGATTTAGCTTGAACAATATTTAGGCAGGCATAAAATCATATTGTCAAAACGTTGCCAGATGTATAACCTTTCCAACGAATGCTTGTTTGTCAAAATCAGTGCAAACATACCATCGCACGATCTGAACCAACGAAAACTGACCTATTTCACTCTACTCTACTCTATATATAAAAGTAAATATTTGTATTTATGTGATTTATGGACTCCCAAACGGTTTAACCGATAGCCATAAAAATGTATACATAGCAGGTATTTGCTATGAAGCGTGCTAATGTGCTATCGGTGGGGATTATCTACCCGCCAGACGGCGCTTCGCAACAAATTGTGTGTTCCTCTTATTTCGTTGAAAGTCGCAGCATTGCGCGACGGGTATCATATATATCAAATAAAATACATGCACGAAAACACTCACATAGAAGCTGATTCCGGTGTTCTGAAACCAATCATAACCATCAGATTTCCAATCATTATGAGCTCACTTTTGAATGTACCGAAATATGGCTTAGGGAATATTTTTCTAATGGGAAGCGCAGTTTGAATAGGTATATTGTCTATGAAACATAGAATTACTGACCGATAATGGCATAGATTTACATATCCTAAAAAGTTTTTTTTAGAATGCGTTGACGAAAACTCAATATGATTAATAACAAGAATATCATTTTGGGAAAGTAGAAATTGATGAAAAATGGCGTTTTCCGTTTATGTCCAGCAGGTCACGATCGCTTTTTTGAGCATCAATAGTCACTATTTATATTTATATTCAAAATTTTTATCTAAAATTTAAAAATATCCCAAGTTTAGTGCTGAATTGACTGTCGTACAAAAATTTAATATCTTCAGCAACATTTTCGAAAATGCTATTGCAAACAACGTTGTTGCAGACATGAATGCTTCATGTCTTCAGGATATAGAAATATATTAAACTATATGGGACCATCCACAAATGACGTAGCATTTTTAGAATGATTTTGAACACCCCCTGCCCCATCGTAGCATTTCGTCACAAACCTTTGAATACCCCCCTGGTAATTACGTAGCTTGACGGTAAAGCTCCCCCCCTTGTCACCGTAAAAAATAAAAAAATATAAAAAATGATGTTAGTTAGATGAAACGGGTAACATTGTCGTGATATCAGGTCAACCCCTATTCCCCCTGTAAAAGCTACGTAGCATGACATGACCCCCTACCCCCTGTCGTCACACATCATCACAAAATACCAAAATACAAAACTCCTCCTCCCCCCATATAATGCTACGTCATTTATGGATGACCCCTATGTGAATGAAACCATTTAAAACAACTAAATAATAAAAATTATCAGACTTCTGTTTTTGAAATTTTTTTCTGCTATTTATAAACAATAAAAATCACATTTTATCCAACACATCATTATCTGAAGCTTACAGCAAAAAAGTGCGTTAAAGAGTATTGGATTTAAGAAAATGTTATAAATATTTGCTTATCTCTCGCTATTCTGCATACATGTAATATTTATATCTTTAACGAAGTTGTTTTAAATTACACGTTTAACAATTTTGCTGAAGAAACGAAGTGTTTTAGTATTTTTTGATGAGTTAATTCTTCACACTTTCATGTCTAGGAGAATTCATTTTTGAAACTATTATATCAGGAGATGCTTAAGATTATGTTGGAAAACTTCTTCGAAGTTATTAAATCTTCAAAGTGGATGGCTTCGAAATTATTCGATCTTGACCGTGAGAAAAATTTTAAATTATTAAATATTAAATTAATTGAACTTTCTATAGTTTAGCAAAGTTACATTGAAACTAAAATTTTCTAAATTCCTTTGATTTACACCTATTACCCTTCTGATTATAACGTAACATAACATTCGTTGAACGCAATACTATATTGAACTAAGTGTCAAGTACCTGGAACACTTATCTACTTATGTAATCGTTGATTCGTAATAAAATTTTGAAGTGTTATTTCTCCTTCAGAACCATGATAACAATGTAAAGAAAATTTGTAATATATGAAACCCAAATAGCGAAGTCTTTTTTGTGAACTGATTCAATTTACCAGCTCCTGGTTAGGTTCGTAAATGGAGGTTTTAGTGTATCATAATGGGACCACTATGGAGAGAGATAGAAATTATGTGTCTTCTCCTAAGTTGTTGAACAAACTTTTTGCATTTCTTCAATCGTTATATCTCACTATACAGTGAAATGTAGTACCAACATTTTTCTGTCAAGAGATGGCGTATCTTCTCATATCATACCATACCAATAAGGTAAATCCAATTATTGTTTGGCAATGTAAAAAAAATCCGTTTAAGACTAACTAACAAATAAAATTATTACGCATTGCCCTCACCTAAGAACTCAATTATTTCACGAAAAATCATTTAAGGGGAAACTACGTTAAAATTACCCTGTCCATTGCATAAATAGTCATGATGAAAATTACGAATTAATTTACAAAACAATGTCTAGAAAACTAACAACCTTACACTCTTACAGTAGAAATAATGTGTCATCCAAGTAATATGGTTACATGAACATCCTATGTTGACTTCATTTACTCGATGAAATAAATGAATTATTAAATAATATATCATTATTTTGAAGGCAGCTTCGTTCAACCTATCAACAATTAGCCCAGTTCGTTCGGCTCTTCTTCCAATGAGTCCCTTCTATCAAGTTACATATTCCCACGACTGCCTATTAGTGTTCTGTCTATTTTGTGATTCATTAACCCGGACGTGGGCGCTGATTCCACTATATGTATCTACTCCAATGAAATGGCTGTCGTAAATGATCCCATGTGAACATCCAGTTCAGCGCTATGTCTTACGTAAGCACGTGGCAATTTACTTAACATGAAATCCAGTCGCCCACGCAAATTTCCTCTCTTGAGAATGGGAAAACGATACATACATAAATGTTGCAACAGAGCGGAAAGAAAATCGTTGAATCACGCAAACCGAACCTTGCTCGGTAGTATGTTTGTAGCTACCTGCCTATCTACTATCTACGACCTAGACTGGTTTGGGCTAGTGCAAAGTGAGTCGAAGTGGTCACTAAGAAGCAGATTGGGATAATCTTATTTGGTTGCTGGCTTTTTGTTTGTATCAGATTATTTTGCGGCTTGCTGGTGGAAAATCTTTATTGATGCTAAACGTTTTTGGCATCTTCGATTTCGTGGATACAGTAAACGAAAGTGCACAAGCTTAATTACAGCTTTTTATACACTCGAGAGAAAAAAAGTGAAAGTATATTATTTAGGATTGTTCGGATGGGAGTTCGCTTATGTTAGGTAAACATGTTAATCTAATAATTATTTTGTCTATGCTAAGGTTTTTTTGTTTTCCATGAACAAATTGCAAGCGCACTATTATTATTGTTGCTTAAGAGCTCCTGTAAGGTTGAATGAACCGGTCGGTTCGCAGGTATTACGTGCTTTACACTCCAGATTCGTAAGAATCGAAAGAAAGGACAATACAATGGATATTTTGACGAAAACTATGCAAATCAGAAAGACTCACATTGTTGTGTATTAGAATTCAGATATTTTATCCTTTAAACTTAACGATTTTATTTATTCTTTTTTTCAGGTGAGATGCCGAAACTCAATTAAATTGGTGGGTAAGTGTAGAACCTACCAACCTTTTGTGACTTTTACTAACTCGAATAAACTAAAGGGACGAATTTTTTATATGCTTGGCTCACCAGACAGATTTTCCGGTGTGACGAATAAAGACTGTTGGTTGTGTTCGCCGTCGGTAAACAGCAGAGTGGTTGCAAAAGGGACAGTTGAAATTACGGTGGTTTGAATGTTTACTATGCAAATATGTAGCTAAGAATAACGTGAACACAAATGCGGATATGAAGCCGCAAGGTTATGGTCTACACTTTTCTGGTCCATACAGTTGATAATAGTATCGCTAGGCCGAGTTTCGTGTAGGTATTTTTGAATCCATTTAATGTTTGTTTAGGAAAAAAACGCAAGCTGTAACAAATTGAGCTCTATTTTCATAGTTTGTTCAGAAGAAATATGACGGAATCAATGCGACTAGCGTCAGTATCTTAATACTGAACTTTTTTTAAATTGCCTCTATTGCTATTTTTGGTAGTAATCGTCTGCTCGTTCATTGCAGCGACTGAATATTTTTACTGCAACCAAAGCCATCTTCAAATTGTGTCTAAACATGGCTTAATGATTTTCGATTGAGGCTTAATTAGTTTATATTTCGTTTAGATGAAATCACCATTGTCACTGCTCCACTAAAGTACTTCTTGGTAGAGGTAGCTTGTTGAATCTCACCGAATCTTCAACAATCTTTTGTTTGACCTAATGGTAAGGATTTTTCAAAGACTCTTGCGTGTACGGCTTAAAGTCCTTGCGAAATCATGGGAATCCAAGCAAATAGATCAGCAAAACGAACATTAACATCTCGTCATACCATATGAAACATTTGTTTCACCAGCTGCTTTAATCGCATCGTCATTCATTTATACAATAATTTGCCTTCCTTTGGTGAACTTGATTTAAAGATTTTGAACAGGATTTTCGACATGTGAAAAAAGAATTTATATCTCCCGTTTTCCATGTAGCCTTTTTTAAAACTGAATTTATTTTGACAAAATTTTTGAACCCTCAAGCGAACTACTTTCAAAATAAGATCCTATGAAAACATCAGGTAGCAGTATGTCGAGAGGCATTTTAGTGTGCTTCCATTGACTAAAGACAACGGTCATAAAAATTCGCAAAGCAAGTGGAAGAAATATACAATTAACTATCTACCTTGGATACATGTATCCTGTGCTATCAGTATCCAAATAAAAGTTCAGATATACTCGGTCCTACGGTGAGGATTGGATAGATTCAGGTGATCTTCAGTTATAGTGAGGTTATTTATTTGCTGCGTCTCTGCATGGCCGATGTGAATTTAGGTGGTTGCAAAAATGTACCAGAATAGCTGATAGCTTAATTGTTTGTCTATAAAACTCAAATTCAAGCTGTTTAGTTCCATCACATACGTCATGTCGTACTACAACCTGCAACCAGCCCTCCGTTTCCTTTGGTTTAGTTGGTAACTATTTTCAAAAAGTTTAGGCTGTCTGTTGTTAGAGTGATGAGAAATAGAAATGAAGTACTCCCAATTTTTTCCCCCTTTTTTTCGCGAGGTTTTTTTTACGCAGATTCCACGTAAAAAACCGCGTTAATTGTAAAATCCGCGTAAAAACACCGCGTTAATTCGAAAATCCACGTAAAAAAGCGCGTAATTCGAAAATCCGCCTAAAAGAAAACTTTCAGCAAAAGACTTAGAATATTTTTGGCAGTTTTTTTGCGCGGATTTCGCAAAAATATTCTAAGTCCTTTTGAATGCAAAAGACTTTGAAGATTTTAGGAAAGATTGTAGAGACGGGTCTGGAAGACTCCTTACGGACCGCACCTTAACAATATGGGTATTTTCGGAATGGTCTTGACGAGTAGGTGCCAGAAACTGATTTTTGACTTAGGGATTCCATGAGAAACCGGCCGACCACAAAATATGACCATCGTCGATTCGAACGAAACTTTACATTTGTGTTATGAATGTAATGAATCTCTGGCAATTGCAATATTCTGATACAAGGGCAATTTTCAAAAGGGCGTAGACGTTTCTACGTGCAATAATTTCAATTTTTGTTGTTCGATTACACTATTGTATACAGTAAAACTATCTGAGAACGAGTTACAGGGAGTGAACACTTCTGCACGAAAAAAATATGCACTGAAAAAAATGTTATGTCATTTTTCTTATAAAACAGAATTTTATGCTAAAAATTCAAATTGCAAAAAAACCCATTTTTTTTATTTTTTTTTATATTTTGTCAACAAAAACCTAAAGAGAAAAGAAACATTTTGAATGTGATCTCATGATGGAAAAATTATCAGCAAAAAGTTTTTCTAACAATAACTTTATACATGCTTTTAAATATCATAGTAATTGACATAAAAAACTGTATTTTTTACAGAATATAATTTTAAGTATCATTTTAAATCAAAATGAATTTAACAAATATCTTCCAAAATGCGATAGTTTTCGAGATATTTGGATTTTGCTCCAACAAAAACAATTAATTCATGTAATTTAGTACTTTTTAAAAGTTATTCGCGTTACCCCATCATAATTTGTCAAAAGTCTAACGTTTATCGTTTTAAAGACATAAAAGAAGCTTTTTCAGTGTGTTCGGATCATGGAGAAGCTTTTAATAAAAAAGTTTTCCTATTAACAACTTTTGACAAATTTTTATAATTCATACTAATTGCAGTCAAAAGAAGAATTTTATTTTTGAATATGATTCTAAACACCATTTTAAAACAAAATGGTCATAACAAAAATTTTCTGAAATGTAGTGATTCTCGAGATATTTTAAATTTACTTTTAACAATACAATTATTTTGTTTAAATTCGACCTTTTCAGAAGTTATTCGTGTTTCTTGATCAACAACAATTCGTTTTTCGTAAGGCCCATAATATCTCCTGTAACTTTCCCATTGACATCAAGGCGATATTGTAAACCGTTTGAAAGCTATACAAGAACAATCAAAATATTATTCAACCATAGGATCTGATGACTAAACTATATAGTTGAATTATATTTTGGTTGTTTTCATGTAGCTTTCAAATAGCTTACAATATCGCCTAGATGTCAATAGGAAAGTTATAGGAAATATTATGGGCCTTACAAAAAACTAATTGTTGTTGATGGAGAAACGCGGATAACTTCTGAAAAGGTCGTAATAAAACAATATAATTGTGTCGATAAAACAAAATTTTAAATATCTCGAGAACTACTACATTGCAGAAAATTTTTGTTATAAGCATTTTGTTTTAAAATGGCCTTTAGAATCATATTCAAAAATAAAATTCTACTTTTGACTGCAAATAGTATGAATTATAAAAATTTGTTAAAAGTTGTTGTTTGGAAAACTTTTTTATTAAAAGTTTCTCCTTGATCCAAATACACTGAAAAAGTTTCTTCTATGCCTTTAAAACGTGTTAGACTTTTGACAATTTATGATCGGGTAATGCGAATAACTTTTAAAAAGGATGTAATTACATGAATTAATTGTTTTTGTTGGAGCAAAATCCAAATATCTTGAAAACTATCGCATTTTGGAAGATATTTCTTAAATTCATTTTGATTTAAATTGATACTTAAAATTATAATCTGTAAAAAATACATGTCAAATAGTATGAAATTTAAAAACATGTATAAAGTTATTGTTAGGAAAGCTTTTTTGCTGATAATTTATCCATCATGAAATCACATTTAAAATGTTTCTTTTCTCTTTAGGTTTTTGTTGACAAAATATAAAAAATTAGAAAAAAATGTTTTTTTCGCAATTTTAATTTTTATTATAAATTTTTGTTTTTGTGAGAAATGACACAATTTTTTTTTCAGTGTATATTTTTTTTCATGCAGAAGTGTTCATTACCTGTAACTAGTTCTCAGATAGTTTTACTGTATAAAAAGCGTAATCGAACAAATTTTTTTTGAAAATATTGTTCTACACGACCGAGTATTCGTGAGGTGGAATATTTTCTGAGGGTAAAAATGATGCTTTGGCTTACTGATGTCGCCTATCTGCAGCATCAGCACCTGCGCAGAGCAGCGTTGATATCATTCAATATGTTAGACCAAGCAAAAGATTCGTTTTACGGAGCAACCAAAACATGTGATTGAAAGTAACAACGTTGAAATGAAGATGTCGGTGTATACAGTGTGTTTGGTTCATGGTTGAGAACCTCTCGAGGGCTGATTAACTGTTATATTTGGGGAAAAAAAATGTTCTACACATATCATCAAATCTCAAACGTTACAGAGTTATTGAACTTTTTGCGTAAAAAGCTTATTTGTCTTAAAATACCTCTAACTCAAAAAGTGTACTTTGTATTTTAAATCTTTTAGTTCCATTCGAAAGGTGAGAAAATTTTCTATTGAATGGTGTTCTCATATCTCTCAGTTAATTTTTTTTGAATTACCTTTTAGTTGTAAAGTAGTTAAAAGTTAGTGGTTTTTGGGAGGTTTTTGTTAATTTTCTCAAAACTGAATTTTGATTATAGAAATATCTATTATCCAAAAGTTGTGCTATAGGACGATTTGTTCTTCTACATCATATTCCTATCTTTTCTCATTTCTTTGTAATTTCATTACTAAACTTTTCCTGTAATCGACTTGCAAGTTGGTTCTATGGTTTCGTTGGAAAACTGAGAAAATTTTCTATGTGCAAATACCTCTTAGGTATGGGTACTAAATGACTTTTTACTAGTAAAATAGCTCATACTTAGCTGTAGAGGACTTTTATAATTATTCTGATTATTAATCAACAAAATTTATCGTTACTATTGTTTATTTGGTGCCCATAACGTTGTTATTTGACCTTTTATCCATATCTCTTTTCGTTTCGCTGCTATTTAATAGTTAACGCAACCTGACGTCACCACAAATGCAGTGGGTTTGGAGTCGTTGGTTTTCAGAATGGTGCCAAAGATCGATCTCTGGTATCTATTCGTAAAGCCCGCTCCAAAATACCCATATTAATTGGGTTATTGAGAGCAATTGGCACAAAAAATGGGGTACCGACAACCGATTTTACCTTTTTGAAAACTGATCAAAAAAAAATGTGGTGCCATTCAATGTTGAATCACAAAATAGAATAAATTCAAATCGTAAATATTCAATGCGCATACTTTTTTGATCGACTTACTTCTTTCTATAACACTAAGCAAATCATAAAAAAAACTTAAGTAGAGTTTCATTTGTTCAAAAAATATATTGGTTATAGAAGAGAACATTCGAGTTTGTTTGCTTCAGCAATCGGCACAAAAAGATCGTGTTAATATAACACACAAATAATATTTATCAGAATGTCCAATGTCCATGGTTGGTTTCTGTCAAAAGCTACATACGGGTGCTGACAACCGATAAAAATTTTAACAAACTTTCGATAAAATATATATTTTTGAGACACCTTACTGAATAGTAAATGTTTATTTTTAATATGTTTTAGTACCAAAAACGAATTGAGCGCACCAAAATTACAAAAAAACGGCCTATTTGAATCGAAATGGCAAAGTTTTGACTTTAGTCCCCCTTTAATTCTAAGTCGTGCCACTGTGGAATGGCTTCATAAGTGACAATAAAGCTCGAGAAGATTACTTGAGAAAATCCATACCATAATATAAACCAAACGTTATATTATTTATTTATATCACCACGTATTAGAATGGCAAGCAATAATTTTTAATTAATCCAAATTTAGGAGCTTTGTGGAACAATGATTGCTCTTAACGTGTCAGACTTAACGGTTCCCCTAACCAAGCATTGCATTTATCGCTCATATGAGTAAATGCGCCCGGATAGTTTGCTACTGCGACAATAAAAACTCACATTTTCACACGAAAAGTTATTGGCACTCACACAACTTCTCCGGATAAATACAACAGGCGTGTATCGAAATTCAACATTGCTCAACAATTGGTCATCGATGACCAAATTGTTGAGTTAAACATGGCCGCCGCGATTTTTTTTCGGTGAGCAAAAAGAAAGTTTTGCTCTGTTGTGATACAAAACTTCGGATGCAACATTGCACGTTGGAGAGCTGCGACACCCATTCCCCTCTCGCTGCTGAGCGGCAAAGAGAAACTAAAATAAGCTGGTACCAGTGATGCCACATTTTATATTATTTACCGGGAATAAAAAAATCGCACTACTTTTTCAGAAAATTTGTACCGAAATTTACAGCAATAAGTTAATGCAAACGTTTTGCTAGTTGAATAATATTTGGTTAATTTGGGTGTTTTATACATCAACCTTTCCAATCTCGCTTTATTTTTCCGTCATTAATAAATAAAAAACACTGAGTTCTTAGTGCAAAAATCATTTGTTCTATTGTTAAGGTTTCAATAATAAGTTCATTCGCCAGCAAATCATTTGTTTGGAGTAGTCAAATTACAAAATATATTTGTATTACACACCAAAGAAAAACAGTTTCCGTAAATTTATATATCCTATATACACTTTCTCAATATTACTAGGTATTAGAAATGTCAAATAAAACTATTGTTTTACCATTTTATCTCCAAAAATATGTACCATGCTGTAGTTTCCTTACACATCATTTTAATCTGTACCTATACAATTCAAATAATCTGCAGCTTTATAGAAACATCTGTACTTTTGGTAGCACTGCGCGGTACGCATACAGATCTGTCAATCGCGCTTCTCATTCGCTCTTGAAATGATGGTGGGGGCATGCATTTGGCTGAAATAAATTCCCATTCTCACAACATGTGGTCGGCACCCAGACATGCTATCTCTTTCGCTTCTTTTACCTGTTGTATAAGCTTCTTTCAAGAATGCGTGTACCACCGTCAACGAAGTTTTGGCGTCAGTGTGCCCTTGGGCTCGCATCTGGTAGGATGGTTGCTAATTGATGCGCGCAGTTGTATGATAAATAGGGCATTCAAGTTTTCATTGCGCTCAAATAAGTTTTTCACTATTCTCGGGTTATTTTTGCTAGGGTGACCATACGTCCTGGTTTCTCAGGACATGTCCTGGTTTTGCATTGTCTGTTCTGGTGTCCTGGGAAGTCGAGCAAAATGCTGGATTTGTCCTGGTTTTTCTCCTGTAAGCCTAATATATTTCTATCTAATCAGTCTTCGATTTTCACTATGCTCTAGGTCGCAGTAACGACTGACCGCAACCATAACTGCAACGTATACTCATCCTCAATCGGAATGTGACAAACAAAACTTAATATAGTCGAATCTCCCAATTGTACCTTTCGATGGTTTTTTAAATCTCCCAAGAGTACCTCGTCAATATCGATGAAACAACAGCGCTTTTCCTTGGCTTAAATCGTCATTCAATCCGGGACTCGAATAATTCCCTTTCGAACCTCTGAAAAGACACATCGGCATTTTGGTGCTTCTGCTTCTACTTGAGTTCTCTTGCTAGTGGCTTGTCTTACTGGAAATCCATTCCATAAAAAGAAAAATAGCACCTAATCAGTCGCTCTGCTTGTCAACAGTGCAGTGAATCAAACGAATGTTTCTACCTAAACTCTGCTGTCTATATGTACCGTGCCAGTACTATAAACAAGCAAAGCAATCGAATAATAAATTTCGTCCAAAGCCAGTGTGAACAATAAAGCACCGTTACTTTCATCGATACGATATCGATCATTCATTTCAAGTTGTTTGAAACTCAACAGCAAAATTCAACAGCAAATTTGCAAATGCAGTTTAGACTAACGGAAGTCGTCGTTATACAAGCTCACTACACTCATTACTGATAACATTCAAAATTTTGGCTATAACGGAAAGCTACGCAATGGATGACAACATGCAATACGCCGTTGAGCATGATAATGTTAGGACCAAGATACCCATTTATATTGACAATGATAAGATTGATATGCGTCTGCACGATGAACACCTGTGTACTATTAATAAATTTATTACAACCATCATGTCGGAATACGTAACGGTGGAATCCTTTAAGTTTGAAACCCGGAGAAAATTTAGGTATTTCCAACGGTTTTTGTTTCGTGAGAATGCGAGTGACCTATTCCTTCATATCTGAACTTTCAATTCAAAGCAAAACGCGTGACCAAATCTCAAATCCCGCTGTGCACGTATGAAGGACAGACTCCTGCGTGTCCTACGTTGTTATACAAGAAGACACACTACGAGATACCATGTACACAAACCTCTAACGAAGCAATATAAACTGCAAGCATACCCATCACACAGCCCTTCATCAACATCAACTAAATCACAAACCACCGGAGTTGCAGCTCAGGGACCAACGAATACTGGAACAACAGAACGTACGCACAGCATGAACGATCATTGTGATGTGCCTACTACTTCCCAAACAACTGACAGCACCACCGATATTAAAGTAAATAACAAAGAACACAGATACGCGATCGTGGCCCGTAGGCCCCACAAGCAACTCAAACCAGGTAATCGTGAAAGCCCATACAACATTAACAGCGAGAATAGCGTGAACGAAAACGAGGGAAACGAACCAAACATTTCTTTCATCGCGACGTGCATGAATTGAATTTTGTTTTCTTTCAAATTCACGCAGGGATGTCAATTTTTTCAAGCTCGGGCTCAAACTGATATTATTTACACCGCCAGTTTTCATACAATCGATTAAACGGAGATATTTGTGGTAACAACGGTAGGTTTTGCAGCTCTCAAGTCGAGAGATAATGGTTGTCAATGAAGATTGCCAGGCATAGCGCAGGGACTTGTGATCACTGTGAAACTCCTCGCCGGTACTGCACAGACCATCTCAGCATTAAACGTTTGTTTATGGTGGTGTAGCAAGAACTGCCACTGTGGAATTCCGATGAAAGATTTTCTGGCAGAGCTCTTCCTCCCAGACTCCCATAACTTTTTTACTGTGCAAGCTTTGCCTGCCAGACCCCATAACTTTTTAACTGGCACATGCGGAAAAGTCAATGTCGATTGAGAGGTAACGGGAGGAATCAGTACCCTTTCGACTGTCCTGGTTTTTTACTCGTCTGATATGGTCACCCTATTTTTGCTATTATCAGTTTCTCGGTGATGGTTTGGCCGATTATCACAAATGCCTCAAATTAAAGGTATGTTTTCCTGCTACAAAATTTCGTACGGATCCGTTGTATGGTTCCGGAAATATAAACTGTTAATCGTCCGGTCACATGAAATTCCCACAGAAGAAGGAACTAAAAAATTCTAAGAAATCGAATTTGAATTTGGGATAACGAATATCTTTAAAATGCATGAAACATCGAGATTTTAACCAAACCATTTTTGGTGTTTAGATCATATGGGCATCCTTCCTATACATTATGCGAACATTATCCTGTTTCTCCTACCAGCTGATCAAGACGACCAAACTCAAACCGCTGATTACTGGTTCAAGTTATCGATTTGGTCTTTTCTTTTACAAAATTTTAGAACTCGAATATTGATTTCTTGTATATAGTTGTCATGTCATGTATAATGAAAATGTATTACACTCAGGTTTTTTTACGCGGGGGATACGTACCGCGTTAATTGGAAAATCCGCGTAAAAAGCCGCGTTGATTCGAAAATCCTCGTAAAAAAACCGCGTTAATTCGAAAGTTCGCCTAAAAAAACTCTCAACACAAGACTTAGAATATTTTTAAAAGTTTTTTTTTCCACGGACTTCGCAATTAACACGGTTTTTGCAAAAATAAGTCCTTTTGAATGCAAAAGACTTAGACTTTTTCCTACAAAAATGCTGAGTTCTTTTAAATCCAATGAACTTAGAAGAATTTTATCTCGTTTTTTGCAAAAAATTTGCCTAGTCCTTTTGAATGCAACAGACTTAGAAGATTTTCGGAAAGATGGAACAGACGGGTCTGGACTCCTTATGTCCCGCACCTCAACAATATGGGTATTTTCTGAATGGTCTTGACGAGTTGGTGCCAGAAATTGATTTTTGGTGTCATTTTGAAATCCAAGATGGCGACTTCCGGTTTAGTGAAATTCTCTACAACCCATGCAATATGGGTATTGTCGGAATAGTCTTGACGAGTAGGTGCCAGAAATGTATGTTTGACGGCATTTTGAAATCCAAAATGGCGACTTCCGGTTTAGCGAAATTTATGTTTGATGCCATGTTGAAATCTAAGATGGCGACTTCCGGTTTAGCGAAATTCGCTGTAACCCAATAAATATAGGTATTTTCGGAATGGTCTTAACGAGTAGGTGCCAGGAATAAATAAATAAATAAATCAGCATCTTCAACGCAAGGTTGTCCATGAAAAAATGGTTTTTGAAGCCATTTTGAAATCCAAGATGGTGATTTCCGGCTTAGCGAGATTCTCTGCAACAAATGTCGATGTTTGACGTCATTTTGAAATTCTAGATGGCGACTTCCGGTTAACCGAAATTCCCGAATGAAGAATCTGGGCGATCATCCAAAACATCCTCGAATATAAGATCTAATCATAAACTAGCGAAATGTAAAATATTTTTATGTGATTTTATGTGAGATGTATGTAATGTGAGTTGGGGGTTTTAATTGATTCAAATTAAACACATTGCTAAAATTCAAGTAAATTCAACTGATTAATTAAAGCTATTTGTACTTCCCATACTGATTGGGTTATGGCGAATTTCACTAAACTGGAAGTCGCCATCTTAGATTTAAAAATGGCGTCAAAAATCAATTTCTGGTACCTACTTCAAGACCATTCCGAAAATGTCCATATTGTTGAGGTGCGGGCCATGAGGAATCTTCCAGACCCGTCTCTTCCAGCTTTCCGAAAATCTTCTAAGTCTTTTGCATTCAAAAGGACTTAGAATATTTTTTTGAAAAAACCGTGGTAATTTCGAAATCCACGCAAAAAATTAACGGCCAAAATTCTTCTAAGTTATTTGCATTTCAAAGGACTTAGAATTTTTTTTTCAAAAAACATCTAAGTCTTTTGCATTAAAAAAGGAAATTTATTCATTTCAACTACCATCAAAGGCATTTTGAACATTATTCTTCATTAGATGCACAATATATGTGCCTATGTGAAAAACTGGTGTGAATATTACGCACTACTATTGCACTGACGGATCGCATTCATTGCAATTGAGTGAGTTTCAGGCAACCTATATTTTAACCTTCCGGAAGTCGTGCTAGTGCACTGAGTGCACGCTGCTCTGAAAATCTAGCGAAATCGTCTTAGGGGACCAGCGGCTGCTCGTTCGGTAAGCCATATGCGCGACTTCCGGAGGGTTAACTAAAGATTAGGACAAGTCAGACTGAAGTCCACGCTGGCACGTAGCCAGAGGGAAGGAGGGGGAGTCTAAAGGGTAACTCCGCTCTCCCACCACATTTTCGGGAATAATGATAAATGATCACAAATAAAAAATAATAATAATTCCAAACAAGCGTGTTTTCAAATTGATGTGAAAATGATGTAGAATAAATTTAATAGTAGATTGAGCATTGGCAAAATCAAATTCTTACATTGGCGATCCTGCCGGTTATTGTAAAAAGAATCCAGTTAGAATCCCCCACGCAATAACCAAAATAAGGAAAGAGTGAAAGCGTGTAAACTGAAAGGTTTCCCAAAAACAATATGGCGACTCGAAAAAAAAAAGAATTGTGAAAGCTTGTAAACCACGTGCCTTTTCATACTAGCAAAATTCCTGCTTGATCGCCTGTCACGAAAATGGCTGCTTTGTAGTCTGCAAAGAAAAAACTCAACAGCCGCATGCATATATTATATTTCGCAAAAATCACCTTAGGGGCCATCCATATACCACGTGGACAATTTAGGAAAGGGTAGAGGTCACGAGAAAGTCCATGCTTGTCCATTGGGATGGGGGTGGGGGTATGGGTAATGTCCACGGCGTCATATTTTTGTCTTTTATAAAAAAAAATGAAACAAATTTGTATTGTCATTGGTGCGAGCGGTTTTATTCAAATATTTTTAAATAGTCCAAGTGCTTATAACTAGAGGTGCGCGCCACGCCGACGATTGCATGTAAAAATAGTAAGCACATCGGTGTGAAGCCGGCGCGCCGCCGATTTTTACCTGAAATCGGCGGCGCGGCGCACACCTCTATTTATAACAGCATAGTATGTGCGTCTGCATCACGTGTGAAAATTTAAAACATCTATGACAACTATCATCGAAAAAATCATAAGAAATCGCACGAAAAAGAATCAGAATTTTTTATTTAAATCACTTGATGCAATCATCTGTAACATGATCTAATCACATTAATTTTGGATTTCATAACCAGAGGTTGAAATTACGAAACAATTCAAGAATACAAAGGTTATTTTGTGATGAATCTTTGAAATATCATAAGTCGTTAAGATTTGAACGATTTTCATAAGGTTTGCTACATATTAGTCTTCCACATGGGAAAATTTTCTAAATCCCATTTTTATGAAACTACCCATTTTTTTTAAAGTCCACATGGACACCGTAGGGAGGGGTAGGGGTTTAGGAATTGTCCACACTTGTCCACGAGGGTGTCAGAAAAAAGGTTTTTTTGTCCACGTGGTAAATGAATGGCCCCTTTTAGTACGCCACATCGCAATTGAATAAAAAAAGCTCTCGCATCAGCAAAAAATACCTTGCCGCAATGAAAACTAGGCATGACGGTTCGGGACAACCACATTATATTCAAATCACAAAACAAATATTTTTCCTTTTGTTCTAGCATAATGACATCGCATAATTGCATATAATCAATCGTAAGACTAAAACAAAATGGCCGCCAGCATAAAATATTACCGCTACAAAGTTTGGCATGGTAGATCGGGACGACCGCATTGTATTCAGCTAAATGCCTTGAGCAACACGATTTTTTGAGCCATTAATGCATTGCTCGTATATGCACACCAGCGTGCAACGACGAGCCAAAGGGCTCATTGATCGCAGCAACCTCGACCGGCCATCTTTTTGCTTACGATTGCCTCACAGGTAAGACGTGCTCCTATTGCTGTCATTTAAGTGTAATACCGTGATGGGAGATTTTCAAGCAAAGCAATCAAATTCTCAAATTTTGGTCTACGTGGTTTATGAATGGTTGACTCTCTGGTCGTGACAATTTGGTGTATACAGTACTACCCAGCGGTGAAAACACGACCCATGGGCTTTTCCCATGTAAATTATCAAAAACGGTTCACCGGAAGTTGGCATCTTGGTTTTCAGAATTGCGTCCAAAATCGATCTCTGCTATCTACTCGTAAAGCCTGCTCCGAAAATACCCATATTGATTAGGTTAGAGAGAATTAAGCACTTGCCACAAAAATGGGGTGCACATAACCGACCATGTTTGGGAACCGACAACCGATTTAGTAACCTTTTTAAAAGCAGAATAAAACAATTGTGGCGAACGTTTCGGTTGCATTCAATTTTTAAACCGCAATATAAAATTAATTCACCTCGTAAATATTCTATGGGCATACTTTTTCGATCGATCTGCTTCTTTCTATAACACTAAGCAACTGATCAAAAAAACTTTTAAGCAGGTTTTCACTTGTTCAACAAATATTTTGATTGTAGTACAGAACCTACGAATCAATTGTCGACAACCGACCAGTGACGGCAACCGACCACTTTCCCCTACTTACTACGAAACTATATGAAGTGAAACAACGAGAAAAATGTTAGCCTTCGTTAGGTGTAACATTTTTGTAACGAATAATTTCGAAATTATTTTAAGCCATATTTAAATGTTTTTGAAACCAAATTGTTTGTTAGAAATTCAGAGTTTGGTAAATACACTCAAGTTTTTTTTACGCGGTTTTTTTTTTGCGCGGTATTTTTTACGCGGTTTTTTTTACGCGGATTTTGATATTTACGCGGTTTTCATTTACGCGGATTTTGAAATTTACGCGGTTTTCATTTACGCGGTTTTTGAAATTTACGCGGTTTTTATTTATGCGGTTTTTGAAATTTACGCGGTTTTCATTTACGCGGATTTTGAAATTTACGCGGTATCCATCAATGAGGTTCCCTTTATCGCGGATTCTTAAATTTAAGTGGTCTTCATTTACGCGGATTTTGAAATTTACGCGGTTTTCATTTACGCGAATTTTGAAATTTACGCGGTTTTCATTTACGCGGATTTTGAAATTTACGCGGTTTTCATTTACGCGGATTTTGAAATTTACGCGGTTTTCATTTACGCGGATTTTGAAATTTACGCGGTTTTCATTTACGCGGATTTTGAAATTTACGCGGTTTTCATTTACGCGGTTTTCATTTACGCGGCTCGTATCCCCCGCGTAAAAAAAACCTGAGTGTATTACTGTCTTTGATGCGGTTGGCCAACAGGAATCGGTGCCAAAGTAGATCATGTGTGGCCTCAGCAATACTGTACAAAGATAATGTGGTCAATCGATAAAACTGATTCAAAACCTTCGTAATAATTTTTAAGGCATGTAGAAAATCACAACTAAAATAAAATTGAAACGTTCACTCAAATGTTCACTTTCGTAGCTACAGCCGAATCTCCCGGGAGATCCAGAGCATCCGTATAACTGATAAATTCATGAATCCAGTACTAAAACTCAGAGAGTTTTTTTCGGAAGCATTTTTAGTAGATTTACTGATATTAATATATACTGGTGACTGGATTAAGGTCCATATAAGTTCTAGAATATGAATTGACCAATTTTACACAAACTCGAATTCAAATTCCAATTAGTTCCAATTAAAGTTAAAAAATTCCTTTCGACAAAAACAACACCGCATTTAATGTAAAATTTGTGAATTTTACATTCATCAAGCAGTGACCGCTGGCTTATTCTTTGTTCTGGAACTCTGTGGACTCTCGAAAGTATTTTCAAAATAGCATTGCAACTATTGCGCTTTTTATCTGTTTTGCCTAAACAACTTCAAGGTACCGAAGAGGGGCAGTAAAGCAGTTTTTGCATGTCGCTAAATATTGTATTTAAACACTAAAGTGTGTTTTTAACTACGTAAGAGATCTCAATATATTTTACATTCTCGCGTTCGATGATTTTTTTAAGACGGGTCAGAAAACGTAGAAAAACATCTATGGTCCCTTAACCCGATCAGAAACACATAACAGAAATATTTCACAACTATCTCTCGCATTGTTACTTGTTATAAATTTCTGTTATTTTAACTACTAACGAGACCTAATTTATAACACAATATGTTACAAAAATTGTGTTCTGTTATAATCTTGTTATTTCATTCTGATCGGGAAGTGATTGGTATACATCAGCAATATTGAACGTATTATTGTTTGAATTATTTTCCAACAGTAAATATGCTGTTTGTTTAGGCTTAGGTGCTTTTCTGATCTAACAGGTAGGGTGATAATAGAAACAAGGAGAAAATCTGCTCATTACCTTATATTTTCATAAAAATATACAGGCATTTTGCAACGTCAACGAAATAAGCAGATTGGAAGCTACACCATTAATTTTGTTCTACCGACTCTCACTTTTCCGCAACTTTTTACCAAGTTTTATACAGCCAAGCTAACCAAGATCTCAGTACAAGTGACGTTTGTTTTGCTGAAATTCGGGAAATATATTACTGAAAATCAGTAAATTGAAGCCACGCTGCTGAACTATCAATTGAAAAAAAAAAACTGACCGTTCAGCTGTGCGGAAAACACAGAACTGAAGATGAGATATCCAAATTTTGAATCTTCAAAAGCGCGAACAATTTTGAAGAAACTACTTACCACCGAATCAAACTTAAATTATAAATGCTAATAACAGTTTTGGTTTCATCTCAATTAATGCCTGAAGCATTGAGACGAGTACATATAGACCTTTTTAGTAGACCCAACACGAAAAACTCTCAAATAGCTATATAATTAGCTGTAGGAAGCTAAAAAAATGCATTTAAAGTATAGTCCATAAAGGAAGAGTATTCTGATTGCAATTGAAAAGCGAGATAGTGAACTTGGTCTTTGTTTATTGTCTTATTTTCAGAGTGCGCAACTAGTGTTTAGGATAAGCAATTTATTAACTAAAATGTACATAAGATGCGCATAAGTTGCCCAGGCCGAAAATAGGAAAAAAACGACAGGCGCAAGTCCAATCAGTTTCTAAACTGCTCACTCGACTGACACGCAGAAGTGAAACTTATTCACCAGCAATTCAATACTAGCGCATGCCAAATAACTGGTGTATTGGTATGTGTACTTTAAAAGTCTCTTTCCTCTCGATGCCGTTTGTTGACCAAAATTTGGTCATTTAATTGAATTGATTTAATCATCGGCCCTCACCGTACGATGGATTGTTGAGCTGTCTGATGTGATGATCTCTCTCTCGCGCAACATAATCAAGCTTTGTTTATGTTGCACACTGGTGTCACAGCGCGTCGCTTTACTCTCCCGCAACAAAAAGTCATCAAAATACCGATGAGTGGATGGTGGATTTTAGAACGTGCCTAACGTGTTATTTCTCCGGATAAATAAAACAGCCGGAGAATGAGAGAATGAGTTTGTCACGATATTCTTCATTCGCTCGCTGCTTTCCTGTCGTTATTCCAAAACACGAAAAAACAAGTCTATCATATTTCTTTACCGCTTTTCTTTGTAATTAAATGTATTTTTTTAAGTTTTTATTGATTTCCACGAAATTAAAATTTTATCACCTTCTCCGGTGAGAAGGAAAAAGTCAAATAAATTTTATCCGGAGAATCATTCTCACGCTATTTGGGGAGACGGAGAATTTTGCGACTCATTTTATCTCGGAAAAGTTGGACCTCGGATAGGCTTCTTCTCGCGTGAGTGAGAGAGAATTACAATGCCTGCCCCTAACTTAATAAACACAAATGACCACGTTGCTGTCGCATTGTTTTCTTGACCAATTTTTTTTACAAAAATGACCCTTGAAGCATTAATCGTTAATGTATAAATTGGATTAATCTATGTTTTTGTTTTTTGGATTTATTTTTGCATAGGGGCCGTACACAAATGGCGTAGCTTTTTTCGGCGTTTTTCGACCCCTTCCTCCCCCCTCGTAGCATTTTGTCACAAAACACTCACCTCCCCCTTGTAAATAACGCAGTATTTCTGACAAACCTCCCCCCCCCACCTTCCCAACGCGACCGGGGATGAAAAAAAAATTAAATATGTTTTACAATTCTTTTAAAATCATGTATTTACAAAATGTTTGACGGCTTTTATCTACATTTTCATTTTAATAGCAAATTTCGAACAAAATAAACCCATTTCATGACAAATATCGCGTTAATAATTTATTTTGAGTTTTATATGTCATGGAACATGAGCAAAAGATCACGATGCTGCAGCATCCCATGATTCTAAGAAGCATACATTCAACAAAATTACTAAATTTTGTTTAGTTCAATCCGAAGAGAAAACTTAATTCGGCTAACAAACTAAGTCTACTAGTTAGTAAGATTAGCTAACTAATGTAGCAAGTTAAATCCGCATACACGCAAACTTACCACATTAAACATTCCTTGAAAAGTAACTTGTGTGAATTTAAATTTATTTCTCTTGGGAATGGAGGAACATCTAATTTTTTTTTCTAATCAATGGGTTTTAATTCCTGTAAAAAAATCTTAATGCTACGTCGCGCAACTTCTGACCCTACCCTTCCCCTCGTCACACTTCGTCACAAATTTAGTATACCCCCCCCCCTCTCAACCCCCTGAAATGCTACGTCATTTATGCATGGCCCCATACTCTATTTACTGATTTAATGCAGATATAATGCCAGCAAAGTCGAAATAAGTTTTATTGCGGGGCAGAGATTGACAACTTATTATTAGCTAATGCTTTTAAATAGCACCCATGTGCAACAGTCTAATTTAAAAGCCTGTTATCGGCTGCAGCATGCCATTTGTCATGTCATTTTGATTATTTGTCATGTTCCAAAATATTTGTAACACTTTCTTATGTTTTGTTTTCGGTGTGACGAACAAAAAGGAGGAAAATTGAAATACTGTAAAACTGAAAATAATTCCTATAATAAAATGTGAAAAACATTTCAACTTATACTACGTTCACACTACGAGTTAAAACGTGTTTTAACGCTATCTTGATGACATTTTTATTGTTGCTAATTATTATAACATGTTTTAACTCTGTAGCGTGAACATAGTATTAATCAGAATTTAGTTCTCTTGCAATATGAATAATGTTTTAAAAAAATTACCTTACGTCTCAAAAACAGGTACTTTGTTTCCAATCACAGCAAGAGCACTGCTTTTGTTACCCAGCCTATACTGCATGTTCGAATGCATTGCTATATGACAAGTACAATTCTCACGAGGAGATGCATAACGAATAGCATTGCATTAGCATTATATTACCTTTAAATTTGCTCTATATTAGCACTAAATACGTACGTAAAGCATACGCACTTAAAAACTCCTTGAAGCATGTATGCGTTATATCAGCTTTTTTATGTATACAGGCTGTATTACGATGCATTTGCTATGCTACTGTAGAGGTTGATTGCATTGCAAGTACTGAAATGGGGTATCTATGCCACATTAGCTTAATTGTACGTATAGACAATAATGCGCAACGGTTTAATGCTTGTGTTTACCTAGGTATAGTACTAATCCGCCAATTTCGGAGATTCAAGAACTTCGAAGAAGTTTTACAACATAAAACAACGCGTCTTTTAATAAAATAGTTTTGTTGATTAACCCTCTTACATGTAATTATAGAGAATGAACTTTTCAAACTAATCTAATGGGAGGCTTGGTGTCTTTAGTAGAGTTTTTGAAAATACTAATACAAACAACTTTGTTGAAGACATGCATTCACTACGTATTCAGCGTAGCATAAGCGAACTCAAGTTGTTCCTTTGTTGTTTCCCAATAGTGCACTGAACATCAAAAAACACTATCGATTTAAAATTCATATGCTTGAAGTAGCTCGCTAAACCGTAAGATACCGCTGATTGATTACAGTTTTATGGGCCAGCACAAATTGCCACGTTATTCAGTGTGGAATCCCAATAGAATACAATTCCACGGTGATGCAAAGAAAAAATACGAATATAATGACTATTAGTTCTATTAGTCCGCGTGGAAAATATGATAGCAAGCTCACGAATATGTTTCGAATACATTTCGCCAACAATTAATACCAAATTGACACATGCAGATACTCACTCGAACAATCCCAGTCAAACATAGGGGTGTATTAGTCACAAGAAGCAAAATACGAAATAGTCTAGAACGTAAAATTGTCTCTTCACCCAATCATGTTGATATGGACGCCATCAGACGTTTGTTATCCCGAATAGAAATGTACAGTAACAAAACCTTGATTTTCACTGTGACAGTACAGTATTTTTACAATAATTTACAGTAAGTTTTAATGTTATGCTACAATACAAAAACAATAAACTTTAACGTTTTTATAGTAAATTTCAATGTAAAATAGACTTTGACAGTGAAAAAGGGGGTGGTTATATATCTTAACATTAAAAAAATCAGTTTTTCTCCATACATTTTTTTCTCGAAAACAGTGAAATTTAATGTGAATGCACTGTATCAGTTTTTTGCTGAACAGTTAAATTTATTGTTACATGAAATTTTATTGTAAATCTACTGTGAGAACTTGGCATCGAACAATGTTGAAACAGTAATAACTATAATATTTATTATTTTATGATTGTTTGTAGGGTAAATGCTATTGTAAAACTCTATCCGGGATTATAAAGAAATAATGCCGTTATCCGGTTTTACATTTCTTATAAAAGAAATGTATAGAATTCGCTCAAACTTTCAAGATTTTTTCCGAGGCCCGGAGGGCCGAGTCTTATATACCAATCGACTCAGCTCGACGATTTGGGACAATGTCTGTGTGTGTGTGTGTGTGTGTGTGTATGTAACGGACAAATTCTCATTCGTGTTTCTCAGCAATGGCTGAACCGATCTTATCCAAACCAATTTTAAATGAAAGAACTAAAAAACAGTATGAACGCTATTAATTTGTTTTTGATTCTGATGTTTAGTTTCCAAGATATGAATGTTTGAATGCGTAAAAATGGCGTTTTTTGCAGTTTTTTTCAATTATCTGCCGAAACTGACATGACAGAATTACAATTTATATGTTTTTAGACAGCTTTAACGGATACCTTTCGAACAAGCTATAGATTGTTGAAATCGGACTATTATCAAAAGAGATATTAAACATTAAATACGGACGAAAGATTTTTATCATTTCCCATTGCCAGAAATATGACCAAAAACATATAATCTATTATTAACGCCAAAACGGCTTATTTTAGGTCAATTGTATCTTCGGATAATTTAATGGAGGTAATATGCCCTTTCTTTTGGTATTGTGCTGTTGCTGATTAATCCCCCTATGAGTGAGGTATTTTCACAAATTTTCTTGGAAGTGATTATATCTAAATGATGCCTTCAGCAAATTTGTAGCTCTTACTTTTGCGAATAACTTTACTGAAGACTTCAAATATCTATTTTGAATACTTTAAAAGTTATGGGTTGTTGTTTGTTGCTTACTCTTTGTTGGCTATTTATTGTTCAATATAGTAATAATCCATTGAAATAAGCCAAACATTATTTCGATAAAACGAATTTTTTATTTCATTTTTCTATCTACAACCGCTAGAAATAATCACCGAACACTTCCAAGTTGTCTGAAAGGAACTTGATAACTTATCAGTGTAAAAATGTTCATTTGTGCGAACCTTCTGACTGCAATTTTTCTAACTTATAACCATCGGATCGATCTGAAACATATCGAAAAAAGAAAAGCGAAATAAATAACCCCAAGTAACGGCATAGCCAAGAGAAGGTTTTGGAGTTTAACACCATACAACCCCCCTCCCCCACCACACCCAAAAAAAAATATTGGATTGAAGTTGAAAATTTATTGATGCAGACTGATTTAATTCAATAATACAATAACAATTATCTGATCCGTAGATTGATAACCTGTTGTTGTAAACATCATGAGGACTTTTGATAAATTGTCGGAATGGGGTCCTGATATGTAACTGATAACTGATTTATTGGTCTTGATTTCACAGTTGTCTAATAGCATCAATATCAAATTCCTGCCTGAAAACATTCCAATAGAAAATTCCAGAGTTCTGTAATCAATAATAATCCTCAGATTTCTTTTCAAATTGAGCTCGCTTTTGTAGAGATGTACTGTAATAAGGGTCTTTATTTAATAGAAAGCGAAGTTAAAATTAATTTAATGTCTATGAAACATAGAACTGCTCACCAAAACATTGCATAACTTTCAACATTTGCTAAAAATGTTCTTGCCTTTCTCATTCACTCTAAAATTCGTCAATCTAATCCCGACCCGGAGGGCCGAGTGTCATATGCCAATCGACTCAGTTCGTCGAGATCGGAAAATGTCTGTGTGTATGTATATGTCTGTATGCGTGTATGTGTATATGTGGAAAAAAAATTGACCTCTGTTTCTCAGAGATGGCTAGACCGATTTGCACAAAGTTAGTCTCAAATGAAAGGTACAACCTTCCCATCGGCTGCTATTAAATTTTCTATTGATTGGACTTCCGGTTCCGGAGTTACGAGTTGAAGAGTGCAATCACACAGCAAATTCCCATATAAACTGAACTGAAAATTTTTCAAAATCAAATTTGTATTTTGGATGCCAAATGACTTTAAAATGCATGACAAAAATTGACTTTTTTGGACTTTGGTACATTTTTGCCTTTCTCATATAGAAAGGTTATGCAATCACTCTAAAAATCGGCAATGATACCGGCCCGGAGAGAATATGCAGTGAGGGGTTGCTACTTAAAATTAAAACTAGTTTAAAATTTGTTAACAAGTTGAAAATTTTCGGCAGGACCCGGATCTCCCGGATCTTTCTCCATAATCCGCCGCTGGTTTCAAGCGATGTTTCAGTATCACATAGTATCTCAAGATCGTAGCTGTCGATCCGTTGTATGTATGTGCAAATCGTACTGAACATGTAATATTCATTCCCACAATTGTATTGAACATAACCAGCCATGGAATCGTAGTCTGGACAAATTAGACAAGCACAATTGCACCACTAGGTGGATTAAAACAGGTTTTTATTTTGGGAATGCGTCGAGTTGAGACGAAAACGTAATATGATTAATAACGAGGATAACACTTTACGAATGTAGAGAGAAATTTATGAAAAATGACGATTTCCATTCGACTCTAGCAGGTCCTGATCGATTTTGATGGGCATTTGATTTTTGTTGTATGACCAATTATATGTATAGGTCAAATGTTCAAAAACAGTAATTTAAGGTCAAGATAGCATCATTTTGAAACCGCCAATTTCGGAAGTTTAGTATCTTCAATGAGTTTTACAAACGTTAAACAGCGCATCATTTGATAAAATAATTTTGACGATATATCGTCCAAGAAGTATTTATGGTGAATTTTCTCGGGTTAATATTCATGACAAGTCTCAACAAATTCGCTAAAGACACGAACTCTGTTACTATTTTCTGAAAAATTATTTCTGCATAATTTTATAACTTCAAAAATTACGGTTTCGGAATTATGCCGTTTGGACAGTAAGATCGATTTTCACCAAACCCCCACCAAACCGAATTTCTGGCTACACCGCTGACTTCCAGTAAGTAAAAACAAAGTCGTTCTACACTCGTTCACAAGAAACGTCTTCGAATGCTGAATATCTATTATAATACATTAAAACCCCGATTTTATCAGCCAAATATGAACATATGTTTGATGGGCTCTAGCAGACGAACAAGACTGAATTCGAGTAAATCCTTTCTTGAGCACGTTTTCCTTATCATGGAGATGGAAATATGTAAAGTAAAAAGTTCATCATAATCAGAAATAGTTATCAGACTACATCAAGGGACGAGAAGAATATTTTAACAGCTTCAGTTTATTATAAAGAAAAAAATTTCCCGATTTAGTCAATGTACCCATTTTGTCAGCCTAAAATACACCATGAGACTGATAAAAATGGGTCTTTATTGCATGTATTATTCACTGTGTTTCACATTAATAGGTATGTTTCACTTTTGGGGATTTTTTTATTGCATCGAACTACAACAATTTTTAGGTAGTTTTCAAGGGGTTCTTCCAAAATTTGGCGAACCTATTCCAATTCGTATACCAATTAATCGGTATACTTAAGGGTTTATATATTGCAGATAGAGAAAATACTGAATTTTTTTTCCTACACAATATTACGAAAGCAATTTTTCTTAATAAGTTTGTGAAAATTATAAACTATTTGAAATTTTTAAATAGTTTTATTTTTTATTTAACCGTGATTTTTTAATAAATAGTGACCATCGCTTCACAACGTAGTCTATTTCTCATGGCTTGCGGTGAGCACGATCTCTCGAATTGCTGAACTGAAAATTATGGAATAGAAATTAATTTTTAGTATTCTTTACAGATTTAACTCGCCGCGCAGATAGCTCTGAATTAGACCCGCTGGTGCCCTAAGACGATTTCGCTAGATTTTCAGAGCACTGTGCACCCAGTGTATTAACGCAAGTGACGGAAGGTTATCGAAAAGTTTCGCGAAAATGAAAATTTCAGTAATGATGATGATTTTCCCAAACGGTTCGTTTTCGAGAGGTTTTTATTTGTTCTTTGGCATTAGGATTAGCGATAATAATTCAAATCAAGGATACTACTGGGAAGTCACCTTTAGAAAAAGTCGATGTCGAAGTAAAATTTGGAACTATGCACGCATGCACTTCAGAGATAGCGTGATATCAGGAGCTGCGATTTCATTAAATTTTCTTAGTTCTCAGTCGCGTTGGATATTTGAGTAAAGTATAAACTTCAAATCGATTAAAAAAAATCGATTTTTTTGGCTCAGTACAATATATAAATTTAGTTTTCCCGCCACAATTTAGATATTTAGATATTTTATGGGCCATTTTTTCGCTTTCCCATTGATTTGGTTTGAGATTTCTAGCACTGATGTTGTCCTATGCTGATTTGAGCGATTCTTTGAGTCCTGCCACTATCCCATGTAATATGTGTTATCAAAAACATCGCGAAGCATCACGTTCTAAATGTTCTCAAACGATATAATATCCGAAGAGAGTGATAAGAGTTATAAGAAATGTCTCATCACACTGTTAGGTGGATTAAAAGCGTTTTTATTTCCTGCAGGTGTTCAGTTTTGCCTGATGAGTCAAGAGTTTGATTTAAATCGTATATCAAAGAGCGTAGTTTCTCTTCCAACTAACTGAATGTTCACATTGAGCCTGCTGTAGCAAATTGTAAATTAATATTATTCTACCATGATTAGATATAGCTTTACGAGAAACCTTTTCACCATTTCACGTTCCCACTTGAAACAATCAAGATTTGGAAAACCTACTACCGAAAATTCCGCCAAGTCTTTCAACCACAGATAACCATCAGAAGAATATCATCTTTAATTTACGCCAACAAATCGTCAATTTCGTTATAATTTAGACAGGGTGTCAAGTGGTAGCATCAAGCATCATACATTTCACTCATACAGCCGTAGTTGTTTTCATAAGCAGAAGATGGATGTCCGGGAAATTAAAAAGCTACAACGCCCCGTCGGATAACTGTTGTGTATATGGGAATGATATGCGCGCCAATTGTACGTGAACTTGGGATGGTCGTTTTCAATTGTTTTTTTTTCATTACATTTCCTTTTGTTGTTGTTCCATCACTTAACTGAGGATATCCCCATTCCATGGGCATCCCTATCACGGTCGAGTCGAAATAATTATCTATAAGCAACTGCTTTCTTCTCACCACCTGCTCGGGGATTGTTTCGACTGATATCTAAGCCTATAACAGTATCCAGGTATTGTTTTTTTTGTTGTTTGTTGTTGTTGCTGTTCGTCCATCGCGTCCAATTCGTTCAGCTAAACATACAAAGCCAACTTGAGCACAACACGGCCGAGTGACAGTACCGTTTGTTGACCGCAGTTGCGAATCGTGCGGGCGTGAAAATGGCAAAGGGGAGCATACCCACTGCCAGGCTGAAAATGTAACAATAAAGTTATCCAGGCAATACACGTGGAACAGCGTCTCATCAAAATTTGCCAGGCTAATTTGGTCTCGATTGAATATTGAGCGGCTGTTTGAAGCTGGACGAAACCGTTCAACCAGGCAATTGGTGTTTACATTTTAAGGCCCCGAACAGAAATTTCTGTGAACACCTTTGATAATCGGGAGTGAAAATAAAGAGCTTGTAAAAATTCCCTAGTGAAGTGAGCTGGACAATCTGTTATCTTTTATCCGGAAATACAATATCCACTAGATACAATATAATATTTGATCTTGAAGAAATATCCTTTGTTCATTGATTACTTTTGCATACAAATTGGTCCAATATTCAAAAAACTATATTAGAATACAGCCTTAGTCCACTAATATCATTCGATTATATGCCATTCAGTCGAAGTTGCATCGAATGATCGCTTCTTTCGGTTTAGTTCATCACACATTCTACCCCATCATTGGATACTAATTCCTGATGCCCGACCGAGGCATATGTAAATTGGTGTTGAAGTTTTCCATTTTAAAAATCTGCTGTCAATCTGTTTCGTCGTGGTGATGGTCATCGCAAAAAAATGTGTCCGGAATAATTGATTGCTAAAAGTTTAATATTCAGCAGTGTCCCTCGCTCAACCAACAAGTGAATGTCCGATTTCGTGATTGCGATGAAAGTTGTCGTTTATCAAATAGCAGCATAGAGGGATATCCAAAATAACAGGTCGCATTTGGGTTAGCTCTGCTTATGTAGCCCCGTTGTTATTGCGTTTTATTTCATTTACAAGCTCAAACTTCTAATATCAGATAAACAGTTTATTCAATAGCAGATCATGCGATCAAAGTATAGGAAGTTGAAAAAAGTTGCACTTAAACCAGCGCCGTAGAAAACCGCCGATGGCTGAATGGAATTTCTAATTAAAATTATTTCCAACAATTGCATCAACCAATGCACTAGGTAGACCTATAGGCACTACCGGAAATGTTGTGCAACCAACTAGCAGAAGTGGATTTTTCTTCTTTTTGCAGCGCGAGAGTTGAAAACATTCTTGCGTTTTTCCCCCACATAAACGCCGATGGCTGATGGGATCTCTGTTTTCTTTTCTTTTGTTTATTTTGTTCACACCCTGCAATTCTTTGACCTGTGCTTTGCTACCGTCAAGCTAGAGAAATTGCAGCATATTGTGAGGCTATCAATGGAAACGGTATCTTACGTGGATGGTTCACTGATTATCATTAATTTATTGTCTAAGATAGATAATTACAAATCTAGTGTTCTTCCGTGAAGCAGAGGGGTGCCTTGAATGCAACTTAACACACATTGATGAGATGTGAATATGCGTTTAGTTGGTGTTTTGATTAGGGAATTAACGCGGTTAGTTGTTCAGACGCTAATTTTGTAATCACCCAAAAGAAAGAAAATATAGAAAAACCTTTTGAAATCTTTCTTTGGGGAGGGTGTGCGTTAATTTAACTGAGTCGTGGGTATTGTCTATATTTACAATTCAGAAATATATAAAAAAATGAAGCTTGTTGGATCTTACACACGTGATTTGTTATTTTGTGTGGAGATCTTCTTTTTCCGAGGGGATCCATTTACAGGGTCACCAACTGCTGCTTCATCATCATCGTGGCCGAACAACCCGGGTACTGCGAATCATAACCGAATGTACAGTTTCCACTCTCCTTGAATGCCCACCACATACGCATCTTCCTCGATTGCACACAGCCAGCGAGTGCCTCTTCCAGGTCTCTGCTGACCATAACTTTTGCTGGTCTTTTTTCCCGGCGTTCGCGCTACATGTCCAGTCCACTGTAATCTGCCATATTGTATTAGTCTTCCAATGTTAGCGTGTTTCTACACTTATTATAGCTTGTGGTCCATGCGTCTGCGCCATTCTCGATTTTCTGCTGGGCCACTGACTATTGATTGCAGTATTCTTCTCACAAACCCCACGAGCACTCGATAGTCTACGTCCATGCCATGCTTCTTGCTGCTGCGAGATTTTTCAACTTTGAACCGTTGTCTTTAGTGGTTGAATGTCTCCACACCAATAACCAGACAATTTTTTTCCTTCTCCACTTGTGCATTTGTGTCGCCAATGATGAGTTTTACGTCGTGATCTAGGAATTCCAATCCAACAGGTATTGTTTAGACATTCATAAGCATTCATATATCAGGAATCAGACTATATTGGCTCAAGTTGCATGTTCCCCATGTTATTCTGAGATTTGTGTCTTGTCATGTCGTCTCATGACTTTCTTGATGGAAGGGAAAGGAAGGTTAAAGAAAACAGGTAGGGAAATGAAAACTGACAACACAATACAATCACAACACAAAACAATAAGTAGCCTGGATTCTTCACTCCCGACAAAATAATGAACCCTACTGATAAAGCCTATGGCTCTTTACCATACTGGGTTAGGAACAATAGCATATCCTTGAGTTTTAGCTCCCTGTACATAGGATTTATGTATAGAGATACATAAATCCGGATACGCAATTGAATTACTACAGATACCTATAAAATGAAATGAAGTCACGTAATCGAATTTACAAAGATCACCCGAATTATACTCAGCAAGCTGAATAGTAGCCATGTGATAATTGAGTTTGCAATGTTCAGTCTGTGCCATGACTAGAACACTGCAATTGTGTTTGCAAAATGCAGCAAATTAATTGACATTTTCGGATTCACATCCGGCGCATAAGCTTTTGTTTGAATACAAGTTTGCAAGCTACGCTAATGGTTGGCATGTTCGGATGCAGGCCAAGGGCGAAGTCAGTCGCAGCGCCCGCTCTAGCCAATTTGTCCGCCTATTTATTTCCAGTGAAATGCCAAGTTCTTCAATTTGAATTCGACATGCGATTACTAATTTCGATCTCGAATCTGCCGAACTAAGTGCTTTTAGGGTAGCCTGACTGTTAGAGCAGAAATGAATTCTTTTTCCGCCAATTTCCTGTTGGAGTGCCGATTGCACGCCGCACAGAATTTCTGCCTGGAATACGGTTCCTAAGCGAACAGGATTAGTCTTATCTCATTTCACGACAATAGACACAAGCACCGGCTCGGGCCTCAAAACAAAGAGCCGCCAGTGTAACAAACTATTTGCAACTTCAAGTTGTCGCTTCATACGGCCAAATAACCATACCTCACGAGGAGGATTTCTCTCATTGAAAATTTTAAAGCGAAAACTACAGGTGAGTGTAAGGTCACAGGGAGCAAGTGACACAGCCTTGTGTGGCTAGTTGCACGATCTATTTCCAGTTACTGTTCCAGAGCCCAGTAACCTTAAGACGGTATACATAAGAAAGTGCTTCTTGTTTCAGAAAAAGCATGGTTTTAAGTTTAAAAGTGCCATTAGAGCAACAGTTGATGCCATTTGAGCCAATATATTCTGATTCCTGAACAGTAGATGTAGTAGAGAACGCACCAGTCATCGCCATCAAGACCATCCTCTAAAGATGGTTTAAATTTGATTGGATTGTCGTGACTACTCTCTAACAATTGTTGTGTAGATCGACTGAATGTACCTGGGTTTATGTTCCTAAAATTTACTGAAAGTCGGTCTACATTGACCGAAGGCCATGCAAGTTTTCTTGAATTTAAAATCGATGTGAGCTTTTCAATAAAGTTTTGAGTCAAGAATCACCCCCAGCGTACTTAACTGCAACAATAATTTCAGAGTTAAAGAATGGACGAGCTCCTGCAGTAATCCTTCGTTGCATGAAAAGCACCATTGATGTTTTATTAGGATTGAATGATAGTCCACCATGAAGGCACCATTGCTCAACAACACATAAGGCTTGTTGCATCCAATCAAAAAATGTGTTAATGCAAATACCGGTGATCTTTATATGATAATCACCGACGAAGCCATATGTCGGAAACCCAATCTCATTAAGTTTCTCAACAAGCCATCAGTGACAAGGTTCTATAGAAGTGGTGACAGCACACCACCTTGAGGACATCCGCAGACACTGGAGTTTCCTTATCTCTACTTGTCTTACCGATGAGCACAGATGTCGGTTGCTAAGCATTGCGTGTATTCAGTTCGTGGCCAACTATTGATCCAAGGGGTGCATCATTGGGCGCAGAGCCATAAGTTGGCGAGATTTTCGAGTCACATATTTATATATACAAAACGGAAGTAACGTTCATAAAACTCTGAAATGCAGCCTGCAGCTGCTCGTTTATGTAAAGTTCGATACGATCTATCTAAATTAAAAGAATAAAAATGAACAGTGAAAACATCGCCAACTGGCTCCTTTTATAAATTAGAAGTCTGGGATCAAACAATCAAAGCACTAGAGAATTACTCCATACAGTTAAAGAACTTAGCGGATCCTTACATATAGGCGTCTATACATGTTATTGTTTAAAAAACTAAGAGAAAAGTTCCTGATTTTAGTTCGCCCAGCTACCCTATCCCGCCTCTAGGTGGCTTACTTATTTTAAAGCTTAATTGAAAAAAAAATCAATTACTTGCAAGAATTATTAACAATTCTCTCTTCTTTCTCATCACGAACACCATCTAGAAATATTTTTTTCAAGCAAAATTAAAATTTGAGCACTGGAGGGTTAAAAAGTGTTGTAAAGTCCTTTTCAAGCATTATCTGCCATAGTTCGCTTCGTTTTGCTGAACCACAAATTTTTTTGAAATCCACAAACACATGGTGAGTCCGCACGGACTTTATCCAAAAATTGTCGCATATTTGGTCCGTCGTTCATCGTCCTTCTCGAAATATAGTTTTCCTCCGATGAAGGATTTAGCAAACGGGTGCGGTCTCCTAAGTAGAACACGAGGGAGTATTTCGTAGGCGGAATTGAGGATCATTATGCTTCCATAGTTATTACACTCTTGTTCGTGGCCCTTCTTTAAGATAGGGAATATGAGGCTATCCAACTAATCCTAGCGCATTTCTTCTTCCACTCAGATCATCCCGATCACTTAGTGGCTTGCTTCGTACAGCCGGTCAGTCTCGACTTTTAGAAGTTTGGCCAGAATTCTGTTCTTCCCAACGGTCTGTTTTTCCATTCATTAACCAAGTTGATTGTTTTGGTTGAAACAAAATTCCAAATATCTCGAAAACTGGTCATATTTTGCAGTTGGCCTGCCCTATGTGGTTTGGCTAACCCTCCTCTATGCACACCACGGTACATTCCTGTTCTGTGCACTCGGAACGCCTCAAAAAAAGATTCCAAGACTGTCAATGTTTTCGTTATTTATATTAGTTGTAAATAATTAAATTTAGTTCAAGCTCATTGAATTTTTATCCACGGAATAGTGCAAGAATTAAAACATCCTGTTCAATATAACGCAGGGCTGTCTTAAGACCCCTCGGAGCCCCTATAGGCTGTTGAACTAAAGGGCCCATATAAATGTGTAAAAAGATCCAAAGCTATTTTCTATGAAAATGATAAAGTATCACATCACAGGGCAGTTAGCGCGTTTTTTTAAATTTTCTATGCCTCTAAGTTGTAAATCTAAAAAATGACCTATCTTGTGATTATCGTGTAATGATTCCTTTCAAAGCATATTGTAGCAGTTTTACGTTCATTTCCAAGAGATTGTGCGAAAAATTGTATCGATTATTCCAAGATTATGTAAAATGTATTCCTTTTAAGAACAAAACATGATTTGAGCATTAGAAAAATCTTGAATATATCCCAAAAAATATTCTTCATTCAAAAAATCCGAGAAAATTTTGTTCATTGTCATTCATATTGCATTAATTTCGAAAAAGATAAGCAGAGTTCTAGACTAAGCGTTGCGATGAAATCTGTTAAATTATGCAATGGCGTTAAAAGTTTAATCGAGTTTGTTAAAATACAAAGGTTGAAGTTCATGCCAACTGAATTTTATATTAAGAAGCTAATAAAGTAGGAGAGAGTGTGTACCATAGCCGCGATCGGTCGACTGTTTTGGAGCTCCTCGCTAGTCGGTCCAAAATCGTAGTTTTTCGGTACGGATTATCAAACAAAAGTGTTTTTAAATACGAAGAACGACTCGGTGAACAGTTTTCGTAAATCGGAAGTGGAATTCAGTAATTTTTTTGGAGTTTTTTATCCCGGCGTAAAGTGATTCAAATCCACACAGCATTAGTGTCAAAAGTGCTCCCCCGCAATACGGGCCGTCTATTCCCGATGCGGGGAAGAAAAAAGTGTTTTAACAACGTAAATAATAATAGTGGAGATCAAAAACTCACAAAAAAGTGTTTTTTCCCAGTGATAAATCTTTCCCAAAAAGTGAAAATTTTTCGGCGTCACTTGTTGAAAAAAGTGGCGATTCCATATTATCACCGCGTCACCCGTAGCTATCGCCCGATAGGTGTCGCACCAATTTCTTAGTTCCACATTCGGAAACCTGCCGGTCAGTTTTCCTTTTTCTTCCGACATTTTCCAAACCTTTTACGGGTCAGGACCACGTGCGTGGCCAGTGGAGTATTCTGTATCTGCTGCATGCATACTGTTGTTGATAAATTGCGCTGTACTTGCAAACGTGAGCAAGAGAAAGGATTGCTCGGGCTGTTTGATGCGTGAGAAAGAAGCTGGAGATTTTGAGGATATCTGGAGAAGGTTTGGAATGGGACGAAAAATGGAAAAGCAAGTATCAGTCACTCGCGTAAGTAGGAAATGAGGAAGGAAATAGAAAAACTGGTATATTTTTCTACAGACATTCTAATTTATATATACAAAAATCAAATAAATACACGTCGATTTCTTACCTCATGTAAGGAATCGAAAGTCTTATTGTAATGTTATAATCCATTTGATACAAACATTACAGTAAGGCGGGGCTGGTTGATGGAACGATGACCTCGGAACATGTCTGGCGCTGTACACGAAATGGGTCATCGGAAAGTCAATTGAGCTAACACCTACCTAAATCCTTGAACCAAGTTATTTGCATGGATATGTTAAAATACATGCAAACATCTTTTTTCTGTAAATCACTACCAGTTAGTGGGAGTTAGGATGGTTAACACACACACACAAGAAGCTAATAAAGTAGGAGGTTCATTCAAGAATAGTTACATTAACCATCCTAGAGGGGAAAAAATGATAAAGAAGACAGACATGATTGAAAAAACTCAGCATATTCGAAAAGATCTTCAATGTCGTTCAATTTTGGTCAACACTTATCCAAGTCTCCTCATCCCAAAGACATCAATGGTGCCCTATACAGGGTGTTTGGTTCATGATTAAGAACCTCTCGAGGGATGATTGACTGCTATATTTGGAGAAAAAATCGTTCTACACATACTATAAAATCTCAACCGTTACGAAGTTGAACTTTTTGTGTTCAAAACTTAGTTGTCTTAAAATAGCTCTAACTCAAAAAGTATACTTTGTATTTCAAATATTTTAGATCCATTGGATAGGTGAGAAAATTTCCCATTGAATGTTTCAGTTAATGACGCTCAGTAACCTTTTCACAATAATTTATTTAAAATTTAACCATTTTAATCGATTTTACGTTCATTTCGCGAAAATCTTAATAGTTAACATCACCATTTTAATAATTCAGATTATTATTCTTGAAAAGTTGCATACTTTGTTCTTTGACATGATACACTTATCTTTTCTTGTTTTCATTGGTTTGAGTTATTGAACTTTGATATTTTTATCTGATTCCCTTATACTAGCTCTTATTGAAAAAGTGTGGCACTTATTGTACCTTTTCTTATTTTTATTCGAAAGCCAGAAAAATCTTGCAGAGAAAAATTTATTATTAACATTTTCGTTGTTTTCTTAAAAATAGTAAATAATAAACATCACCATTATTATCATGGAATTAATGCATCTCAACAAATTCTACAATTCTTTCTTTGACTCCATTCAATTATCTCTTGTAGTTTCGAAGTAAAATATTTTTTATTACCTCGTTTCATATGCAAAAACGATTTCGAACCCACTACATTTGTCATTGCATAAATTGCAGCGAAATGAAAAGTGTTAGGGAAAAAGTGTCAATGAAGCCTTGGAAATAACGATATAAAGCATATGTATTAGATTAGCTTCTTTTAAGCACTTGCAAGTCGATTACAGGAAAAGTTTACCAATGAAATTACAAAGAAGCGAAAAGAGATAGGAATATGATGTTGAAGAACAAATTATGAATCCTAAGTCCTAACTTTTGGGTCATAGATATTGCTATAATCATAATCCATTATTTTTAGAAAATTAACAAAAACCTCATCAAAAACACCAACTTTTAACTGCTTTACAATTCAAAGGTAATTAAAACTAACTAACTGAAAGATATGAGAACACCATTCAATAGGAAATTTTTCCACCTTTCCAATGGAACTAAAAGATTTGAAATACGAAGCATACTTTTCGAGTTAGAGGTATTTTATAATTAATAAGTTTTTTTACACAAAAAGTTCAATAACTCTGTAATGGTTGAGATTTGAGGGTATTTGTAGAATGAATTTTTCCCCTAAATATGACTGTCAATCATTCTTCGAGAGGTTCTCAATCATGAATCAAACACCCTGTATGAGCTGGAGTCCGCAATTATAATTTTCCGCTAAAAGTTGAGACTTTCCAAGTTCTCAAATTCAGCTGAATGCACCGTTCAACTAATAAAGATAAGTTTGTGTAAATTGACTTACAAACCACCAAGTCTCCCACGAAACTCATTTAAACATAACTTTATTAAAATCTTCAACAACTTTTCCGGATGATATCAGATCGATTTTCAGTTGTTTACAAAGTTGTTTGAATGTCCAAAGAGCCATCTAGGAGCCGAAATGTGAACTAATTACATTGGAAAACCTGTTTTCACGAAAAAAATTTGCTCTTGCCCCCCGATGGATTATTTTGAGGTTTGTTACAAGGGAAAGTTCATTCTTTCATATCCTGAAGCTTCAGAGATGCTGAAATTGTGTCTTTTTTCAACAACTTTAGGCAAAAATAGACTTGAGGAGCGCTGACTGCCCACACGAATAGAAATGTACAGCAACAACACCATGATTTTCACTGTGACAGTACAGTAATTTTACAATAATTTACAGTAAGTTTTAGTGTTATGCTACAATACAAAAACAATAAACTTTATCGTTTTTACAGTAAATTTCAATGTAAAATGGACTTTTGCGGTGAAAAAGGGGGTGGTTATGCATCTTAACATTAAAAAAATCAGTTTTTCTCCATACATTTTTTTCTCGAAAACAGTAAAATTTAATGTGAATGCACTGTATCAGTTTTTTGCTGAACAGTGAAATTTATTGTTACATGAAATTTTATTGTAAATCTATTGTGAGAACGTGGCATCGAACAATGTTGAAACAGTAATAACTATAATATTTATTGTTTTATGATTGTTTGTAGGGTAAATGCTATTGTAAAATTCTATCCGGGTGCCCCAACCCTTTGTATGTTTATGAAAATCTCTCTAAGGTAAAACTTATTTAAAATAAAAAAGGAAAGTTACAAAAAGTGTAGTGGAAAATAGAATTAGTTAGCCGATCTCCGAGTTCACTTTTCATTCTACTTCTTTATCATATTAAGGCTCAACAGCATATTGAAAATTTTAAGCAGTTGAAAAAGAGATTCTAACAACTCAGAAGGAAATGTTCTTAAGTTTAGCTTTTTAGGCGATTATGAAATTCGCAATCATAA
Organism: Topomyia yanbarensis; assembly: GCF_030247195.1. NCBI lineage: Eukaryota > Metazoa > Arthropoda > Insecta > Diptera > Culicidae > Topomyia > Topomyia yanbarensis. The sequence goes on from NC_080671.1 coordinate 361,926,377, forward strand.
TTATTTGCTTTACAGTATCGAACCGATACAATCTGGCCGTTTTCGTAGTTTACCCACTCAATCACCATAAACTGTTTAACGTAGGAATATTCCATCGAGTGTAAATCTAAATCCACTGTCACCATCGGCCAATATCTACCTAATATTTCATTCTCTCGTCTACCGCCCCTTGGCCTAAAGTAGTTTGGAATTGTCAACAAATGAAACCGGTTTGCAGCGCGAGTCGCCAAAATTCGAGAAACACCGGTCTTATCCAAATATTGTTTCCAAGTTGGCGAAAAAAAACATTACGTCAGTCGATAACTGGAAGCCAAATACGCTCATGTTTTGGGCTAAGTATTTGTGTGTTGCTGTGGGACAGCTGTTGTGGAATGTTGAAACAGAAACATTTTGTTTTTTGGGCCAAAATGAAGGTAGAGTCTTCGAGTATTTCAAAGTTCAAAGAGTTTTTTAAACACAGAAAAATATTACCGCAATGTCATTTGCCTTACCTTGTTGCAGTTTTTAATCTTTCCAATTCTTCGTAAACATATTAAATCACCAATGTTTTATTACTTATTTTTATTGATGTGTTAGGAGTTTTTAATGAACAGTAAAACGGAACATGGTGCCTCACATTATCGCTGTCAAATAAATTTGTTTTCTTTTATAGGTTTGTTTACCTAAGCAAAATGTGAACGATGACTAAACATTCTGTCGAACAATATAAGTTTACTACCTTCCAGGAATATTTTAATGTAATTTTAATATTGAGCGTTAAATCAAAAAATCTTGCCTGTTTATTTACATAGCTGAAACAAATCAGTATCAGTGGAGTTAGAATTAGAAAATATGTGTTAACGCTTGGATACCATCCATGGATTATTAATCTATGTTCTTGGATAACTGATATTTCGATGAGGATAATTACAACAGCAAAAGCCTGTTCTGGAAATCAAATGGAATTTTCCTGAGTTTCATCACCTGAGAAGTGTTGTATCAGCATCCGATTCCATTCTTGCACCATATGCGATATGCAACGTGCATGCCGAAATCAAAGATCGACGAAGGTTGACGATGAGGGTTAAAGTGTGTCTCTCAAAATATCTCACTCTGCAGCGGAATGTCGTTTGCAATAGTCTCTTTAACCTTTTTCACGGATGAATACCTATTGAATTGCTTTTTAACTAACGTCTACGAACGATCTTTCTCAACGTATACGATCAACATTAGCTAAACGTAGTCAACTACTAATCGTTGCCGTTGCGAAGCCGCTCCTACTGTTCACAAACCGATACGTCATGCGGAAATACACTCATAATGTAACACTTGAATGAGTTCAATACTTGTCGGAACCTTTGCGCCCTTTTGGCGCGTTAGTCCAACGACATTTCAACTTCCGCAAAGTACCTACATGCCACTGTCAATCACTGGGAAAGCAGCAAAGCTATTCAACCAATTCCAACCAGGTTCGAAGCAATAGCGAGTGGGTCAATGGGATCTCATAAAATAGTATAGGACTTCGGCTTTGTATTGTCGTTGTCATAGCCGAGTTGAGTTTTTTTTCCGTGGACCAGACACCGAGCTGGCAATATAGAAAGTCAATTAGTTAAATATGAATGATTATTAGATTGATATTTGCCCTTTTGCTCTTTCACTCTTTTGCCATAGTGCATTATAGCGTTTATAACGTAACCAATAATGACTCGTAGCACGCATTATAAGGTCTAGTTATTGTGTATTCTGTTTATGTATAGCAATAGATAATGAACCAGACTCACGACACATTGTTTCTTATTATACTGGTTCGAACAGCACTGTGCTCTCTACTTAGACGATTGATGTTCTTCAAGTAATTCAATATTATCGTGTTGATACATCAACTATCTGCATCATCTTTCACTATGATAGGGTTGCTAAGGATACTTTACACACTTAAAAATATTTACATCTCGCAAGATGCACATAAAAGGAGCATCACAATTCACTGGAATTTACATTCAAGTACATGTAAAAATGCGCTTTGTTCACAATTCTCCATCTCTATTCAACAGAGTTCTACATCAAAAGAGACACAATATTTTATTTCACATATCAAAACATGTAAAATTGCATTATCAGACAGCAAAATTCGTCGCAATGTTGTTTACGTCAAATTTAACTTTCATTTTTTCTAAGTGTGTAAAATTAATATATGAGATCGAACTATTTTATTTGACAAACTAACGCTAAGTCTGAGGTTTGCTAAAAAATACAAATAGTTTTTTTTCGTTTTTTGGAGCTAGCGTCAATCCGTCCTTATTCGTGTCACCAAGTTATTGTCGGATTCTGATGAGACGAAGTCGAAACGCAAATTTCATAACTAGTCTAGTTATAGATTTTGTGCTCTTCACGCACAAAGATGGTTAAGGGATTCCTGGATTCGGCGGAACATCAAGCGTGGAAAAACGAAAAGACTTACAAACTGCTGCTTTTGATCTTTTATTCGTTTTTTATCGATAACTAGCTAATAGTCATCGCGCGTTACAGCGACTTTCAACGAAATAGGAGGAAAACAATTTTTTTCTGAAGCGCCATCTGGCCGGCAGACAATCCTAAACCAATAGCACACAAACACGCTCCATAATAAATGCCTACTATGTACAAATTTTTACGGCAATCGATTAACCCGTTTGGGAGTCTTTATATCATATACATACAAACATTAACTTTTATATAGATAAAAGATTAGAAAATGATTTTTTTCGAAGAGTCAAACCAGATGAAATTAATGTTATTTCTTAACAAATATTTTTAAGAGTTTGGTCAAATACATTTCAACATCTTCCGGCCAAGTGTTTCATTAAATTTTTAGGATGCATAGCCCAAGTTTTTGTTGAACTTCTGCCTTTCCCCAGCTGCTTTGCTTGTATTTTTGAATAACCTCTACACAATCGTCCAGTAACGTTTAATAGGCCGAAGCTGCGAGTAATTTGGTAGATTGATTTCTTTCTATTTTCTATTTTCGATCAATGCAGAGGAGGGGTACTATTCTCGTATAAAGGCTGCAACCTCTTCTGCGAATAATTAGACTGATAGATTTCCGCATTTATAGTTCCAGTGGTGTAAAAAATGGTAGACTTCAAACTGCAGAAACGTATTGTTTGTCATACCAGCACCTTGCAAGAAAATTTCTCCTATCCGCATCGCTAACGTACTTTGGTGCAGCACGTTGGTTTTGTTCAGCACTTAATTTGGCGATTTTCTGGCTTTTTATAGGTCTTCAGGTTGTACATTATCATTTCGATATATTTATAGTGATGAATCGAGGTGACCGGGAGGACTTAGTGCTTTTACATGCTTCTGTAACTCTGCCCACACCTAACCAAATGTTACTATGTTTTAATTGCCGCAACGTTCTACTGTATCGATTTTGTTGGCAATTTTCGGCAAATTTGAGACTCAGAGAAACGAAAGCAATGAAATTGAAAGACGGATAGGTATTCTAGAGCGAATCAGTTATAAACTTAGAACGGAAAACTAGGACTAGGCAGGCTCATATGGACATGATCGAAAGGAAATGTGAAGAGTCTTTTGCCTTCTGCTAAGTAGCCTAAGAACCTTGCGGCATAAGTACACGCGAAATTTCAAATGCGCTAGAATACGCGATATACAAACGCCCATACGGTAAAAAGAAGCATAGTAACACACAAACGCTCGAGGCTTTTGCGTTAATACGACGCGGTCATTTACGCATGCCTGGTCCCACGATCTCATAATCATAAAAACGTCCTAGCGAATAAGTCTAGATTAACGAATTTTCAAACGCGGTTCGATTATACCAGTCATGAATCGGTCACATCTCGCAATCCCTACATTTGATTCTAGCAGCTTTGGTTCATGCCATCAGTCTTGGTCAATAAAAAAAAGCGAACTAGAACACGCTAGAAGTTTAATGGCACCATTTCCAGGAAATCAAGTGACTCTCTGCTAAATATGAACTGTAAACTCAAAAGCACTCGAGAATATACAAGCGATGACATGGTTAAATAAACGAATCGATGCACACGAAGTTACACACCCTCTCATGCGATCAAACGCGTTAACATATAATCGCTCGTGTCTTGCGCGACAATCCTGGTCATAAACGCGAGTGTGTAATTGCGATGATCAACGCGAACCAAAGCCCGCGATCACATAAACATAAAACACTTCTATAATTAAGTAAACGATTTAACGCATACGATTTTATATGTGCGATTATATAAACGCGAGTTGCCACGCAATAATGAATCGGTCACATTCAGAGCCCTTACCCTTGGTCCTAATACTTTAAGCTTATGCTTTCAGTGGAACCATTTAAAAAAATTACGCCTACATACACTAGCATCCCGAGAAAATTCTCGTGGGGTCAGACGCCATACAACCCCTTAAAAAACCCATAATCATGATCCGTGCCAAATTTCGCACCCATCAAAACACCATAAAATGGTCTCAATAATCCATAAATGCTCTAAAATATGGTTTTTATATCGGATCTACCGGCCCATGATTATGGGTCGATCCCATTCAAAACACTATCAAAACACCATGCAGATGGAGGAGAAATTAGACCATGACCATGGGAGAAGAATGGGTTTTTCATTTGCTCGAGATAGCGGCGATAAGTATATTTTGTAACTCATCAACAATTTAGCACTAGGTGGAAATATACCCTTATTTGCGTACTCGCTCCGTAGAGTGTATTTGTTTTTGCAACGCTTGTCTGCGCTGGTCTGGCGGATAACGTAGGTAGTATAGTGCAGGATTTTGAAACAATTTTTTAAACTTTTCAGAGGGTTCACACTCGGGCTAAAAGTTTGGGGCTTGACCCTTGGTCGGCACCATTCACATTTAGATGCACATTTTTGTTCATTTTTGCGTTTGTGAAAGATTTTTTTCGTGCGGATAGATTAGATAAATTTTGTAGGAAGTTTTTATATAAATAACATAGAGTTTAAGCAGGTCCTCGGCGTGACACTGTACCTGTCTGGGGATTTATCCACTAAAGAAGTATTACAGTGATTATATCACGTAGAAACTTTGGCTACGACTACTGTTTCTTAGTTAAGCTACGTTGTGATCAAATTTAGTACTTAACTTGGCGCCCTTTGTTACAAAGTTGGTTTAGAGCCACGTTCTCTCTCTCTCTCTCTGAAGGTGCCCCGGGTTTAACGTTCAGTCCTGGTTTGGGACTGTAGTGTCCAATGGCAGGACTCCCGAAGATAACAATATACCAGACGATCTTCGGAAAACTCTTCACGATAATCTACGCACCCCTGCGATCTCCCCAACAAAATAATGCCCGGGTTTTAGAGTGAACTACCTAGCACTTATAAATTTACAAATGCGGTCTCAAACGTGAAGTTACAAACACCCGTGTTCGCGCGATTATGAATCGGTCACGTCCGGAAGTCTCTACCCCCTGCCCTGGGATCATAGGTCCATATGCATCCAGTTGGACCTATAAAAATAACGCTGATATTCACTAGAGATCACGTCCCATGGCGACATGACCGGGAACTCTAGTAATACGGGCGAATTCACTCTCTTTTAGTATCCGAACCGCACACAAAACATTAAGCATCATATTTACGGTCAGCGTGTCCATTCAAGAACACACGCGAATTTGCATATGGCCACATAGTTACAAAACCGAATTTATACACACGAAGTCACATACGCGCTTGCATACGCTACAAATATGTTAACATACAAACGCTTGAACCCTTCGCGATCATCCACGCACACTTACGCTCGAGATCTCGTAAATTTGATAACACCCCGGTAATGAAATGAACTTGTTAGCACTTATAAATTTACAAACGCGATTTTAGAAACACCCGTGTTTACGCGATCATGAATCGGTCACATCCGGAAATCTCTACCGTTGGCCCTAGCAACATAGGTCCATGTATTCGGTTGGACGAATCCAAAAACACTGCTCATATTCACTACACAAAGACGACACATTCCATGGTGACATGTGCGGAAACTCTAGTGATACGGGATTGCTCACATTCTTCTAGTATCTGAACCGCACATCGAAGATCATGTTTCTATTCACGGTCCTCACGATCATTCAAGAACATACGCAAATATGCAACAGGTCGCACGGTTATAAAATCGAATGTATACACGCGAAGTTACACACACGCTATCAATCGCGACATACAAAAGCCCATGCGATCGAATACGATAGCACACAAACGCTTGAGCCCCCCACCATGATACGGAAAGACGAACATGCAATCGAAATCATCCACGCACAACTGCGCCCATGATTCCAAAAACGCCCTGATGCTTTAGTGAACACTTATAATCAGATTAACGCGGTCGCAAGCGCGAACAAGAATGTGCTCATTCCCACACGATCGTAAAGTCCCTGCGCCAGCATATTTGAAACGTATACTCAATATCCCAATCAGAATCACGGCCCGTTGCAAATTGGTCTTAAACAGTGTATCAGTGGGCGACATTTCCCATCGCGTCTGCAATTGTAGTGGGTGATTCTGACAGCTTTTCCGAGAACTTAGCTCTACAGCTCCAGTAGGACAATGCTGAAAAAAAAACATTTCCATAAAGTCGTTTCTTCATTTTAATCATTTCATGGATTTTTTTTTCGTCTATTTTATTTATTTTGAATACTTGACCTTTTTAGTGTATGATAAGTTCATTTTAATCATTTATTTCATTCAGTATTCTTTTTATTCATTCATTGAAATGAACAGAACTCGTTTTATTCACTTCGCCTATTTTACTCACTGTTTCATTTTATGCATTCCGTTTTTTCCAGTTCATGCATTTTTTCAGTTTCTTCGTTTTAATAATCCTTTAATTTTTTTCATTCATACATTTTAATCATTTCATCCAAATTAGTATTTTAACATAATTTAATTTATTTTATTAATTATATAAGTTTTTTAACATTGGTTGATTTTTCATTTTAATCATTTAGTTAATTTTATGCAGTTTATTTTTTCTTGTTATTCATTTTATCAATTCTATTAATTTTGTTTATTTTATTCATTCTATTTATTTTATCGATTTCATTAATTTTATCCATATCTTTCCGGAAGTCGCGCTAGTGCTCTGAAAATCTAGCGAAATCATCTTATATTATATCCATGTCATTTTAATCATTTATTTTATTGGTTTTATTCTTTTCATACATTACATTTATTTATTTTATTTTTATTTATTTATTTCATTCATTTTATTCATTTCGTTCATCTTATTCATTTTATATATGTTACCCATTTTATTCGTTGTATTCATTTGATTCAATTCATGGGGTGGAGATAGCGTAGTTGGTAAATCGATTGCCTTGTACGCAGCTCACCTGGGTTCAATTCCCAGCCCCACACATAGGGTTAGAGATTTTTCAAAAGAGATTTCTCTCACCAGACAAAGAGGCGAATGACCCTTAGGTTAAAACCTCTATAATATTAAAAAATGATTCATTTTAGCCATCTCGCTATTTTTTTTTCAATTTTATTCATTTAGTTCAATTTATTCATTTGATTCGTTTGATTAATTTAAGGCACTTAATTCATTTAAATAACCTAATTCATTTGTTTTGCCTTTCTCATATAGAAAGGTTATGCAATCACTCTAAAAATCGTCAACCTAACCCCGATTTTTTTTTACTTTTTTAGGCGCAGGTAGGAGTATCCAGTGAGGGTTGCTACTTTAAAATTGAAACTAGTTTAAAATTTCTTAACAAGTTGAATATTTTCGGTAGGGTCCGGATCTTCTTCCTTGATCCGCCGCTGGTTTTAAGCGATGTTTCAGTGTCGACACATATCATCTCAAGATCGTGGCTCTCGATCCATTGTATGTATGTGCAAATCGTACTGAATATGTAATATTCATTTCCACCGTTGTATTGTACATAACCAGCCATGGAATCGTAGTTTTGACAAATGAGAAAGGCACAATTGCACCACTAGGTGCATTAAAACAGGTTTTTTATGTTGTAACGAAATTTTATTATCAGCACTGTAACAAGAACTGAAAGGTGTGAAATATTTTGCAATATTTAGTCATATGAGGGGGTCATATGAGCAAGCTTTGAGTTTTCCGACGACTTAACCCTTTGTCTTCTACCGCAGAAGTCAGCATATGTTGGCACTTTTAATTGCGAATTACCTGACTCTACGGCATGTCTGGTCAAGGCGTAGTGACTTATGCTGTCGGAACCGACAATGCATTTGATTCATTCAAATCATTTGATTCATTTAATGTATTTAATTAATTTAATTCACTTAATTCATTTATTTTTGCATTTTATTTTTTGCAGTTCATACATTTTATACAGTTTCTTCATTTTCTTGATATTATTATTCTGTTCAGTCATTTTTTATTTACTTCATCCCATTTGACTCAATTTATTTTATTTTATTAATTTTGTTAATTTTTATTTCGGTTTTTTAAAATTTTAATAATTTGCTAATTTTTTGTTTGAAAAGGGCGGGCACAGCGATTGCCTTGTACGACCCCGCACATAGGGTTAGAAATTTTTCATAAGAGATTTTTCTAATCCGAAGAGGCGAATGACCTTAAGGTTATAATATCTATAATCGAAATAAAAAAATAATTTCGTTTAGTGAGCTGGACTTATTTCATTTGATTTGTACTAATAATTCAATTCATTTTATGATTTAGATTTCTGTTTTTTCTCCTTTATTTTGAATTTTTTTTAAATATCATTCGTTTCATTGATTTTCCATACTTTATTAGTGCAGGACTAGAACCTGTGTTCACCCTACCTCTAGTTGCATGCCTACTTCATGGAAGCTCAAGAAACGAAAGAATTATCCTAAAGAAAATTGAGTCGGTTTTTTATTCAGTTCGTTTATTTGATAGGCACAACTGCGTTTGCTTGACGGTGCCAACTTTATTCGTACCAGTTACCAACGTAGTATTGACCACTACCGCTGAAATCAAAATTTGGCAGATATTCACTGCTGAATAAAAATATAAATATCGCAAAAAAGATAAAAGGCGTTTCCCTGGATTCTCCAAACGAGGGAATCAGTCAACATGAATTCCTGGGACTTGGGAATCCCGGAAATTGCAAGTTATTTTTTTAATATTTCATTTCAAATGAAACAACTAAAAATATATATATTTTGCGTATAAAACTTCATTTAATTTGAAGCAAGTGTTTATACGGTATTTAAGTTATTCAAATGTTATATTAAATGTTATAACTTTTGAAGTAGATCTCGGAATATTACAGTTTATATCTCTTTTAAAAGACATTCTCATTCAAATACTTGAATGAGAATATCTTCGTTTCTCGAAAAATACGGCAAAGTGGGGTGTGAACCAGTATTTTGTCCCCAGGCCTCCTATTTTTGATAATTTTTCTGCTCTTTGCTGCAAAACAAACATATGTTGCAGTTTTTATAATGTGAAAAAATCTCAAAAAATAAACAGAACCTTTGCGACCTTTACCCAAATTCAAGAATTTGGGATTATAGGTTCTTTTGGCATTCATATTAAATTTTACCTTGTTAAACGTAAAAAATTCTCAGAAACAAAACAAAAATAAATTCGTTACCAGAAAAATTCAAATGCATCAGAATTTTTGAGATTTAGTCTACAAACCTCATTTTTTCATTAAATCCTCTTATACGCCGTTTTTCCGTATTTTTCCAGAAATTAAACTTTTCTTATATAAAGTTTAGTAATTTAAATTACAATTTTTCGTTAAATGGAGTTTATATGTGCAATTTAATGATAAAAATAAGGAATCGATACTAAATGTCAAAGAATCTAATGTTTCTGAATTTTACCGGTACGGCGTTTATTTCTATTTTGTTCCTGAGAATTATGCATATTCAACAATGTACATTTGGTAAAAATTGATTGAAGAGAAATTGAGATATATGCACGAAAAAATGATACAATTTTATATTAATGACAAAAGGCTCTATGACCCCAACTTCTCGTATTTGGACAAAGGTCGTAAAAGTCCCATTCGATTCGAGATATTTTTTTTGATTAGAAAAAAAAACTGCAAAATATGTTGGATTTGCAGCATAGACGCAGTAAAGTTATTAAAAATAGAGGATTTTGGGGACATAGTGCCTCAAAGCCCCAGTTTTCAGCATTTTTCGAGAAAAAAAAATATTTTCGTTCAAATATTGAGAATGTTTTCATTAAAATGAGGTATAAACTGTGATTTTCCGGATACTACTTCAAAATTTATAGCATTTAACATATTTTTTACTAACATTTCCCCATAGTGTCAATGTCAAAAACATTAATCGAAGTGTCCAAATGATGAGAAATTTGGCAACTGAGCTTACTATGACATTTATCACAATATAAAATTAGGGGACTTAGAGAATCAAAAAAAAATTAACATTTTATAGAAGATTTCTCAAGGACGTAACCAGCCATAGGGCCCAAAGGCCTCCCTTAAACCAAATCGAAAAAAAATTGGAGGTTGAATAAAATCCGAAGTTTAGGACCACAAAAAAATTCGGTTTGAATTTCTTTAAAAAAAGGAACGTGGCCTCACATCTTAAAACCAAAATTTGTTTGACAACGATTTAGTACAAACCCTAAACCCTTGGTAATTTTTGGTTTCACTCTGTTCCGTAGATCAGGTCGTTTAGAAGTTTCAAGGTTCAAAAAAGGGCCAAGGAAGATTTTTTTAAAGATTGTCTTCTAGTACATGTTGTTTTTCGAGACTTTTATTTATCATTAATTTTAGGTATCAAAAATGTATTTTGAAATTATTTGCACTCAAAATGAAATTTTTGATTCCCGTAAAAGTCCTTGAGACGATATCCTATTTTTAGTAACTCTCCGCCGAAATGAAATTTTCGAGACATTTATTGTTTTTATAAATTGTTGATAAAAATGTTTTAAATAATATGTTGATAATAGATAAGAGGAATTCCACGAAGATTCGTCCGAAAAGAATTAAAATCCCGATCGATCATCTTGGATTCCTATGAAACTTTACACATTTCATCGGCATGGAAGACTTAACATTTTCCACAAGCAGTAAGATTATGTTGACTCAAGAGCAATTTTTTAAAAGGGCGTAAATATGTCTACGTGCATAAATTTCAATTTTTTTGTTCGACTACTGTATTTTATACAGCAAAACTTTATGAGGACGAGTTTGAGAGAATGAATATTTATGTGCGAAAAAAATGCACACTGAAAAAAATTTTGTGTCATTTTTCACAAAACAACAAATTTTGATATTTAGTCAATAAAAATCTCAAGAGAAAAGAAACATTTTGAACGTGATTGTATGATGGAGAACTTATCGGTAAAAAAGTTATTCTAACTTGATACATGTTTTTAAATTTCATGCTAATTGGCATACAAAACTGTAATTTTATTACAGAATATAATTCTAACTTTCATTTTAAATCATAAAGTATTTAACAAAAATCTTCCAAAATGCGATAGTTTTCGAGATATTTGGATTTTTGTTCCAACAAAAACAGTTAGTTCATGTGATTATGCTCTTTTTAAAAGTTATTCGCGTTACCCAATTATAAAATTCAAAAATGTAATGTTTAGAGTTTTAAAGACGTAAAAGAAACTTTTTCAGTGTATTTTGATCATGGAGAAGCTTTCAATAATTTTTTTCCTAACAACAACTTTTGACAATTTTTTTTAAATTCTTATTATTTACAGTCAAAAATACAATTTTGTTTTCGAATATGATTTTAAACGCTATTTCAAATCAAAATGCCAATAACTAAAATTTTCTAAAATGTGGTAGTTCTCGAGATATTTCAAATTTTGTGTTAACAACATAATTCTTTTGTTTTATTACGACCTTTTCAGAAGTTATTCGCATTTCTCCATCAACAATAACAACTTTTTCAAAAGGCCCATAACGTTTACTGTAACTTTCTCTTTGATATGAAGGTGATATTGTAAACCATTTGAAAGCTATACGAAATACTATTCAACCATAAGGTCTTATGATTAAACTAAATAGTTCGATCATATTTTTCGTATAGCTTTCAAAAGGTTTGCAATATCACCTTGATGTCATAGAGAAAGTTACAAGGTCGTAAGAAAACAAAATAATTGTGTTGTTAAAACGAAATTTGAAATATCTCGAGAACTACTACATTTCAGAAAATTTTTGTTATTAGCATGTTGATTTGAAATAGCGTTTAAAATCATATTTAAAAAGAAAATTGTATTTTTTACTGCAAATAGTATGAATTATAAAAATATGTCAAAAGTTGTTGTTAGGAAAACTTTTTGCCTTTCTCAATAGAAAGGTATTGCAATTGATCTGAAAACCGACTTTTTAACGGAGGCCCGGAGGGCCGAGTGACATATACCATTCGATTCAGTTCGTCGAGTTCGGCAAATGTCTGTGTGTATGTATGTGTGTATGTATGTATGTGTGTGTATGTGCGTATGTGTGTGTGTATGTGACCAAAAATGTCACTCATTTTTCTCAGAGATGGCTGAACCGATTTTGACAAACTTAGTCTCAAATGAAAGGTGCAACGTTCCCATAGGCTGCTATTGAATTTCTAATGGATCCGACTTCCGGTTCCGGAATTACAGGGTGATGAGTACGAACACGCAGAAAATGTCGATTTTAATAAATTCTGCAATGAATGTATAATGGTGAAAATTTTTCCAAAATATGACCACAACTGCTTCGATTTGTAGTATTAGGTCACTAACATCCATTCAAAGTCTATTTGGCCACATTGGCCACCATCTTCGGTTCCGGAAGCCCCGGCGGAAGTATCTAAATTCAGAATAACAGTCACATCGGTTTCTCGGAGATGGCTAGACCGACTCGACTAAACTTGGTCTCAAATGAAAGGTATTGCGTCCCCGTAAATGGCTATTTAATTTCATCCCGATCCGACTTCCGGTTCCGGAGTTACAGGTTGTGGCGTGCGATCACATAGCAAATTGTGATTCAAACCGATACTCCGATGAAAGCAAAAAAGGTAAAAATTTCGCTAAAATGTCTCTCAAACAACTTAAATTTGCTGTTCTAGGTCACCGGCGGCCAACCAAACTTTCGTTGACTACATTGACCACCATAGACGGTTCCGGAAGTGCCCGGGAAAAGCGGCCATCTTTCATAACTAGCAAACTCATATCAGTTTCTCGGAAATGGTTGGGCAGATTTTCACAAATTTAGTCCCAAATGATAGCTATAATATCCCCATAGATGTCAATAAAATTTCGCAGGGATCGCTTATATGGGTCCGGAAATATAGACTAAATCGTCCGGTCACATATGAAATTCCCATATAAGCCGGAACTCAATTTTTTTTTTTTCAAAGGGGGGACCTCATGAAATTTCAGAAATCGAATTCGTATATTTGATGCCAAACATCTTTAAAATGCATGAAACGTCGAGATTTTATGTTATCTCGAAAAAATTTTTTTTTCTAAAAATCGACTTTTTGGGACTTTGCCGATTTCGCACCTTTTTTCAGTTCAATATTACCATGGCTGTTTTTTCTTTTTCAAAATTTTAGAACTCGAATAATGATTTATTTTCCTGAATATAGTTGTCATGTGATGTATAATAATAAAATGTAATATATGCATTTAAAAGTTTTTAATGAATATAAACAACGCACACATTCTCGTGATTCATGATTGAGAAAGGCACAATTGCACCGCTAGGTGGATTAAAATAGGTTTTTATTGAAAGCTTCTCCATGATCCAAATACACTGAAAAAGTTTCTTTTACGTCTTTAAAATGATAAATATTAGATTTTTTACATTTTGTGATGCGGTAACGCGATCAATTTTTAAAAAGGGCTTAATCACACGAATTAACTGTTTTTGTTGGAACAAAATTCCAAATATCTCGAAAACTATCGCATTTTGGAAGATTTTTGCTAAATACATTTTGATTTAAAATGAAAGTTAGAATTATATTGTGTAATAAAATTACAGTTTTGTATGCCAATTTGCATGAAATTTAAAAACATGTATCAAGTTATTATTAGAAAAACTTTTTTACCGATCCATCATACAATCACACTCAAAATTTTTCTTTTTTCTTTAGGTTTTTGTTTCTAAAATATAAAAAATTAGAAAATATGTGTTTTTTGCAATTTATATTTTTAACACAAATTTTTGTTTTTGTGAAAAATGACACAACATTTTGTTCAGTGTACATTTTTTCTCACATAAATATTCATTCCCTGAAACTCGTTCTCAGATAGTTTTGCTGTGTAAAGTACAGTAATCGAACAAAAAAAATTTAAATTAATGCACGTACACATGTTTACGCCCTTTTGAAAAATTGCTCTTGTATCAAAATATTGTAATTGTCAGAGATAATATTGGAGATTCATAAACCGAACATAACTTCAATGTTTCGTTCGAATTGTCGATGGTCGGTTTTCAACAAGTTCATAAATTTAAGATATTCCTTATCAGGTGCGATCTCATACCACTAGAGCTTCAATCCCGGTAATTTATTTCCCGGGTATTCTGGGATTTTTGGATTTCCCGGGATTCCCGATTCCCGGGAAATTTTGTTTCCTTATTCCCGGGATTCGGGAATCCCGGGAAAAGGACTTTCAATTTATTTCAAAAGCCTTATGTTTTGCAAACGATATTCTGTAGGAAATTTCTTGACCGGCAAATATTTGGAGTGAGTAGTGAATACAAATTATGCTTTTTCAACTGATTTTCAGATCAATTGACTATATATCTTTAAGCTCGCTGATATTTTTTCGTGATTTTTTTTTTCAAATATGTAGTCTAAGCCTTATTAAAGTCACTGCTAAAGAATATTCCTATTTTCATGCTAAAATTAATAAATTTGCTGGTTGTTTACCCGAAGTTTTCCTTACGGTAGCGTTAGTGATGATATCTCTGCAACCGATGAACCGATTGATCAGATTTTTTAACAGTGTATTTTAAAATTTAGATCTTGAATGAATGGGCCTGCAAACACAAATTAGTTATGGAAATGGAGTTACTTTCTTAAAAAATCTATTAGTATTTGTTTCACTAAAATTATTGACAAAAATATTTTATTCCTTGATTGATTGATTGATTTGACCAGCGATGGATAGTATTTCAAAATTGCAAAAATAACTACCACCCTCTTACACAGTCTGATCAACATCTGACTTGGTCAGCTACTTTGATATTAAATACTTGTCAGACTGTTTAAGTTACCGGGTTTTAAAGGCCCACTCCAAGCGCCTCACCTGCAAAGTAAGCTGATAACTTGTGTAGTCTAAACAAATTTTGTTAACGATATCAATCATTATTTACATGACAAACACACATAGCCAACGGGTTTTTCTTGCTGATCGGATGACCTTCACGTCATGTTGTGAATTTTGGCCCGTTTGATTGAAACAGACAAGGTTTGTTGGCTTCCGGTCGAATTTGAGTTTCGTATACTGCTGTCAAGCTGTTCGTCATGATCAAGCTGGAAGCTCCAGTACTTTTCCGTAAAAAAAATTACATGTCACCCAACACCTCCCTACCCCTAATTTTAGACAGCTGCATTCTTCGCATTATATACACTGAATCGCTGCTGCCGTAGCAATAAAGCTTGGATCACAATTGATCGTGCCATCTGGTCAAGCAGGGGTAATTCTGGTTGTACAATTACCGGTAGGGAAAATCACCGAGCGGGAAGAAATTACCGACTTAAAACAATCAGATAGCAGACAGTCACGACGTACACACACACAAGCGGTACCCAAAGGCGGAATCGGTGACACCAAGGGGGCGCAGGCTCGTAATGGAAAAGCCCGACATTTTTTTTACGTAAGGCGAAACAGAAAAGGTGTGTTTATCGAGAAGGCTCCTCTTCAAAGAAACCCGGCGATTTTATGGACGGAGCTCTCGAATGAGACAATGAACAGCAATTGTCACTAATGATCATGCAAATTACAAGCCGACCGAGTTGAACCTAACAGACTAACTATTGTACAGGTTACGTATGAACTCGCAGCCCGGGGGCTATCTTTCGGGGCAAACA
Source organism: Topomyia yanbarensis (assembly GCF_030247195.1). Lineage (NCBI taxonomy): Eukaryota > Metazoa > Arthropoda > Insecta > Diptera > Culicidae > Topomyia > Topomyia yanbarensis. The sequence goes on from NC_080671.1 coordinate 361,942,366, forward strand.
TTAAAAAAACAAGCTTTAGAGCGCGTGCTCGTGGAACCAATCCATCTATTTCGCATCCACGAAGCTCTGAACACTCACTTGAGTGACCAAACATATTTAATTCACTTCAGCGAGGTACATCTGCGCATTTTGACTTTAACGGGTGCCGGGGACTATTGTGACATCACAACACAAACGTGAGAGTTGCAAGCCAAGGTCTTATCCGATATCGGCCCGGTCACTCGTCGGGGAAATAGTACCGCGAAACCTGATTTGAATAAATTGTGATTCTCATTGGAGATAATGGCAGGTCGTCAGCGCAGCAGAGCAATGAGACTTGTTCGCCGCAATTTGTCACACAAACGTGTGCCAGCATTTCCCGAGTGCAGAATTGCACGTACGCCGTCGTCCCGGGATGGTGTTCTGTGAATTGGTTTTAAGTTTACTAGTTCCCGATAGCTAGCACAGATCGAGGCTGGGATAAGCACGTGTACCGTATTGAACACCGTATTGATGGGAAACGTACGTGAGCTGATCTTCTCAGCTTTTAATTGCTCACCTCATTCGACAACTCGTCACAATTAACTATTTTCGAATGATACACACCCAAAACATGGTCCTTCCCGTATGACTCTGACTAAGGCACCAGAGTCACGTGGCAGCGCCGTGAATAGAGTAGGTAGAAGATTCGCTAGGTTCCGTCTGATCGACGGTACGACACGAAGCGATCCAAGTTTATTCAATATACAGTCTAACGAGACAAAATGACCTCTGGTAACACCTCATCATTCGCTCGCGTAGTTGTTGTTCTTGCGTAACTGACTGCAAACCTCTTCCAGCAAAGTTTACACAATCCAGGCCAGGATGGGGTATCTATCTCTCTCTCTCTCTCTCGACGACGACGACGACATGTTGCACGACATGTGACAACGCAGCGGATGCATTTTCCCATCAGCGAGATAACCTGTGGCCTAGATCAGTGGTTAGATTAGTGGGGCAACGGTTGCTGGCGATAGTGAGAAGGAACTAAAATTGATTGCAATCGAAATAACAGTGAAAATATTTTTAGCTCAAGGGGGCCAATATCTTGCGCTGGATCAAGCTAATTATGATTCTGAGGATTGTTGTTAATTTGCACCCAGATTACAAAAGCTTTTTCAACTTTCTTGCGCTCAGTTTTCGCATTAGTATTTCAACTAATAATTTATTAATCGTGGAAATATTACGTCTTATTTCATGAGGTGAGCACGACTGAACTAGGTGTTTGATTTTTTTATATAATTTCTTCTATAGATTACACTGGGTTAGATTGTGATTACATTTAATTGGTAATCTTTACAGCGTGTCATGTTGATGCCATTCGTTTTTCATAAGTATCCCTAGCTGTTTTAAAATTCAGAAAATAAAATTTATATAGCTTCTCAGTCAAATACTGTAGGACACGTTTGAGACCTTCCCTGCCATGCGCTGTAACCAGGCATTCCGAATCCCACAACATAGCAATTAAACCTTTGATCCAAACACTGTCGAATTCGTTTTATTTTTTTAAATTAATCACTTTATGACTAGTCACTACGGCCACCAAGTGATGATATTAGTTTACTGACATTGTGCTGAATTAACGGTAAACTAAAGCAGCGGCAGAGAACAATTTAACTTCGCCATAACTTGGCTGGGGGACCTTGACGGGTGTTCTACGACCGACAACAGCTCGGGCTTGGCCTGCGTCGGGGGGTATAGTTCCGTTCGTTGCGGCATGAATTTTAATCAAGATTTTGCCACCTTGTTTCTTGTTTACCACGTAAACAGGTAACATCATTAGACAACCCTTCTGTCTTACTAGCTTATTAGCGTCAAGCAGTTTTAGTTTGTGACACTGCTTAAAAGTTGCCGCGAAGTTGAGCTGAATGGAAATTTCCTTCGAAAGGGTTGCGTGCAAAGAGACACTACTGCGACTCATCCGTTAGGATCAATGACTGAGCGGATGACCTTCTGATATGAATCAATGAAAACAAAGACACCGTTTCGTGCCCGGTCGTTACAAATTTAAATCGAATCGAATGATGAACATGTAATACGAATTCGGATATATACATTAGAGTTAAAGTTATGTATATGAGAATGGTTAGTCAGCAAGATGTTCAAATGACAAAAGACTTATGCAACATGGTTAACATACATGGCTCTACAAATGTCAAAAGTATAATAAAACTAATAAACGCGCGTCTGTTAGTAAATATTGAAAAACTAAAGTGTGCAAAGTGGCCGACGGTACTGTCTTTTTTTAATGGAGAATGCAATTTACGCACTAACCTAACCCAGTACACGTGCATTAGTAGATGCCAAGCTACCACACGGGGTGTACTGGAGTGTCGGGTTCTCATGGTGACACCATGACTAGGTAATACCGACTAAACTCCATTGGGCACCGCCATTGTTCCCCCCGGGGACTACCTCTCGGTATTTCTTCTGGGGGGATGGCTGTACTTGATGTACTCACTCACTCTCGCTCACGCGTTCATACATACTGTATGAGGCTGCTCGCTGGTGCTCGCTCTGTCACACCCTGATTCACACTCTAACACTCCACATGAGGCTTCCTTTTGTGCTCACCTCTAGCATACCATGTGAGGCTGACTTGGATGCTCACCCTATCACCTGATTCGTTCTCGATCATACCACTTTATTACACCCCTGTCGCGGGGTTAGCCTGTTGAGGATGATCCTCTCAAGCAATTAGCCAGTCGTGTCGATCAGACAGATTGGTCTGTACGCCGATGGGTCGCCTGGCGGCTTCCCGGGCTTCGGCAACAGCACCAATTTCTGCCTTTTCCATCTATCGGGGAAACGGCGCTCGTCAAGGCATCTCTGCATAGGTAGCCTGAATACCTGTTCGGGTTCGCTATGATCACTGCCTTGAGAGCGCTGTTTGGAACTCCATCCGGCCCTGGAGCTTTGTTCATTGCTAGGGAATTAGCCACTGCGAGTAGTTCTTCATTCGTTACCGGAGCCACCATTTCGGCCGCGCCCAAACTGTCTCGTGATGCAGGTGGCCAGGGGCTTGTGACTCGAGACGGAAAGAGTACTTCGATAATCGTCGCCTACCGGTCCGGAGACCGTTCTGGGGGTGCAGAGCCCCCTTTGGTCTTGGCCATCACGATTCTGTAGGCGTCACTCCACGGATTCGCGTTGGCACTCTCACACAGGTTGTCAAAACACGCTCTCTTGCTGCTTTTTACGGCCTTGTTAAGGGCCAATTTCGCAGCTCGAAACACTTCACGGCGGTTTCCTCTTGCATCCTCGGTGTGGGCTCTTTACATCCTACGTCTAGCTCTGAGGCAGGCTGATCGTAGAGCTGCAATCTCAGCACTCCTCCAGTATACCGGGCGTCTGCCGTTTCTTGGCAGAGTTTTCCTCGGCATAGTGGCGTCGCACGCGCGTGGTAGGACGACTACCAGCGCATCCCCGCTTAGACTGTCGGTGTTGGCTTCCAGTCCCAGGGCCGCGGTGAAAGCTTCGCTGTCGAAGTGATTAGACTTCCAACCGCGTACCTGACAGGGATCTCTCGCCCTCGGATGCTGCACACCAAAGTTGATCCAAAAGCGAATTGCTAAATGATCGCTATGGGTGTAACCCTCGTCTATCCTCCATTCCATTCCTGGAACCAGACCCGGGCTGGCAAACGTTACATCAATCCATGCCTTAACTCCGTTTCTACGGAATGTGCTAGCGGAGCCATTATTAGCTAACACAGCGTCGAGTTTCGCAAGCGCCTCCAGTAGCGCTTGGCCCCTGCTATTTGTACAGCGGCTGCCCAACTCTACAGCCCAAGCGTTAAAGTATCCGGCCCACTAGGTCGGACGAGAGCCTGTCGATCATCTGGTTGAACTGTTTCATGGGCCACCTTGGTGGAGCGTAGCAGCTACAATAGAACACATTGGTCTTGGCAATCGCAACACCCTCGGTGGAGGAGTGTATTACCTCTTGAACCGGGAACCATCCCGTTGTACAGATTGCCACCATCCCAGACCCGTCCGACACCCAATTGCCGTTGCCGGCAGGGATGTTATACGGGTCGGATAGGAGGGCGACATCCGTCCTCGACTCCGAGACCGACTGCCACAGGCTATTTGCGTGCCAGAGGGGCCCGCTCTCAACCGCACAGAGGCCCGCTCGATTACTGCGCCACATGACGACATCATCTGCGGTCGTGAACTCGTCCAGTTGATTACACTGGAGAGTCATTTCCGCCCCTAAAGATCTCAGCTGGGCGCCTTAACCCAGGACCTCTTGGGCCAAGGCCTTGTATACCGCACTAGATTGTGCGCCTCGCTTCAGCATCAAGAGCATTTCGTCGGTATTGGTGCATCTCACGCTGCGCACGTCTTGCCCGAGGGCCGAGAGGCTTTCGGCCGCCCGCATTGACTTAAGGGCGTCAGCACATTTGTCCTCGTCGGTCTTTACCCACAAGACCTCGCCTCTGTCCTTGGCCTTCTTTGCGGGTCGAGGTGCGTTCGGCGTCGGCTGCCTTCTACTGACCAACTTGCAGGGGTTTTCGCCCCCCTGTCCCGGTTGTGCCGGGTTGCTGGTTCCTTTTTTTTTGCCCGGTGGGGTCAATTGCACCCCGGTTTACATCGCCCAAACGGTGTTTGGCCGTCACGGTTACACGCTGTTTGGCGTTGCTTTTTGCACCCTCGCCTGGTTACTTCCTAGGTCGCTTCAAGTTCGGCGCCGTCTTGCGCTTGCCCCTGACCTTCGAGGGGAACTCAGCAGCCGCTTGGAGAGACTTGGCTGCTCCATAGAAGGGGAAGGCCCCTGTCTGGGTTCCTCTGTCGGCATTCTCTCTTCGCTCCACCCTCTTGGAGGCCCCTGTCTGGGTTCCTCTGTCGGCCTTCTCTCTTCCTTTTACCCTTGACGTATGCCTCCTGTTCCTGTTTTGCGACTCGAACTGCTTTGCGGAGCACCAGCAGGCTTTGTTTCAGATCCTTGCTGATGTTTTGTTTCGCATTTGCGAACTCGATAATGCTATCGATTTGCTCCACAACTTTATGCATCGCGGGTAGAGCCCCTCGCGATTTTCCAAGCAACCTACGCCCACGAACTCGCAAACATGATGACACCCCGGTGATAAGGTGAACGTCTCAGCACTCATAAACTTACCAACGCGATCTCAAGCGTCAACCTACAAACACCCGCGCTCGCACCATCATGAATCGGGATCATCCGGAAGTCTCTATCCTCGGTACCAACAGTCTAGGTTCATGTTAATTAATAAAAAAAATGAAGAATTAAGAAAAAAGATAACTCCCATATCCACTAGACAAAACGTTCCATAGCGACATGACCGGGAATTCTAGTGATACACCGAAAACTAAATATCAGAATGACGGTCCGCGAATATATGAATGGCCGCAGGGTTTCAAAATCGAATTTATACACGCGAAGTCACATACACGCTACAAACACGTCAACATACGAACGCTTAAGCCCCTCGCGATCATCCACGCACACCTATGCCCGCGATCGCGCAAACTTGATAACACTTCGGTGATTATGTGAACGTTTCAGTACTTACGAAGTTAAAAAAGCGGTCTCAAATGTGAACCCGCAAACGCGCGCGAACATGAATCGGTCACGTCCGGAAATCTTTAGCCTTCATTCTAGCAACTTAGGTCCATACATTCAGTTGGACCAATCAAAAAATAAAGCTCATATCGCCTAGACAACGAGTTCTACGGCGACATGACTGGGAACTCTAGTGATATGGAAGAACCCACTTTCTTCTAGAATCTGAACCATAAACGAAAAATTAAGTATCAGATTCACGGTCCGCGCGCGATCATTTTAGAACACACGCGAATATGCGAAAGGTACACGGTTACAAAATAGAATTTATACATGCGAAGTTACATACATGTTAGCACACGCGACATACAAACGCACACGCGATCGAACACGTTAACGTACAAATGCACGAGGCCTTCGCGATGATACACGCTATCGCGAGTCCCCACGCCCGCACATACCTGAACTGTACAATGAATATCACCTTCAAAATCACGGCCCGCTACAATTGGTCTAAAGCCACTAGGCGCCATTGCCTGTCTCGTCTGCAAATTGTAGTATGTTCTTCTGACGGGGAGGCTTTCCGAGAACCTAGCTATACAGCTCCAGTAGGACAACTCTCGGGAAAAAAATGTCTTCGGCACAGTCGATGCATAGTATCTAGGCCATATCATGTAGTTGCAGCAAAGTAGTTCGAAGCTCGGATAGCGCTTCGCCTAATTTTAATGCTTTTGAAGAAATTTTGGGCAATGCAATTCTGAGCAACTCTAACAAAGGTACTAACAATGCAAGAGGGATTCCATGAGAAACCGGCCGACCGCAAAATATGACCATCGTCGATTCGAACGAAACTTTGCAGGTGTGTTCGCTGCATGAATCTCCATGATATTCTCTGGCAATTGGAATATTTTGATACAAGAGCAACTTTTCAAAAGGGCGTAAACGTTTCTACGTGTATGAATTTCAATTTTTTTTGTTCGATTACTGTATTTTATACAGCAAAACTATCTGAGAACGAGTTACAGGGAATGAATACTTCTGTCCGAAAAAAATATACATTGAAAAAAATTTGTGTCATTTTTCAAAAAAACAAAAATTTATGATAAAAATTTAAATTGCGAAAAAACCCATTTTTTTAAATTTTTTATATTTTGATACCAAAAACCTAAAGAGAAAAGAAACATTTTGAATGTGATTGCATGATGGAGAAAAAATCGGTAAAAAAGTTTTCCTAACAATAACTTCGTACATGTTTTTAAATTTCATACTAATAGACATACAAAATTGTAATTCTATTACAGAATATAATTCTAAGCACCATTTAAAATCAAAATGCATTTAACAAAATTCTTCCAAAATGCGATAGTTTTCGAGATATTTGAAATTTTGCTCCTTCAAAAACAATTAATTCGTGTAATTATGCTCTTTTTAAAAGTTATTTGCGTTACCCCATCAAAAAATGTCAAAAATTTAATGTTTATCGTTTTGAAGACGTAAAAGCAACTTTTTTAGTGTATTTGGATCCTGGAGAAGCTCTCAATAAAAAAGTTTTCCTAACAACAACTTTTGACATTTTTTTATAATTCTAATTATTTGCAGTCAAAAATACAATTTTCTTTTTGAATATGATCCTAAACGCCATTTTAAATCGAAATGCTCTTAACAAAATTTTTCCAAAATGTAGTAGTTCTCGAGATATTTTAACTTTTGTTTTAACAACACAATTATTTTGTTTTATTACGACCTTTTCATAAGTTAATCGCGTTTCTCCATCAACAATAATAGGTTTTTCAAAAGGCCCGTAAACTTTCCTGCAACTCTTTGACATCAAGGCGATATTGTAAACCATTTGAAAGTTACATGAAAGCAACCAAAGTATATTTCAACCATAGGGTCTGTTGATTAAACTATATAGCTGAATCATATGTTGGTTGTTTTCATGTAACTTTAAAATGTTTCACAATATCGCCTTGATGTCAAAGAAAAAGTTGCAGGAAAGTTTACGGGCCTTTTGAAAAACCTATTATTGTTGATGGATAAACGCGACTAACTTATGAAAAGGTCGTAATAAAACAAAATAATTGTGTTGTTAAAACAAAAGTTAAAATATCTCGAGAACTACTACATATTAAAAAAAATTTGTTAAGAGCATTTCGATTTAAAATGGCGTTTAGAATCATATTCAAAAAGAAAATTGTATTTTTGACTGCAAATAATTAGAATTATAAAAAAATGTCAAAAGTTGTTGTTAGGAAAACTTTTTTATTGAGAGCTTCTCCAGGATCCAAATACACTAAAAAAGTTGCTTTTACGTCTTCAAAACGATAAACATTAAATTTTTGACATTTTTTGATGGGGTAACGCAAATAACTTAAAAAAAGCATAATTACACGAATTAATTGTTTTTGAAGGAGCAAAATTTCAAATATCTCGAAAACTATCGCATTTTGGAAGAATTTTGTTAAATGCATTTTGATTTTAAATGGTGCTTAGAATTATATTCTGTAATAGAATTACAATTTTGTATGTCTATTAGTATGAAATTTAAAAACATGTACGAAGTTATTGTTAGGAAAACTTTTTTACCGATTTTTTCTCCATCATGCAATCACATTCAAAATGTTTCTTTTCTCTTTAGGTTTTTGGTATCAAAATATAAAAAATTTAAAAAAATGGGTTTTTTCGCAATTTAAATTTTTATCATAAATTTTTGTTTTTTTGAAAAATGACACAAATTTTTTTCAATGTATATTTTTTTCGGACAGAAGTATTCATTCCCTGTAACTCGTTCTCAGATAGTTTTGCTGTATAAAGTACAGTAATCGAACAAAAAAAATTGAAATTCATACACGTAGAAACGTTTACGCCCTTTTGAAAAGTTGCTCTTGAGTTAAAACAATCGTATTACCTGTGGAAAATATTTAGTCTTGCATGACGGTGAAACGTGTAAAGTTTCATTGGAATCACGATTTTAGAGATTTTCGGACGGATCTTCGTGGAATTCCTTAGTATATCTCTACCCATAACACACTTTGCTTCAGTCCATTATTATATCTTTATTCTACATTTTTCCTTCGTATATCCTAGTGAATAATTTACTGTGCCATTTACCCCACTTAAACCCGAAGTAAGATGAAAAAAAAACAATTTTTTAAAATAATTTTTAAAAAATGGATGTTTTTCTACACTTCCATCCCGCCCAATTTTTGTTTGAAGTAGCATCTTTGGACTTCCTAGCAACTAACTAATACATATTGGCTTGCGGTATCTCGCGGTATCTTATGTGCAACACTTTGGTATTCACGTAGTAATCCTTATGATTAGAATATTAATAAATTAAAAGGTCTGTTTTTTAGTGAAAATATAGAACAAATATTAACGAATCCTTCTAATAAAATAATACGGACATATTTCTACTTTTTATCGTGATATAAGCCCGTCGACACATGCTTTATAATGATGACAGTTCATGGATATTTTTTTCGACGATGATTATATTGTATTAACAACCTAAACAAAAAATCATGTAGACACAGTGATTTGCCTATTTCCAACCATTTAGGCAAGGTGCGACATTCATTTATTTTATTTTTGTAAATGCTTTAAAAATCAGCTGTTTGTAAGTTAAACAAGGTTCGAAGGTACAACCAAAGCAGATTCCTTCCATCATTGTTATGCATGGTAACCGCACTGCTATGGGGGGGCAAAATATTTATTTTAACCCTCTGCTGTCCAAATTTCTGTTTTGCTAAAAAAGCTGTTGTATTGTTGTTATTTAATAACTATAATTTTCAATAAATTTCACAGAGCATTTCCTCGTATAATTGTTCCATGTATATCGAAAGTGATCTCATAGAATATGGGACGAATATGCTTATAACGGCAGTAAAGTGGTGTACTACTATTTAGCAATTCCCAAATGTGTCTGTTATCTTATTTTTTTAAGAAAAATCAGGAGTGCATTTAATATTTAACTGCATTGCACTGCAATGCACAAAATCGTTCAGAACTTTAGAAGCAACCAGGACATCAGTCCCGATTAGTTGCGTGTAATTTTTGGATTTAATGTTCAGCTAATAACCCAGTAAACTCTTAGCTACTGACAAGAAGAATCCGAAATATAGCAAATTCGAATTATCAAAATAGTTTTGTTTTATGTTTCCCTCAAATTCAACGTGAAATTTTTTGAAAAGATGTTCGTAGTAGTGTCAACAGTGACTCAACACGCAATCATGCTTTGCATATTTTACATCAAATTTTTCATTACCTGTCAAAAGGCGGAGTTGGGCTGCAGAGGGTTCAAGCTGCATATACAACACCTCGAACTCACTGATTGTTCGCTGAGATATCTCAGTCCGTAACACAGGGTTGACAAGAATCTTTGGTTTCCAATTGCAATAAATCAAACACACCACGACTTCCGAAATGACTTCACCGACGACCTCTAGCGGAACAAATTTTCCAATTTAAAGTGTCCCTCGAGGCAGTCATAACATTTTATTGATCTAGAGATAAACCCCCTGTTTCCTCGCTACCTTATTGTTTCTTACCCACCAGCAATATCTGTTTCTATTTCGAAAGTGCCGCATATACTAATACGTAACTTTTTTTTCGCAATTTCACACACAGATTGGAGCTTTACCACCCCACAAACACACCCAATTCCGACTATCTGAAGAAAACCATCCGAGACCCAACAGAAGCTACCGCAACTGAGGTGAAACCGTGACAGCGAGGTCTGTCCTTCTGACAGGCTTAGAGTAGCATTCTGCGGCGGACCCACCAATCAACCGACCAAAAACCAATCGAACGCTTAACAGCACCCAATAGTAGCTAGTGTATACAGCATATAGAAGTCCACCCGAAGACAAACAGAGGCAGCAATCGAGTTCAAGGCTTACCTGGCCGCACTTTTGCAGTGTGAGGTACCTCTACCTGACGAGCATACAGGCAGGCAACAGTTAGTGGTGCGTGAATGCAGTGCCAGCCAGTGCAAGGGCTGCTGAAGAATCACTAAAACAGCAACAACTAGAAGCAAGTGCCCGTGTTGATTGATATGCATCGCCATTACTAGTGCTACGCGTAATTAAATCTAGATCTGTTGATTTATTTTTTCGCGAAACGCCCCGCAGTATTTGAGTGTGCGTATGTGTGAGCATGTGTTGTGTATCTTAAGCAAACAGCATGATAGCTCAAGTTACGTAAAAATCAGCGAGAAGAAACAAGTTGCAAGCGGCTAATTTCCGTTAGATAATTTTCCGTTCCAAAAGTGGTCGAGGAAACTGGGCAGAATGTGAGAGTTTGTAGTCATGGTCGAATCGTACTGCACCTTTGCTTGCAACATTTTATACCAGTGAGGCACCGTGTCGAATCAGTGTGTGTAATTTTATTAGTGCATGTAGGCAAGAACCATGCAAATCCGCTGGCAGATAACCAGTTAGCTAGCATCACAGCAATCCAATCGGGAGGTAATTTCCGTTTCGAAATCGGAAACTTGTGAAAAGTTGAAACATAACATGGCTTCCAGTGACGAAGTAACGTCGAATGGAACAACAAACCGGGAACAACCGGACGTCAGTGAAGGTGGCAAGGATGAGGTTGATTTTGCCCTCAAAGTCGCAGTTTCACCGGTGGACACGGCAGCAGCATGTGTGGCCTGTAGCAAGAACCAAAAAACAAGTGGCGCATTGATGAATAACAATTGCTCACATGGGAAAACACTGGATAAGTTTAACATTTTCCACCTCAGAAGGCGACCGAAAAGTGATCCCGGAACGGGAACCATTGCTAAACATGCCCAACAGCATGCGGTCGCCGTCGCGGCTGCAGCTGCCGCTGACTGCACCAAAAAGCGAAGACACAGTTTCGTGAAGAGTGCATCGATCGCACGGATCTTCGGAAATAACTACAATACCAAAAAGGGCGAACAGGACAGTGGCGCTTTGCTGAAACTGCAGCAGTTCAAGCGGAGTTTCCTCAGCAGTGAACGATTCCACCAGAAAAAGGATTCGATGGTCACGGCAGCGGAAAGTGATTCGAACGATCTGCAGCCGAAAATCGGCGACGGTTGTTATGTGAACGATAGTGAGAGTGGGCCCAAGGCTATCCGATCGATCACCCGAGGCTTGGGGCGGCTGCTGAGGAGGAACTCGCACAGCATCGACATTAGCCGGCCGGACCCTGAGTTCAAGGTGTCCTACCTGGGGAACGTGCTAACCGGATGGGCGAAAGGTAGGTCTTGCTTTAGCTTAGATTTATGGCAAATCATTTCCAACGACAATCGGTCAATTATTCCATCATCCGAAAACCGAAAACGCGGTTGCGTTGATGCAACCGTTTCATGGGCTTGCTGTTCAAGGTGGCATCCAACTCGTTTCGTTTTCTCGACTTAAATTAATTCCACTCTAACGGTGACATATGTGCGACCTCGTTTTGGAACTTTGTGCAACGAAATGGCTATTTTTTATGTTTCAAATTCGGCACAGGTTCGCTGGTTTTGGAGGGACATTCGATATCACGCAATAAACCAGCCGGTGTTGACCGCGTTTGGCTAGTTCATCTCGAGTTTGTTAAGTTCATGCTGGGCATTTGAAATCAGCGTGATGGGTGGGATTAATGTTAGAGATAAATCTTTCTTCATCAATTTCTAGCATATCAATTGTGGTCTCATCGATGAAAAATTATTTCAGTTTTGAATAGTAGTGGAGAGTGCAAGGCGAGCACTACTTCGCAAACTGGCTTAACAGTAGGCACCAAAAGAGTAGATTCAATGTGCGTTCAAAATGAGCTGGGAAACTGAAACGTGATCAACATAATGTTCTGCAACATCTCACTTTGGTAAAATTTCAACTGGTCTGAATCGACAAAAATACCCAATTAAGTGAAGCAGCTTGACGTGTAAGTGCGAAGGTACCACTGTAGAGCACGAAAAAATTGGCATACGTCGGAAAATTTTCTTGGTCCAAATAAGATCCTTCCATAAATGACGTAGCATTATATGGGGGAGGGGGAGTTTTGTATTTTGTGATGATGTCACGACAGGGGAGTAGGGGGTCATGTCATGCAACGTATCTTTTTTAAGGGGAATAGGGGTTGACCGGATGTCACGACAATCTTACCCGTTTCATCTAATTAACATCGTTTTTATTTTTTTTTAATTTTTTACGTTGACAAGGGGAAGGGGGGAGTTTCACCGCCAAGCTACGTAATTACCAGAGGGATATTTAGAGGTTTGTGACGAAATGCTGTGATGGAGGAGGGGGTGTTAAAATTACTCAAAAATGCTACGTCATTTATGGATGGTCCTTAAGAGATGATTTGAGACCCTTTAAATTGGGATTTATAATAATAGTTGTGATTAACAAAAAGTAATGTTTGCAAGTAATTCAATCACAAGATAGTGGTAGTGCTGAATTCTCACGCCGCGATTTTTTTTGAAATGGTCCACAGTCGGACATCTATCTTCCGCAATTTCAGAACCAAAAACAGAAGTTTTTCCGATTTCTTAGAACGATAGCAAGCGACGTACGATACGTTTTCGATATTTTGATTTTTTTGCAAAATGGTACCTTTTTAATAGAAAAAATCTGAAAATGTTTTAAAAAATGGACATGAATTTGCTTATTAAATTCCCAATGAAAAAATAAAATCCTACGTACGTCGATGGAGAAAACAGAATTAAATATAAGCTAATATGGCTAATGTAAACGGGTCTTCGCTGTATATTATTGTCGCCATCCATATTTTAACTTTTAAGTAATAACTTTTAAGACCCTAAAGTATGTTTTAGGAAAATAAAAAAAAACGGTTTTTAAAAAGTTCTACTGCTTATAATAGGAGTAGATATGAATATTATAGATTGATATTCTAGAGCGAAACAGTACTAGATACGAAGTGAAGTATAAGCAGATTTATAAGAACAACGTTGACGTCCTTTTGCGTTGGAATTTTGTGTTCTACAAGCCTGCACTAGAGCCTTCGCGCGTAGTGTGTAATTATCGATCAGTGCCGCTAACACAATTCACGAAGCTGCAATTAGGTATTAATTAGTATTCGATTGTTGGCGATACACTAGGCAGTATTACTCTACAAAATCTAGATCATCTACTAACAATAACTAACGCAATCAATTGCATATTCGCGCATATACACCCACAATTTATCTTATTCCAAACGTACTAGCGCTCGTGACCTTCGCGATAACACAAACCTGGTTACGAAGGCGAAATTGCAATCATCATACTACAGCTATCTCGCCATCATTAAAACACCGGCAATTAAGTGATCGTTTTAACACTTATAAATTTACAAACGTAATCAGCATTAACCCACAGTTCGCGTGATCATGAATTTGTTACGTCCGGAAGTCCGTACGTTTCTAGCAACCTAGACTCACGCCTTCAGTTGGACCAATCAAAAACTGTCCCATATATCCACTAGACTATACGTTCCATGACCATGACCGACCGGCACCCCCAGTGCTATCGGGAAACTCTCTGCTAGTATCTGAACCGTACACTGAAAATTTAGAATCAGATTCACGGTTCGTGCTCTCATTCAAGAACACATGCGAATATGCAAATATCCATAAAATGAAATTCATCCACGCGAAATTGCATACACGCTAGCAGATGCGACAAATACGTCAACATACAAACGCTTAAGACCTTCGCGATCACACATGTCGACCAAAGCCGGCGGTCCCGCAAACATGAAACACCCCGATGAGTAAGTGAATGTTTTATCACACAGTTGGACCAATAAAAAATGACGCTCATTTCCACTAGAAAACACGTTCTATAGCGTCATGGCCGAAAACTTTGGTGTGTAAACTTACTCTTTTCTATTATCTAAACCATACACTAAAAATTAAGTATCAGATTCACGGTCCGCGCGTGATCATTCAAGAATACACGTGAATGTGCAAATGATCACGCAATTGTAAAATCGAATCCATACACGCGAAGTTATATACACGCTAGCAGGTGCGACAAACATGTAAATATACAAACGCTCGAGCCCTTCGCAATCATCCACGCACACATACGCCTGTGATCTTGCAAAAAGGATAACACCCCGCTGACTATAAGTGAAAGTTTTTGCACTTATAAATTTACGAACCCTGTCTCAAGAATGAACCTACAACGCCCGTGTTCGCGCGATCATGAATCCGTTACATCCGGAAGTCCCTACTCGGTCCTAGTAGCTTAGTTCCATGTCTTCTGTTGAACCAATCAGAGAAAATGACGGTCATATCTATTAGACAACATGTTCGTTCCATGGCGACTTGACCGGGAACTCTAGTGATATGGCAGAACCTACTCTCTTCTAGCATCAGTACACATCGAAGGTTAAGTATCAGATTCATGGTCTGCGCGATCATCCAAGAACCAAGAACACACGCCAATAGACTAGTCCTAAAATGGAATTCATACATACAAAGTCGCATACATGCTAGCACACGCGACATACAAACGTCCATGCGACATAGAAATGCCCACGTGATCGAGCATGTTAACTTACAACCGCTCGAGCCCTTCGCGATGATATACAAAGACGAACATGCAATCGCGATCATTCACGCACAACTACGCCCATGATTTCGCACAGCAAAACACCCGGTAGATTTAGTGAGCGGTATAGCACTTATAATCAAATTACCACGGTCTCAAACGAGCACAAATAAACGCCCACGTGGTCGTAAAGTCCCTACGCCCTACATCTGAACTGCACACTCAATAATACAAGCAGAATCACGGCTCGCTACAATTGGTTTTAAGCAATATTTTAGTGGGTTCCCATTTCACGTCTCGTCTGCGATTGTAATGAGTGATTCTGATGGGGAGTACTTCCGAGAACCCAGCTCTATAGCTATAGTACGACAACACTCGAAAAAATTAGAAAAACAAATCAAAATACAACTTTTTCTGCTTTCTAGACGACCGCTTTCATATGAAGTTAATGAATATCTAAAATTGAAGGATGTTTACGGAGAATTTCCATGAATTTCAAGCAATCCTCGATAATTTCAGAAATTCAGGATAGTTGTGGAACTTCAAAGAGATTTCACGAAGTTTAAGAAGGTCCAGCAAAAGGCTTATTAATTTTGGGAAATGCTGAAGGAAATTCTACACCCAAAACTCAGCCGTAATACCTTTACAGTAATAAGAAAAAATTGCTCTAATAGCAAGACGTTTCATGCTAAAACGGTCCCAATAAGAAATGCCCCAAACGGCAATACCATTCAAATCTTCTCTGCGTCGCACTCATGTTTCATCAATTCTTATACAATAAATATTAACGCGTCGGATTGTCTGGAAGTGTGTAGCACTTCGCTTGTCATTGTATTGTGCATCAAGCGAAGGGAACATAGTAGGGATAAAGACGAGGTACGATTTTTACTACACGACGCATTCGTATTGGAAGATCGGCTCACACTCGGCTAGCTTCAAAGCACAGTCAGAAAAAAAAACGACTCGGAATAGTGGTGGGGTACTTCGGCCGGTGTTAAATTGAAATTTCTTTTCTATCACGGACGTTAACAGCAAGGTATCGGCTACACAAAACATGAACAGTCCTTCCCGTCATGTACGGGAAGCAAAACCTATGGTTTGGATCCACGTATCCGAACCGAGGGTCCGAATCCAGACACTTGTCTGGATCTAAGCACCAAGTCTGGGCCTGGTTTAGGTCCGGACTTGGAAAGGGAAAAAGGGGATGGGCTAGATCCGGGTACTGGTCCGGATCCGGTAACTGGTTCAGATCCGGTTACTGGTCCAGAACAGAAATTCGTCATTCCACCGTTTACTACCTTTGCGGGAATATGAGTTTAATACCACAATGTGCAATTGCATGGTCTGTTACCGAAAAGACAATAGAATCTTACCCAAAAGTAATAGAAACATACCCGTCGGATTTTGGGTGTACTAAATTCAGAGAATATATCCGAAACTCAGGATACTACAATATGCAATAACCCCCGTAGAATTTTTGATAAATCGAATTTGATTTATTGGTCTAAAATGTGCTTTGAAATCTTGAAAGTGATTTGCCAAAAATAATAGTAAAATGCACAAATTTTCAATTTTGCCGAATCGTCTCTTATGAACATCGTCAGCTTACTGAAAACTTTAACCGCTTTTTTCTCGAAATCACACATTATGAGCTGGCCGGAAACGTCGCTCGGACAAATCATTCTTGATTGTTGTGAAATTTCTACACTACATTAAAAATTGAATTCTCTAGCGATGTTTTATTTACTAGGCAGTGAATTTTCGCGTCAAACAAAATATCAAAAATTCCTACGTATGTCGCTTGCTTGTTGTAAGAAATCAAAAAAACTTTAATTTTAAGTTTCTTCCAATATTACAAGATCTCGATTCACCTCTTTATTGCGTCAAGAAAAAAATCCGATATATGTCTCCTAATTTTTCGTATTCTGCGGTGGTATAACCCCTTCATGAAATAAAGCTTTAGGTTATTCTTAGAATGTAATTTTCTACGAACCCCGAAAAAATCTTCAGTTATAAGGAAGCTTTTGTTATCGGAAATCAGCGCTGGCTTCACGATGGAACTTGGCTCCCTCTTCGCAAGCACAATGATTATTATCGAACTTCAACACGCGAAGTCACGTACGCGCTAGCACACGCGACAAACACGTTGGCATACAAACGCTTAAGTCTTTCGCGATCATCCACGCACAACTATGCCTCAAGAACCAAAAAATGCCCCGATGATTTAGTGAACGCCACCTCACCTATAAATTGATCAGTGCGGTCTCAAGCGCATACAAACATAGGCCTATTCTTACGCGATCTTGAAGCTCCTACACCGCACATCTGAACCGTACACTCAAAATCGCAATCAGAACTACGGCCCGCTCCAATTTACCTTAAGCAGTGTTTTAATGGGTGACATTTCCCGTCTCGTTTGCAATTGTAGTGAGGTATTCTGATGGAGAGCCCTTCCGCGAACCCAGAAATCAGAATATATTGGCTCAAATGGCACGTTGCCCGTATGTAGTCGGGGATTTTTGCCTTGCCGTGTTTTTTATCATTTCCTGAGCGGAAGGAAAGAAGAAGGAGGGAGTAGAACAAGTAACAGCTTAAAAACAAACAGCAGGTAAGTTAAACTCACAAGTAGTTCAACTCGCTTGCGAGTAAGCCTAATGCTCTTTACCACATTGGATAAGAAACTTTAGTACGTCTCTGAGTTTCAGTCATCCAAACATGGTGTCGTCTATGTAAGGACAGCCGAAAACTCGAAATCGCAATTGCGCTACTGATGGGCAGTTGCATATCAGATGATATGAGGTTCCGTAGTCGAATTCACAAAGATCACATGAAAAAGACTCAGCGCACTGGATAGTTGCCATGTGATAATTGAGTTTGCAGTGCCCCATTAAAACCCTGGTCAGCATGCTGCAGTGGTGCTTTTTCGAAATGACTGGGTGTAGTTGTTCTAGAAACGCCTTTGTTTGGCGACACGTTTGTAGATTTCTCCAATAATTGTGGTGCTCGGACGAAACCCAGGCCCATATTTTTTTCTCTTTTCCAACTTGTCGAAATTGGCAGGGCGGGCTCAGGATCTACGAAGTCAATCGCTGAATCTGCCCTGGCCAATTCGTCAGCCCATTCATTTCCAGTAATACCGGAAAGTCCGGGCACCCAGACAAGGTAGATAGTGCTGACAATGCTTAGTTCTTCGATTTACGTACGACACGGGATCGCAAGCTTGGATCGTGATTTGTCTGAGCTAAGGGCTTGATTGTAGTCTGACTTTCAGAGCAGAAGTTTATAACTTTTCCGGACAAGCTCTGCTGAAGGGCCGATTGCACCCCGCACATAATCGCAAAGATTTCTGCTTGGAATACAGTACAGTATCTACCTAGTGAGTGAGATTGTTCCAATCTCACTTCACGACATTAGATACCAGCAGCAGCACGTCCCTCCATCAGAGAACCGTGCGTGTGTTGTTGTCTTTCCTTATAGCTCGACAACCATTCCGCTCGTGAGGGAATCTTCACATGGAATGTCCTGTAAGGAAAACTGTGAGTGTAGTATCGCCGGGAGCGAGAATATCTTCACCCTATGTAACCATTTGTGAACACAATCGTTTATGACTGGTAGCAAGATCAACATGGTTACTGTTCCAAAGCCCAGTAACCTGCAGTCTATATGCACATGATAGTGCTTCTTGTTTGAGGTGTATGTGTAATGGTTTGATATTTAGAAGTGTCTCAATAGCAGCAGTCGGAGTTGTGGTGAAAGTACCAGTCAACGCCAGGAGCGCCATTCTTTGCAGATGGTTTAGCTTTGACTGGACTGTCATCACATCTCCCCTATGCCACCACACAAGGCATCCGTATGACAGTATTGGACGTACAATTGTCGTGTAGATCCAATGGATGTATTTAGGTTTGAGACTCCAGGTCTTTCCAAAAGTTCGTCTGCACTTCCCGAAGGCTATTTACTCTTTCTTGACTCTGAACTCAATGTGAGCAGACCAATTCAGTTTGGAATCCAATATAACTCCAACGTATTCGACTTGATCTGCGCACAGAATCAAAGAACTGCGAGGAACGAACCCAGTTTGTTATTCGCTTCTTCGTGAAAAGAACCATTGAAATTTTGTTTGGGTTAACTGATAATTTAACTTGTCGACACCAATATTCGATTCGCTCTGAGTGCTTGTTGCATTAAGTCACAGATTGTTCCGATGCAAAGTCCAGTAATTTGTATTTGGTAATCGTCCGCACACCCGTGGGTTGGAAATCCAAGTTCAATCAGTTTCTTCAACAAACTGCCGGCTACCAAATTCCATAACAAAGTTGACAGAACGCCACGCTGAGGACAACCGCAAATGCTCAACTTCCGTATCTCAGCATGGCACAGTGACGAGCAAAAAATGCGGTTACTAAGCATTGCGTTTATCCAACCCGAGATACATGCAGATACTCCATGACCGCGCGTCGCTTCCAGAATAGACTGGAAGGACACATTGCCAAAACCACTTTCAATATCTAGGAATACACCCAAGCTAGATTTCTTGAGCGGGAGGGCCTTGTAAATGTTGTAAACAACATCGTGAAGCAGAGTGATCGTGGATTTCCCACACTGATATGCATGTTGCATTTTGTGCAGTTGATATTCAACTAAACTAACGTTCCTGATGTGATGATCGATTATCCGTTCAAAAGCTTTCAGTAGAAAATAACTTAAGCTGAGAGGCCTAAAACTTTTGGCTTCTTCATAGCTTGAGCGCCCCCCTTTGGGAATAAATTTACCAGTAATTTCTCGTCATGCTTTCGGGATATACCCGGTAGCAAGACTGGAAAGCAAAATCTTTTTCAAGACATGTTTGAGAATATCAAATTCCTTTTGCAGTAGCACCGGAAGTATTCCATCTTTTCCGGTTGATTAGTATAGGGCAAAGCTATCAACTGTTCACTTGACCGATTCAGTGGTAATCAATGTGCGTGCTAACACCCACGAATCCGAATCACCAGAATGAGATCTGTGAACATTGTTCAGCTCCGGATCGATACAACCAGGAAAGTGTGCGTCGAAGAGACAATTAAGAACATCTCTTTCGTCCGTAACATAAACACCATCTCTGGTTTTTAAGGAGTTCATCTGAAAATCTTTCGATTTCGAGAGGATTTTATTTAATCTGCTCGCTTTGCTCAGACTAGATACATTAGTGCGTAGGTTTTGTCAGCCAGCCCGCTCTGAAGATCTAAGACATTTCTTATTTGCACTACAAGCTGACCTGAAAGCCCTGGAGTCATCACGCTGACGCCGATCCCGAGCTCTTTTCATATCCTTCTTCATTCAGCAACAAGTTCAGCCAAGGGGTTCTCCTAGTCGATTTAACAGTAGTGAAGTGGACAAGTTTCTTTATAGGGTGCTAGTATGAATGAGTTTGTCGTATCCACGACGTCATCTAAGTCGTTTAATTGACTAATTGTTGGAAAATATCCATGAAAACTAGTCGTCAAATTTTCCAAAAAGAGGTCCCAGTTTGTAGATTTAGGATTACGATATGTTATTACATTGAAGGTGACATCAAGGGCCCTATTCTCACAGTCACGTCACCCAGTGACTAGAAGAAAATTTCCTTCTAGTCACCTAGTGACGTGACTGTGAGAATAGGGCCCCAAAATGATTGAAAAATAGATATTTATGATCCGATAGAGACGGTTCAGTTTCATTTGGAACCTGTCAATTTCCCAGTTCACGCGAAATTCTTTCAGAGCAAAGCGTTATGTCTAACACCTCCTCTCTCCCAGAACTCGCAAAAGTTGGTCGGTTTCCCACATTCATAATATGGAGAATTGTACTACTTATGTACTTCATCAGTTTAGAGCCTCTCAGATTGATGTCTGAGCTGCCTCCTGATGTGTTGAGCATTTGCATCACTGCCGATAATGAGCTGAAGCCCATTTATGCTACAATATGATACAGACATATTCCACGCACTTGTATCGCTTACCTCATGAAAATAAATTTGATAATATCGTCGCTGTTGTGCTATCTTATGACAAGCGCCATTTTGCATTTGACATTTCGAGAAAAAACGATTTTTAAAGTTTGAGATTGAATATCATGAAACTTATAAATGGTAGAAACAATTCAGAGAAGAAAATTGATGCTTCTACCTATTCTGTACTAATCTCTCAAATATTACGAAGATCGGT
Organism: Topomyia yanbarensis; assembly: GCF_030247195.1. Taxonomy (NCBI): domain Eukaryota; kingdom Metazoa; phylum Arthropoda; class Insecta; order Diptera; family Culicidae; genus Topomyia; species Topomyia yanbarensis. The sequence continues at coordinate 361,963,607 of NC_080671.1, forward strand.
TGACTATGTTGCGAGTTTTCACTAAAAATATAAACAAAAGTCGCACTCACACGTGTCATAGGTGTGTATTTATGACAAAATTTCTATGGTGTGTCATAACGGTGCATGGAAAATTATCCATAGAAAAAAACCATCAATTATTAACTTTTATTCATATCTTTGGCTTCATTTGGTCTATAAACAATCGGTTAGATGCATTTTGAAGGAAATGAGTCAGGAAATTTAGAAAAAATAGTTATTTTTAGTTACAGTGTTGCCCAATAGGCAATATTTCCAGTTTAAAGCTAAAACTGCGTTTTTCTCCCAATACATGTATTTTTCTTTTGAAAATTATTATGCCATTGTGTTCCTACGACATTTTTACACATAAAAGCAACTAAAATTTTATTATAACTTGAGGCAATCCCAAGATATAATGATTTGAAGCAAAAAACTCACAATTTTTAATCACTTTTCTCGCTATATTTCAGTAACCAAGTAAAATTTCAAAATTCTGGAAACGCCATCTTGTAGAGATTCGTTAGACGAGTAATGTGGCATATCTAACTCAGTTCACCCCAAAACGGCGTTTGTCATAAGATAGCACAACAGCGACGATATAAGTAAAAGTTGTTCTGAAATATGTTGGTATAGGTTTAAGGCTCCCAAATCATAGATATATAGAAATTTTTTAAAAGAATTTTATGAGGCTCGTCAATAAAAACCAGTAATACATTTAAGACTCGTTTTTAATAATTGAATAGATTTTCCCCTACCACACCGGTATGTTCGTAATAATATTAATTTGGAGTAATCTTAAATTGCCATTTATTTATACACATATTGTTCAAAGATTTCATCTTTAGACGCAGATTTTTTGAGTGAATGGACTGCCGGATAAAAGGGGGGCAAAAATTGACCATTTGTGCGTTGTCCCCTAACGCAAAAATCATGTTTTTTTCAATTTTTCACGAAAACAATGCACGATATCTATGAAATATTTTCAGAAGCTATTAGCACTCATCAATACCTTTCTAAAAATGTGCTTTTTGTATATAACAAACTTTGAAATCGTTCTTTCATAGGGGTGCACTGATGTGTTGTCCCCCAACGCTTTCCGTTATAGTACGGTAAATCCTTTTGCAGAGATACTTTGGGAGCCTGCAGAACAGGATACAGACATAAAAGATATAAGCAACCTATTTCAGAAATAGCGCAGCCATGCAGTGATATGAGTGGCCTAAGAGGTGGAAAGAGAGGGGGGGGGGGGTTATGCTATTAAGGGGCAGGTCTACCTTATAATATCGCAAAATAATCGAGTTTTTATTACATCTATCAATGGATAAACTATCTAAGGATAAATCAACAATTTCAGAACAGGTTTCAAAGATATGGAATGGAACGCAATATGCCAAACAAGTATGAGAGCGCACGGAAGAATTTGGTTATAGGGAATAACACTCACTTGTTGTGGAGAAATTTTTGAAAAAAATTGGAACGGGACTTCACAGTTTATAATTATTGACCATTTGGAACAAACCACGGTTTGTCTTTTCGGAATTGATTTTCTTCTACATGAACCTAACATCGTAGTTTAACACAGCTTTTATATGTTTTTATAGCACGTTAAAGTCAAAATTTTATCGAGGATGCGCATTTCTCAGAATTCGCAAACAAAAGATACAATTTCACGAAATTCTCCAGTTTTCTATCATTTAGATAATTCAGTGACAAGCCGGCCAGCTGACCCATAAGACCGCAATTGAGTGCAGATTTTTAGCAATTTTTTTATACTGAAATATATCTAAATTTTCCAAAAATCGCGTAAAATGGGTGCATTTTGATTAATTTCCGCTTTCATAACTATTAGGTGTCTTCTTGCAGAGCTATGAGTAGAAACGGTTGAACAAACGCCAGAGGTAGATCCGGAAGGGCGATATTCTATTTCGAAATCTTTACTTCAACTGTATTACTGGTTTTTCGCGACATTGTATACAATATGTAAATATCATAACTGCTGGACTGAGTATAATCGTTTGACAGTCTTACCTTTGCTGAGTTGCTTCAGTGTCACATTTGTTTATTTTTAACGTAACAAGAAAATAAATATTGAATAATGACACCCTAATTTTTGATCTGCCCTAATCAACAGTCAATTTTATTTTCAAGATTTTATAACGTCAAAAAACAAAGTCAGCGCATTAAAATTGCTTAAAAAAACTTATGTGGTCTACAAAATAAAAAAATGTTGAGTCACCCTAATGAACGGTTAATTTTATTTAATATATTTTCCGATGTCAATAATGTATTCAACTTACCAAAACTACTTGAAACCACCTTTTTCGAATCATTAGAAAGTGGCGATTGTGGTCTACAATCTCTTCTATACCGGGCCACACTGTGGTATGCAGTGTGGCCTGTTCTCAATCCATGTTAATTTGATTTCTAAATATCATTTGTCAAATACACATGAAGGTGAAACTAGAAATACATCTAGTTTGGCATTTCAAATCTTTATTTTGAGTTATTTACATGTATAGAGGTAATATACTTCGCTTTGTTTGAGTTTCAACAAACACTTTGGTCGCGTTAGGAGACAACACTTCATATGCGACCGTTTGTGTTCATTTTGGTGTTGTCCCCTAACGGTCGTGAAAAAAATTTCATGAAAGCACGAAAATCTAAGTATACAGCATTGTTCTGTGGCTATCGATGATCAAATTCCTAGAACAAATGGATGCTCTAAAGTTTGAGATAGAGCAGGTTTTTTGATAAATACAAGTGTAGGCTGGAAAATCAATATTTTGCTCTGTTGTCCCCTAACGCGACATATTCACCTCGCAGATGAAATGACAACCTGAAAAATATCGAACCCATAACATTAACGTTGCGTTAGGACTTTTAAAGTATTCAATTAAGTGTTTTGAGCGTACATCGTAGGATTTTTCAAACGACAAGCTGTTAACAGTTGCATGATAAGTGCAAACGTTGTCCCCTAACGCTGGAATGTATCTACAACGCTTTTGAAATCATCAGAAGGAGCCCTTCAGCGAACTCCAGTAAAACAACGCTAAAAAATAGAAAGAGTACCGCACTATTTCGTCTAATACTAGACGTTCAATCGATGGAATGCCTATAAATTGGCAACACTGTCTCTGTTTCGTTTCTAAGAACCAGTGTAAAAAAATAAAAATACTTGAACGTGGTGCGAAATACTTGTTTTTGAGCACAACGAAAATTGGAATCGCTTGTTGAATTTTCAGTTAGTCATTTCAGGCAACACGTAGAAAAAATAGCAAACGCTGCTCCAACAAACGGCTTCAATTCGTAGAGTGATGAGAGGAATGCAATGGAAATAGGCTCTTTAGCCTAATATTTAATGAGCATAACTATGAGAACAATTCCAATATTATAGACTGCAATATTACACGTACCGGCTTCTTTCTCTTCTTCTAACTGTTCCTACACCTGTCGGAAACTAGAACAGGTAGCACATTACGCTTCGTCACACAGTTTGTTGCCTAAATAGAATGAGGTTTATAACATTACTGTCTTTACAATATACCAGCTGTAGCAATCAATGTTCAAATATGCAATCTACAGCACTCAACTAAGTCAACGATCCGTGTTCGAATTCCAACATAGTTGAATCATTGTCACACCGACGCCGACTGCAGCGAATTAGAAAAAGAAAGAAAAGTGCTCCCTGCATTTGGATGGTGACAATTAAAATTCCACCGCGTCGTGCCGTTGCCAAACCGACCCCACCACCACATGGCGCATAGGTACATTCCTCATAAAAGTGCCAGCGAGGCCGATGCCAGTCGCGATCACCCGTGCTCCACTTCGTGAGGTATTATATTGCGGTTGAGCGCTTTCATTCTTTTCTTCTCACTTGTCTCCACCAAGCAAATACCTGACTCGAGCAGCAAACAAAGGCTTCCTACTACGGGTAATTACTTTTCAGCAGTGCCAATGCTATGATAATGCTTACCCATCAAATGCAATAGAGACCCTTTCGCCTGATTGTCAACTAGAGCCAAACGTGTTACTACAATCGTTGAGTGCACAACGATACAGACCTATCCGGAAGACAGACAGTTGTGGGAAATGCAACAACTTGCACTTGCACCTGCATCGTTTGCCAGCATGATATTTGCACCAGTTGATAAAATTATTTTATCAATTCGTCATTGTAACTGTACGATCCGTAGCAATTGCCAGTTGGCAAGAGGTAATAACCTATCTGCTAATATGTGGGCTTTCAGCACCGACGCCTGCTCGTGACTCTTGTGAACAACGAGCCGAGCATCTTCATCGTCGCGTCGCTGCACTTGTCATCATCGGTATGATGTCATGATGATGTGCATTACTGCTGCACCCCTCTGTACCGTTGCATATCCGGTTAATTCTCACCCGTAACCGAGCAACCAAACTATTTTCATCTAACTGTGATCTGTCCTGAATTACCTTCCGCACAGCAGCAGCTACAGGGCGGTTCGTGGTGCGGTTCCTTCGATCGAACAAGATTGGTTCGAGGCTAGGCCCGGTTAACCAGTTTGGACCGTGCAAGTAACGAACAACAACCGAGAGAGAGAGAGAGAGAGAGAGAGAGAGATGGCGACCGGTGAAGACGAAGCATTAATTATTTTAATTGAAATTGACATTCTAACCTTTCCGGCATGTGAATCACGTGCTGGCTCGATGTGTGCGGGGGCACCTCCATAGGTTCGCCCATACCCTACAGGCTACAGGCGGCGTGTGGCACACCCTGTTAGCAATTGTGATTACCAGTTCGAACAACAATACAAGCTATAGGTCAGGGTTGGGCGGATCTTTCGCCCGTTCCGATTAGAGGTCGCGTTTGTTCATTACGATTGTGCACCAAGATTGCCACACAGTCAGACTCGCTGCAACGGGCTGCTGAGCTGTGCAGGTTTAGCGCGTCGTTGGCAGGGAAGAAGAAAAGGTGTGACTGATAGGAATTTCATCTAAATACGGTTACGCGGTTAGCGAGGTTTTCGCAGATTTCCTGATTTTCTCAGATTTGGTGCGTTTTATGTTCTCAATCTGACGTATGCGCAATACGTGGTTTGGTGCGAATTCAATTTTCGACAGTGTTTAATTTTATCAGAATCTCTACTAACATGTTCATTTATTATCTTGTGCAAGATGTATACTATAAACATTCACCCCAATCGTTGGGAACACTAATCCCTCAAAGTAACGAGTTATGGTTATCAAAATTGATCTCCATTATGCCGCGTTGTAACTATTTTTGGTGATAACGAATAATTTGAACAAGGTTCCAGTTATGATTTTTGAAATTAAAAATTCAATTGAAAGTGTTGAAACATTTCTAGGGAAATATATTGGTGCATCCAATGATCTGCGTTTTCTTTTCATTTGGATTCAACTATAAAGCTTTGCATATTTGGAATCGGTTCGCTAGTGATTATAGAAGCTGTTCATCGCAATCTGTTCACTAAGTTTTCATCTTGAAATCCTGTGCAAATTTTTTTCTCATATTGCCACGCAATGAAAAAGGAGCGAATTAATTCTGCCTAAAAGTAATGAAATCACGACACGGTCCGGTACAAGGATTGTAAAGGAATTGAATATAGCCGAAACCACCGCCTGTGCAGTTGTGAAATGTTTCAAGGAACGTCTGTTTGCCGGAAATTGTAATCAAGGCGTCGAACGTGGTTGTGTTCAACAAACTATATGCTGTATAGTTCGGCGTATGCATATTCGGAATTTATGCAGCCGGATCGTAAAGTTACGGCCAACATGCGGGTCCGAAAGCTGTATGACTAGGTGCTGATTAAATCAAATGGATGCATCCTTATGGCCGATGATACATGTATTTCAAATTGGATTTCAAACAGCTTCCGAGACAAAAATTTTATGTTGCCAGGGGGTTGCTGAGATGTTACCAAGAAATATAAATTGGTTTCTGTGGATAATTTTGCCGATAAGTTGTTGATCTGGCAGGGAATCTGCAGCTGTAGTCGGAAGGCTTCCATTTTTATGGCAAGAAACCAGAGCAGCGTTTTTACGCCAAAAGCGTGCGAAAAATTATTCACGCGAAAATAGTAAAGCGTACAGCAATGATGTCTTCTGGAATGTTTTATGATGTCTGATGGAGCAGCAGCACAATACAAAAATAAGCAAAACTTTGCAAGCTTGTGTAGATTCCAGACAAAGTATGATTTAAGCGCAGGATGGCATTTTGTTGCAGCACCCCATGGAAAAGGACCCTGTGATGCTATTAGTGGCACTTTAAAGCGAATGGCAAAAAGAGCCAGTCCTGCTCGCGAGTATGGAAATACCATAACAACTCCCCGAGAGTTATATAACTGGGCAGTTGAACAAACTGATAAAAACATCACAAAATTTATTTTCTGCTACATATTCACTGAACAGTACAACAAAATGTCAGAAGAACTCGAAGAGCTGTATAGTAACGCCAAAACAATATTCGAAACTCAAAAATTCCAACAGTTTTGTGCCTATTCCTGGTGGCAAAGTAGAGACGAAAAGGTATTCTAATTCAGAAGATGAACCAAAAATATTTTCCTTGTATAGAAATAATACAAAATAGAATGCATGAAGATAGTTTTAAGACAAATGTTGTATATAAAAATAAATAAATAAGTATGTTAAATTCAAATGAAAGAAATATCAAGAAAGTTTAAATTTAAGTAAAGGAATAAAGCAATGATTTCATTACATTAAACTTATAATAATTTTGGTAGTACATTTTTCAGTGAAATAAACAAGCATAAGTTTATAAAAATAAATTGATAATTGGCGGAGTTATGGCTTTTTCCCAGAAACCCTTTTTATTTAAGAGGTTTGCGGTGATCACGATTGTAGTCCAATAGATTATCTAAAATCCCAAAATTCAAAAAAATAGTATTTGAGTATTCCTCGTACCTTAACGATTAGTTGAATAAATAATAATTTTTTCCTGCATTCGAGAACGTGTGCAGTCAAAAATCGCTGTTTTTATCTCTAAAAATTGTATTAAGAATTCTTATCCATGAAGCAAAAATTTATGAATAAAAAAGGAATCGTTAAAATACGAGAAAAATAAATTACGATCAATTGAAAAAAAAAATAAAGAAAATTGATTGAGTAGTTTTTCGGCAATCGTGATCACGGAAAAACCATTTTTAGTAAGACGTATTTCGACATTACTATTGCTCTTGGTAGACTAAGCGCGCTTGGAAGCGCTGTAACATTCAATCTATTTCTCGGATCTCTATAAAAATTTGGGAAAACATTCTCAAGGAGTTGTACTTTCAGATAAAGTGATAAAAAATAATTCGATTATATGAAAAATGAAAAAGTATTAACCCCTTAATAAAAATATGCTTGGTTGCTAAATTAGTCAATATATTCTCACAAACTAAGTTTTTTTTGGATTCTGAGATGATTATGACTTTCATTGGTTTAGTTTTCTATAAAAATAAACTGAAGAAAAAAAATTCAGTTTGGACAAGGAAAAGTTTTTTTTTAAATAACTCTATTTCCTTGAAAGTGCCCAACTTGAATTTTTGACGGTAGGTAGGGAACATGATTATCTATCTTGGAACAAAATTTCATCCAAATCAAAAATGGTTTTTTTGTAAATCGACTTTAAATTTTTAAAATCGATTTTTTTCAGTATAGGATTCAATGAAGAATTGTTTCAATATTTTTTTTTGAAAATTTGACTAATTTTGTGAAAATCACTCCTACAACATTTTTTTGTAGGATTTGTCTTCTTTAGACTATAGCTATTTGAAAAAAATTGGTAAAAAAAAGTTTCAAAAGATAGGCTAGATCATTTTTGGAAAAACAAAGTATGCAAAGTGGCTTTTTGTGACAAAGTCTTCATGTACAGAAAGTTTCATTAAAATCTGAGAGGGTGCTGCCAACTCCGAATACGATTTGGCGCGAAATTCGTCTACTATAAAACTCAATAGAGTTGTCTTGTCTCGCGTTGTATCCAGTAGAGCTATAGATGATTTGAAAAAAGCTGTAGTTTTTCAAAAAATGTCCATCATCTCCGAAAATACTCGAGATAAGAAAAATCATGCTTTTTTAAAATGTGTGTATTTTGACGAGGGAAATAATTTCGTGGAATACACGAAATCCGTAGAAATGATAATTGAAAAAATATTTTAAAAAAAATTGTTGGGGACATCCAAATATAACGAGCTATAACTTCTTAAGCATTTAAAGAAGAGACTACGTGTATTCAGCAAAAATATTCGTGGAAGAAATCTCCGCAACTTTTTTAAACACGTTAGCTCATTTCTTTTACCAAGCAAGAAATACTGAAAAATCTCATTTATAGGTGGATTAATCACGAAGATCATAGCAGCAAATGACAAATCTTACTGTTTTTGATGAGTTGTTTGACGTAAGCTCAGCCGTTTCCACTTTAACAACCAATAACTATTTGAAACACTTTATTTTTCAGAAATTTTCAAATTACTTTGAAAATATACGAAATAAGCCATTGTTGTAATAAAGAGAATTGTTTATTTTGATAATTCAGTCCTTTTTTCGGAACATAGCAAAAGGTCTGAGTTATCTGAACTTGTCAGAAAGATATTTAAAAAGATATATTAATGGATTGGCTTCAAAGGGATCATCCATATCAGTTGTTTCCGAGCCTTTCAACGGAGCAGATCGTTATACTTCACAGTGGTGTTCGGTGTGTAAGTTTCAGTAAGTTTCAGTGAGTGAAGGTCAGCCTTTGTTCGTTTGTTGGCTGCCGTTCTGCTGGTGCCGGTGGCAAGTCCAGCGTATTGTTTTCGCTGGTGCGGAACAATCGACGTTACTGCAGATAAGTTTTGTCTGTTTTTTTCCTCTCGTTTGCTTTCTTTCCTTTTCTCTTTTTTTTTATTTTACCTTGCAATCTAATAATGAGACACATTCTTGTATATACAACGCTCTGCCCTCGTGCTTAAATGGCCGAGGGCGAAATACCATCTGATATTCTCATGGAAGTCCCTGATTCCCCTAACACGCGCATTGCCCCCCGTATAAAACAGTACCCTCTAGATTCCACTGGGCCATGGGTAGTGTACTTTCGGACCGGGGAGAAACCGTTTAATGTATTGAAACTTTCTCGGGATCTGACTGCTAACTATCCGGCCGTAGCTCAGATAACACGTGTTCGGGCAAACAAGATACGTGTTCTAGTGAATGACCTCGGCCAGGCCATCGCGATTGCTTCCTGTGAGCGCTTTACGCGGGAATTTAAAGCGTACGTGCTTTGTGTGGCCGTAGAAATCGATAGGGTTGTGTCCGAACCGGGCCTGAAATGCGAAGAACTGTTGGAGCACGGGGTTGACTGCTTTAAGGACCCCTCACTCCAACAGATTAAGATTCTAGAATGCAAACAATTGTATAGCGCAAACACCGAGGGACGTAAGACTACCTACTCTCAATCAGGCTCGCTTCGGGTGACTTTCGCCGGGTCTTCTCTTCCCAACTACATCCTCCTTGACAAAGTTCGCCTACCTGTTCGCCTGTTTGTACCGCGGGTCATGAGCTGCAGTAATTGCAAGCAGTTGGGCCACACAGCCACCTATTGTGGAAATAAAAAACGATGCGGTAAATGTGAGGGAGAGCATGAGGATGACTCTTGCGACAAAGAAACTGAAAAGTGTATTTACTGCGGGGGCCCTTCGCATGCTCTTCAGTCATGCCCTGCGTACAAACAGCGCGGGGATAAAATTAAACGCTCCCTTAAGGAACGCTTAAATATCGCGCTCTTATGCAGAAATGCTAAAGAATGCTTCGCCATCTGTCCTGTCCGAAAATCCCTATGCTGATTTGGCTAACGTTGAGCAAGAATCTGACGACCCACGAGAGGGAACATCTTTGGTTAACCCAGGGGAATCCAGGAAGAGGAGAACTCTAGCCTCCCCTAGACTACCTCGTAGGGGTCCCAAGATGTCATCCTCTGAGAGTGCGCCAACAACATCTAATAAATCCAACGGAAGTGCTACCAAAAATCCGAAGTAAGTTGCTCCAGGGCTTGGAAACTTTAATTCTATCAGGAATCAGAATATATTGGCTCAAATGGCACCAGAAACCCCAAGTGTCCCTCTTTTTCAAACAGACACTCAGTCCAGTAATGGACTAATGAAATTTTCTGACATCGTGGACTTAATTTTCACAGCTTTCAATGTTACTGATCCTCTTAAAAGCCTTCTGATACGTTTTCCCTACAGTGCAAACATTTTTGAAGCAGTTGACTACTAAATGGCCCCTCCTCGCAGCGATCGTATCCTTCGATAGCTAAGTCATCGAACGAGGTCACCGATTCGATCACTGTTCTACAGTGGAACAGCAGAAGTATCCTCCCGAAAATCGATTCCTTTAAATTTTTACTAAATAATTTAAAATGTGATGCTTTCGCATTATGTGAAACTTGGTTAACTTCCGATATAAATCTCAACTTCCACGACTTCAATATAATTCGTCTGGATCGAGAAAACCCTTATGGAGGAGTACTTTTGGGGATTAAAAAGTGCTATTCTTTCAACCGAATTAACCTCCCTTCGACACCAGGCATTGAAATTGTCGCTTGTCAAGTTCTAATCAAAGGCAAAGACCTTTGCATTGCTTCCATCTACATTCCTCTTAGAGTTTCGGTAGGGCACCGAACGCTTTGTAATATCACGGATTTCTTACCGGCACCGCGGCTAGTTCTAGGAGACTTTAACTCGCACGGTACGGTATGGGGTTGTCTTCACGATGATAATAGATCAACATTAATCCAAGATCTTTGCGATAATTTCAACATGACCATCTTAAACACGGGAGAAATGACGTGCATTCCTACACCACCAGCACGCGCGAACGCGTTGGATTTATCACTATGCTCGACATCGCTACAGTTAGATTGCATGTGGAAGGTGATCCCTGATCCCCACGGTAGCGATCATTTGCCTATCGTAATTTCAATTGCTAACGGTTCAAGACCATCGGAAACAATCAATGTCTCGTATGACCTCACACGGAACATTGATTGGAAGAGTTACGCGACCGCGATATCCGTTAAAATCGAATCCACCCAAGAGCTTCCTCCGGAGGAAGAGTACAGGTTTTTGGCTGGCTTGATTCTCGACAGTGCGAATCAAGCTCAGACTAAACCAGTACCCAGCGCGAATACCCATGGACGGTCTCCCACCCTGTGGTGGGATAAAGAGTGCTCAGAGCTGTACGCGGAGAAGTCCATTGCATATAAGGCCTTCCGGGAAGACGGGTTGCCCGCTAGCTATCAACAGTACGCGTCGCAAGAAAGGCGAATGAAGAGTCTAATGAAAGCCAAAAAACGCAGTTATTGGCGCCGGTTTGTCGACGGGTTAACGAGAGAAACAGCGATGAGCATTCTTTGGGGTACGGCTCGACGTATGCGTAACCGAAACAGTACCAACGAGAACGTGGGATATTCAAACCGCTGGATATTCGCTTTCGCTTTCGAAGATCTGTCCGGACTCTGTCCCGGTACAGAAAACGTACCGCGCCGCGTCTCCTTACGATACCGCGAACGAAACACCGTTTTTGATGGTGGAGTTCTCACTTGCTCTCTTGTCATGCAACAATAACGCCCCATGGTTAGACAGAATCCAATTCAACTTGTTAAAGAATCTGCCTGACCCTGCAAAAAGGCGCTTGCTGAACTTATTTAACAAGTTTCTTGAGGGTAACATTGTCCCTCATGACTGAAGGCAAGTGAAGGTCATCGCCATTCAAAAACCACGAAAACCAGCCTCCGACCACAACTCGTATCGACCGATTGCAATGCTGTCCTGTATTAGGAAGTTGTTCGAGAAAATGATCTTGTTTCGCCTCGACAATTGGGTTGAAGCAAATGGCTTATTGTTAGATACATAATTTGGCTTCCGCAAAGGCAAAGGGACGAACGATTGCCTTGCGTTGCTTTCTACAGAAATCCAAATGGCCTATGCTAACAAAGAGCAGATGGCATCAGTCTTCTTGGATATTAAGGGGGCTTTTGATTCAGTTTATTTCAACATTCTGTCAGAGAAACTGCACCAGCATGGTCTTTCACTAATTTTAAATAACTTTTTGCTAAACCTGTTGTCTGAAAAGCACATGCACTTTTCGCATGGCGATTCAAGAACATCGCGATTTAGCTACATGGGTCTTCCCCAGGGCTCATGTCTAAGTCCCCTGCTCTACAATTTTTACGCGAATGACATTGACGATTGTCTTGCCAATTCATGCACGCTAAGGCAACTTGCAGACGACGGGGTGGTCTCTGTTACAGGGCTCAAAGCTGCCGATTTGCAAGGACCATTACAAGATACTTTGGACAATTTGTCTGCTTGGGCTCTCCAGCTGGGTCGAGTTCTCCATGGAGAAAACTGAGGTGGTTGTTTTTTCTAGGAAGCGTGAACCGGCGCAACTCCAGCTTCTACTCATGGGTGTAACGATCAATCAGGTCTTTACATTTAAATATCTCGGGGTGTGGTTCGACTCTAAAGGTACCTGGGGATGTCACATTAGGTATCTGAAACAGAAATGCCAACAAAGGATCAATTTTCTCCGGACAATAACTGGAACATGGTGGGGTGGCCACCCAGGAGACCCGATCAGGTTATACCAAACAACGATGTTGTCGGTGATGGAGTACGGGTGTTTCTGTTTCCGCTGCGAACATACACTTCATCAAACTGGAGAGAATCCAGTATCGTTGCTTGCGCATTTCCTTGGGTTGTATGCACTCGACCCATAGGATGAGTCTCGAAGTGCTGGCGGGCGTTCTACCGCTGAAAAATCGATTTTGGAAACTCTCATATCGATTACTCATCCGATGCGACATCTTGAACCCGTTGGTGATTGAAAACATCGAGAGGCTAGTCGAGCTTAATTCTCAAACCCGATTTATGACCTTGTACTTCGACTACATGGCACAGAGCATCAATCCTTCTTCGTATAATTCCAACCGCGCCCGTCTCCTAGATACTTATAATTCTACTGTGTTCTTCGAAACATCCATGAAGGAAGAGATTCGTGGAATCCCGGACCATATACGCCCGCAGGTGATCCCCAATGTATTTTATAATAAATTCCGAAAAGTCGACTGCGACAAAATGTTTTACACCGACGGATCAAATCTCGATGGGACCACTGGCTTCATTCAAGCTCGATGATCTCGCTTCAGTTTACGTCGCCGAATTAGCCGCTATTCAGTACACCCTTGGGATCATCGACACTCTGCCCACAGATCACTACTTCATCATTTCGGACAGTCTCAGCTCTATCGAGGCTCTTCGTGCGGTGAAGCCTAAAAAGCAATTCCCGTATTTTCTGGGGAAGATACAGGAATTCTCTGCGCAAGTTATCTAAAAAATTTTACCAGATTACCTTTGTTTGGGTCCCCTCTCATTGCTCTATCCCGGACAATGAAAAGGCCGACTCTTTAGCAAAGGTGGGCGCATTAGATGGTGACATATACGAAAGACCAATCTGCTTCGAAGAATTTTTTAGTATTTGTCATCAGAGGACACTCAACAGTTAGCAAACCTCGTGGAGCAATGGTGAACTTGGACGATGGCTACATTCCATTATCCCAAAGGTATCAACGAAGCCTTGGTTTGGGAGGATGGATGTGGGTCGAGATTTCATACGTGTAATGTCCCGACTTATGTCCAACCACTACACATTGGATGCGCATTTGCGGCGTATTGGGCTTGCATAGAGTAGTCTGTGCACTTGTGACGAGGGCTATCATGACATCAGTTAAAGAATTCCCTTCGGGCCCGAGGTAGACCGTCCAATGTTCCAGTTTCGTGATATTCTGGCAATTCGCGATTTCCCCTATATGTCCCTTATTTATACTTTCATAAAAACGATAAATATCCCAATTTAGCCCCTCTCTTTTATTTCTCGTTTTTAAAAGTTTTCTCCTGCCTTGTGGAACCGATCAGCTCCAGAGTGCCACTATATAACCGCCGTCGCTCTTACCACTACGGAAACTGAAGCAAGAGCGACTCGAGGTCCGATGACTCTTGAAGGATTCCCCGCGGGTCTGAACCCCCTCGTCGAACTAACTATGGAGCCAACGGTGCCGTCGTTGGTTTGCAGCGGACTTTCAACAGAGTTACATCCGGATTTGACTTTCACATCCCGCGTAGTTGAATACAAACTATTTTTTTTGACATTAAAAATGTCTTACTCCACTATCTGGGGCTAGGTGTCATTCTAAAATCTAAACTATCTCCCATGTAACGAAACTATGTAAGGTTTGCACGCTTATAACTCCGATATTACTAGATGGATTTTAATCATTCATACACCAACCGATTCAGAAACACCTTACTTAAATATTGGTCATAATTTAATATCTCCCCAATAAAAGTAGACTTTTGGAAATTGGTAAAATTAAAAAGTTCACGAAAAACGGGAAAATTACCATTCGTGAGGCAGATTTCTCAGACACAGCCGTCAAAAGAGGGCAGCTTAGTGACTCAATGAAACACGAAAAGTCATAAATAGAAGCGACGCATGTCCGTTTAAATCAGTTGTTGCTCTTGTCTCATACGAACAACATCGTCTCCGGGCGATGCAATAAGCGCTATCGATTTTCGGCAACATTGGCATTTGCACACACTCGCACCCAGCGATGCCAACCTTCCAGTTTAAACTGGATTCTTCCAGTTTTTTTTACAACATCCAGTCAAACAGCCAATCGGAAAAATCTTCCAGTTTTTTGAAATTTTAGCCAGTTTTATCCAGTTTTTTTTTAATATTCATTTATTTAGTTTTCTTTCTCACAAATTGTAACTCGATTCACAGAATTTTCAAGCAAGCGATGGGATGATGCAGAGTGCCGCAGAATAAGATTTAAATCCACCGTGACCTGAACTCTTTTTATACTACTTGTGAGTAAAACGGTACAAGAATGTACATTTTGATACGATTTCAAATGAATTTTACTCAAACATAAAGGTGGCAGTACATTGTGTCAAATATTTACATGAACATTTGTTGTATTCGCAGCTAGTTGCTATACTATCGTAAGAAAGGATTAAGCGCATTCTCAAGTTTAGTAAAGGGTCTTAAATTTACGATTTTGTGGATTTTGTGTAGATTGAAAATCTTCAAAACAGTAAAATTCGACTGGAACTATTTGAATTACATTCAAATTCAGATGTTTTAATACTTTTTAAAATTTGGACAACAATATCCAAAACTGACTCAAATTTTCAATAAAAGGTTTGGAACATACGTGTTTACTTAAAATTACGTTCATTGAATCGTTGACTTAAACATAACAAGAGTATAGTAGGTTTTTTCGAGCATCCAGTTTTTTTCCAGTTTTTTTTCTAGAAAGGTTCCAGTTTTTTTGAAAAAAATGTTGGCAACGCTGCTCGCACCTATGTGACTAAACCATATACGGTTAGTTTATAAATAGAGGTGACGCGTACCCGTTTGAATCAGTTTTTGTTCTTATGTCGAACGGGTAAGATCATGGCTGCAGCGTGTGGGCACTACAATAAGCGGTAGACGCTATGCATTTTCGGCAGCGGTTGCCGTGTGTGGATTTTTCGGGTACCAGCACGGTGTCACAGAATGATTTGCAAAGTGGGTGGGTGGGGTGGTTTGGATTTAATTCAATACGGTGTGTGCTGCTTAAGAGTGTTGCGTTTGAATAAAATATATTTATTTTTATGCATGCGTGTGCGTTGTAACTTGTTAATCCATGTTTACGGCGCATTGTAGCTGCCTAGGGTAAAGAGCCTATTGGTTTTCATATGTTTCATATTTTGGTTATATGTTTTTTATCAGTAAGGCATCTGACAACGTGCTTCTGTAGTTATTGCACTGTTCAGCAGCGTAGTATTTTATATAGGGGAGTACACTCAGGTTTTATTACGCGGTATTTTTTACGCGAATTTTGAAATTTCCGCGGTTTTCATTTACGCGTTTTTTTTTTAAATTTAGGCGGTTTTCATTTGCACGGCCTGTATCCCCTGCGTAAAAAAACCTGAGTGTAATTGCATCGGAAACAATCACATTCCCAGCAGAACTTTTTGTTTTCTAATTTCAAACACTTTTGTTTCGTACTGTACACAACGGAAAATTTTAAAACAGAACTTACCGTCCCAGCAGCAGATTAGGCGGGTGTTCTTTTTCGATTCAAATTCAAGCCATGTCTTAATCGTTACTGGACTTAAAATTGTTTTCCCAGTTTATCCAGTCAGAGTATCTGTCCTGCCCTATGTAGTTAAAACACAGTTCTAATTGCGTTTTAAAGTATACAACAAATTGAACGGTTAGGTATACTAATTTAAATTTTAAAATATGTCTGTTTGAAATTATGCAACAAACCGCTGTACTGAAGATATAATTATGTCAGTCCTATTACCACATAAAACACCTATATAACATAAAACGCTGCAGAATTGGTTTAATAATACAATGTTTACACTACAGAGTTATAACACGTTTTAATAATTAGCAACAAGAGAAAATGTCACCAAGATAGCATAAAACCCGTTTTAACTGGTAGTGCGAACGTTGCATAACAATGTAATTTATCAAATAATTTCATTTTTTTCACCACTAATCGATCAAGAAATACTTAACCTTAAGATTGTTTACTTAAGTTCATTAATACATTATTGAAAATTTAAATGGAAAATGAAATTTCATATTTCATGAAGAATCTGTATATTTCCGTTGCTGGACGTGGGCTTCCTCGTCACGGTTCTAAATATGGAACTTTTCTTTTAAATATATTTTCTGGACAGACCAGCCTATTTTTACTAGATGGATTAGCCAAATAATGCCAATCACCTAGTGAGATACTTGATTAATTAATAGATTACCGTTAAAAGACCTTCAATAAATTATTTTTTAATGGGGAGGGTATATAGCAAATTGTAACATAAAAAACAGGCGAGTGAGCAAGAACTTGAGTCGATATGTGTGATAGATAAAATACATTTGCACGCTCTTGAAAAAAGCTAATTTTTAATGTCACCGTGCTCGTGTCCTGTACACAACCCTTTAATTTTTAAATATTTTAACAGACTATTATTAGAACCATATTGTGTCTGTTGATATTAACTGTAAATAAATGAATAAATAAATAAATAAATAAATAAATAAATAAATAAATAAATAAATAAATAAATAAATAAATAAATAAATAAATAAATAAATAAATAAATAAATAAATAAATAAATAAATAAATAAATAAATAAATAAATAAATAAATAAATAAATAAATAAATAAATAAAAAAATAAATATATAAATAAACATACATACTTTTTACCATTTTCTAGGAAAATAGTTGGGCATCCAGCCATACATCGAGTAAGAGTGCTTCACCACCTCTAGGCCCATACATAAATGATCTCTTCTAAAAAAAGACCCAGCTGATCGGATGTCGAATGGATGTCGAACAAGATTCGTCATGCAAGGCTCTGACTTCCTGTTTATAATCATGCACCTTGAACTCAATCGGACTATTTCTGATGTTCTTTTGGATCAAAGAGAACTGAGTACCAGATATCTCAAAAGTTCGCTCAGAATGGTGATATCTTGCCTAAAGCAAACAAATGACACTACTGACGATAAGTATTTTATGAAGGACTATCGTGTCTGCATACCCGCCCACAAAGTTCAGATCGATGGTGTGGTCATCGATTCGAGTTTTTCGTGCATAGATCTACTGAAGCACGACATTGGTTGTTCGAAAAACCCTTTGCACTAGTCAGCTAAAATTTTAAATGGCAATTGCATAAAACGGGGAAACATTATATGTCCCTTCAAACTCATATCGGGTGAGCTTTGCCTATTTACGCCTTGTTCGACGAAGTTAGTATGTCTGTTCGTTTATGTTCTCTTGGTTCAGGAAGAGTTCGACTCTGACGATTCCCTTGTGGGGATATATGTTACTGCTCCTATAAACTATAGGCGGATGAGATTTTTTTTCTCTTGCTTGGACGCCAAATATAATAGTTCGAAGAAGCACTGACACAAAGTCGAAGCAAAAATCCTCTGGTCTTAGACATTTGTGATCAACCGAGCACTTCCAGGAATACCAAAACCTAAAGTGACTCAACGTTCCAACTAGTGATTCAACTTAGTGCAGGACGGCCTACTCCAAGACCTTTAAGAAGGCCTGCCCATTCATGTTTCTACGAAACTGAGAAAACAAGTGATAAATGTTGCGAACATTTTTGTTTTTTTTTAAATTTTGAAATCAGTGCAGTTCAGTTGGATACAGTTGAACTTGTTATTATTCGTTTATTGCCTTAATTGGTTGGTGTTGGAAATCTCACAATGTGAGACAATGATAGCACAATCGACTTTTACAAGATTTGGCAAATGTTACGTCTCAATGGCTATGAAAGCAAGACATCTAGCATTAACACATCTATTCAACACTGACATGCTATATTGGTTGTACTGTGCACGCAAAGACTGTTGCCAACCGCCAAACACACGCAAAAGTCCATCTCGTACAAAATGAAGCTCCCAAGCTCGCCCCAAATCGTGCGCCTTTGATGGACAAGCTGCCTTCGAATCGCCGCATGTCTCTCCATACCATACGAATTGAAAACGGTCGGCCAGCCCCGCTTCCAACTACACTGCTTGTTCAGGTCAATCGATTTTTAATAGCTACTAATGAAGCTGCTATTTCTACTACTCGTTGGAACGAAATCGCCTGTGACCGGCCACGACCAACCGAACTCCGAAAGGCAACTTACGCAAGTGAACGCAATGTGTACCCTAAATATTGGCACGAACAGCACTTGCGCTAAATTTCACAATGCGGTTGAGCCATCGCAAATATTGAGCTAAGATATTACCTCAACCTGTTGCAGACTTAGCGGGCCAAAATATTGCATCTGGACCACTCGATGGGCGATGGAATCTGTTTCTGTTACTAAGTGCTAGGATGAGTTAACGATAATTGACGTTTTAATTAAGCTTTAATTCAGCGTCTTCTGGTGAGGGGGCTATGCTTCCCGGCATAGTTCGAACGAATGAATATCACTTACTTCGAGTCACGCGGCGTTCATCGGCTGGCCTGGATGTCGTGCAATGTCTTGGCATGTGCTTGCCGATATTAACTTTATCACCGCCAGCGAAGCCAAACGGCAGCAGCGAGGCGGGCTGCGGAGCACATTTAGCTTTCCATCTGCACAGCTTGTGTGTGCCAGTCAGCAACAGCTGATTGTGTAGGTAGGCTACGTTCCCATACAACAGCAGCGTGAAAACATCCCACACACTCTTTGGTTGGTTACGACGACGCCCAACACGCCGGGGTATTTAGCTGGAGCTGCGAGTTTGTTCTTGGAAGGAAGATCCCAATCTGCGGCATCATCGGGGTGTCGTCGGCAGATACGATAATGAAAATTAAATTACACAAACAATGGTTTGCCGGGGCAGGGCGGGTCGAGTTGTATGTTTGGTGGAAGGGCAGCGACAGGGGTAGGTAATTGCGATGTGATGGTTTTTTTTCTTCCTTTCGGATACTCTAGCTGTGTGTATGCAAATGAAATTAAAAACTCATTGGGTTCAGAGATTCAAGATAATGGATTAAGATTCGCAAGTTTGTTTTGTTTTTGGCAAGAACGTTATGTTTTGTTACTATCGTAACCGCGTGAAAATATTTTTGGAAATCCGTATTTTTTCAATATTTTTAAAAGTAAGTTTGAGCGCAGAATGAATTGGCCAGATTTGCAAATTTCTCAGGTTATGCGGAGATTTCATTTTGTCCAAATATCGACGAAAAATAAGCAATCAACTAATTTTGTAACATAACATATCCGTCGATATTTTAATGAAATTCAACTGCCATCATTTAAATATTGTACAAGTTAATTACAGTAAAGCAGGTTACAGGATGTTACGATCGTATTGACACTTATTTGGAGCTCGAGTTTAAAAATTCCACTTATTGTATGCAATGTGCAATTTGCACGTTCTGCTTCTGACAGAGCAATCCAATTGCTACGGATGTTGTGCTTCGCGAATCTATGCATATAATTTCCAAAACTGAATTTACAAAACCATACAATTCCTGAGAAGACTGTATTTATGCTGAAATGATATTAACTGTATTACGTAATGACCTGCAAGGTCGGTTGGTCGATTGATTCAGAAACGGTGAGCGGTTACCATGTTTTTACTTTTCCCATATGAGATGAAACGCCCGCTGGATGGCACATCCCACCGGAGAACTATTTTATTTTGTCCAATTGGCTGTAAATATAATGTTTTTTGCGACTCCACAGGGGCTAATGTCAGGTGTATTGCGTGTTAAATTCTCGTGTAGTTTGACCTAGTTTTATCGATTTCATGCCAATGAAATGGGTTGGAGAAGCGAACAGTCTTGATTCACTAATCGAATGACAATATTGTGTAAAGGATAAATTTGTTGTTTTAGAGTGCAATTTTGGCATCTTCACTCACCATTAAGCACATAACAGATTCCCTCAAAATTGTTAAATCAACCATAACCTAGTTGTAAGACCCGAAGCTGACTGGTAATTAATTTTCCTGGGACCTCCCACCCTAACCCTTCGGAGGTCGCGCAAATGACTCACTGAACGAGCAGCCGCTGGTCCCCTAAGACAATTTCGCTAGATTTTCAAAGCGGCATGCACTCAGTGCACAAGCACAAGTGACGTAAGGTTAAGCTCAGGTTAGGACCAGTGACATGCTGTTGGATTTCACAAAAATTATAGTAATCATGAACCTTGAATCGGAATCGAGGACCGAGCCAGTCTATCATTAACATTCTTCTAGTGCAGCGGTGTCGCCTGTAGTGAACTGCATCTGTCCTTTGTATGTGGCTTCCAGTCCACTCCCGATTCCTGTGAAGTTAATCGATTTGAGCTAGTTCGATTGATCTACTTTTTCCCGCTCAAAACTTGAATAACCATCTGTGCCCAATGATGATCGTCTCTAGCGGCCGAACTGCCGACGAGGCATTCCACGGTCGGTCGGCTGGTACAGGGGAAAAGTTGGTCATCGCGTGCATGCAACTCTGCCAATGGGGGCAATGGTGGACAATCGCATCCAGCAGACTGCATTGAAGCAGGTACTTACTTTTAGCTGCCATTTCTTTCGAGAGCCAAGCACACCGGGGCTTGGCCTACCGGCG
This sequence comes from Topomyia yanbarensis, assembly GCF_030247195.1. Classification (NCBI taxonomy): domain Eukaryota; kingdom Metazoa; phylum Arthropoda; class Insecta; order Diptera; family Culicidae; genus Topomyia; species Topomyia yanbarensis. Next base: position 361,984,755 of record NC_080671.1, read on the forward strand.
ATCAAATTCGATCGCCTTTAGCCGGCATGCATGTCGATCTGCTTTCTTCCAAGCTACGTTGCTGCGAATCTGTTTCTTTCTCTCTCTTTCTTTTTTTCTCTGCACCCTTTTGGGTGCGGCTGGCTGATTTTGCCTCCTCCGATGCTAATCACGATGGTTTGTATCGCAGAATGCAATCATAGACTACATCGACGACCGGGTGTAATGAGGGAAACGATGTCAGAGCTGTCAGCTGAGCTAGTTTGTGGTTTTTTTTATCGACCGCCGTGATAGTAGGGGTAATGGGTATGCCACTGGAAAATAGTTGAAGATTTTATTTCATGAAGCTTGATTTTTTTTTTAATTAACTGCGAAGTTCGTTGGAAGTGCTTATTAAATTGCTAGGTCATAGTTTAAATTTCCATAAAAGAATTATTACAGAAAAGATATACAACTTTTGGTACGCCGCGCCGCAAATTTTTATTTATGTTACCAAATTTTAAATGGTAAGCAGAGTTCTGAGCAGGCATCAGACACACTCACACGAGAAGGAGCTTATCCGATGTGCAACTTTTTCAGAATAAGGCGAGTCGCAAAATTATTTGTTTCCTCAAATAGCTTCAGAAAAATTTTCCAGATAAAACTTAACTGATTGACACTTCTTACAGAAGAAGATAATAAATTTTAATTTTCGTGATCCGATTTCCGATCCCGGAGTTACGGGTTGAAAAGTGCGGTCACACAGAAAATTCTCATATAAACTGGTACCACCAAGATGTCCAAATGTTGTAATACATATTAAAATGGTTCCAACGTTACTTGAATTCTCTGGTCTAGATTACTAATGATCATTCAAAGCAGCTTTGACCACATTGGCCACCTATGACGGTTCATGATGGCCCCAGGGAACTCGCCAATTTCCTAAGCTAATATCACCGAATTCTTGACCGATTTGTACAAACTTGGTTTCAAATGAAAGATATACAGTAATCTTATTGACTACTGTTGAATTTCATTCGGTTCTGACTTTTGGTTCCGGAGATACGGGGTAGTTAGTAAGGTAACATTGGGATTCCCCATATAAACCGTTACAATCGTAATACCTCATAGACTAAAAACTTATTGAAATGGCCACTAAATTACTTCAATTCGCAGGTCTAGATCGCTCATTGCCAATCAAACATTCTTTAATTATATTGTCCACTGTCGACAAATCCGGATACCGGGCATATTCCACAATTAAAATCTCATCGGTTGTTCGGTGCTGATTTTCTCAAACCAAGTCTCAAAAGGAAGGTATAATATGCAGTTGAGTGCTGCATCACCCGTGGTAGTTGTGGGATACTTGTTAAGTGTAATAAGAATGTAATAGTCATTTACACAATTATATTGAACATAACTAGCTAATGAGTCATAGTTTGCATAAATGAGATAGACACAAACGCACCCTTAGGTGGATTAAAACATATACCATTCGATTTAGTTCGTCGAGATCGGAAAATGTCTGTGTGTATGTATGTGTGTATGTATTTGTGTGTTTGCATGTGTCAATTAATGTCACTCAATTTTGCACGAACTTAGTTTCAAATGAATGATATAATGCTCCCATAAAATGCTGTTGAGTTTTTAGTTGATCTGACTTCCGGTTCCGGAGTTACGGGTTGAAAAGTGTGGCCACACACACCAAATTCTCATATGATGTACGAACCCTATGGTTACCCTATGATGTCCGAATGATGTAATACATATTCAAATGGGTTCAACATTACTTGGATTTGCGGGTCTAGGTAACTAATGACCAATCAAAGTAGGTTCGACCACATTGGCCACCTATGATGGTTCTTGATGCCCCTGGAGAACTCGCCAAGTTCCTGAGCTAATGTCACACCTATTTCCCAGCAATATCTTAACCAATTTTTACAAGCTTAAATGAAATGAATGATATAATAATCCCATTGACTGCTATTGAAATTCATTCAGTTCTGATTTTTGTTTCCGGAGTTACAGGTTGGTTATTGTGGTCGCACTGGATTTTCTTAGATAAACCGGTACATTCGTAACACCTCATTGGTTAAAAATATATTGAAATGAACATCAAATTACTTCGATTCGCAGGTTTAGATCAATGATGGCGAATCAAAAATTCTTGGAATGTATTGTCCACTATCGACAATTCCGGAAGTACTGGCTTCCGGGTATATTCCAGAACTAAAGCCACTTCGGTGATGACTGGACCAATTTTCACTAACCTAGTCTCAATTGGAAGGTATAAAATGAAGTTGGCTCTTGCACCCCACATCCACCCCTCACAATCTTTCTCCTCTCCCCCCCTTCCACTCTCTCATCCCCCACTCAGACCAACCTCGCACCTGCTTCCCCTTCATAAGCCCCGTATACCGAAATAAGTTAGGTTGTTCCCGACGCCACCTCGCATTTCAAAATATGTTGGCATTAAGACTACATTAAACTTACGCTGATTAGCCAATTAAATATTACATTTTTGTTTGTTTCAAGTATGTCAGCGTCGACAGTTTTTCGAGTTCGTGACAGTCGTGCTCTTATATATGCTTTCCAAGTGTAATAAGAATGTAATAGGCAATGTTATATTGAACATAACCAGCTATTAAATTAACATCATAGTTTGGATAAATGAGAAAGGCACAATTGCACCGCTAGGTGGATTAAAGCAGGTTTTTATGTTTTGTGTTTCTTCATACTCTGCACCTGCACCTGCACATACTAACACTCAACCACTAGTCTGTGCGCGGTTGCGTGGCCCGACTGGCGGGTTTTTTTTTTTTCCATTTCGTTTATTTGATAGGCACAAATGCGTTAGCTTGGCGGTGCCGAATTCTTTTGTTTTTACATTTTGAATATCTTAAAACTAGGAGGTTACAATGTTGAAATATTTTTTTTATAAAAGAGAAAAAATTTACAGCTATCTTAAGACTATAAAAAAAATTCTATATATAAGAGAGAGGGCAAAGGATTTTTTTTATGACAAATTTTAAAACAAGGAATTCAATAGTAATAGTTTTTTAGGAAATATTTACAGTTATCTTAAAACTAACAATATAGTTTGGTACACAAAAGGGGGAACAAATATTTATGAAAAATTTCACAGATGTTTTAAAACTAGGGATACAATTCTATTTACAAGATGGGGGACAATAGTTTTAACAAAGAGTAGAAATTACAGCTATCTTAAAACTAGGAATACGGAATACAAATTTGATTTTTTATCGGATACTTATGCTTGGTCATTTCCAAAATCGGTGTAGAAGTAGTTGTATCAAGGACAGGGGAGAGAAGGCGTAGATGGTGACCGGTAGAGAAGAGCAAAACTTGCAACTTTCGGGCAAACGGGAGATCAGCGAAACAAATTTGCGCCTCAGTCTAGTAGGTCGGATTGGCGGATGGTATTCTTCGGACCCGCGGGGAATCCTTCAAAGGGAATCCTTCGGACCTCGAGTCGCTCTCGCTTCAGATTCCGTAGTGATAAGGGCGACGGCGGTTATATAGTGGCAGTCTGAAGCATATCGGTTCCACACGGCAAGAGGAAACTTCTAAAAATGAGAAATAAAAAGAGAGGGGCTAAATTGGGATATTTATCGTTTTTATGAAAGTATAAATAAGGGACATATAGGGAAAATCACGAATTGCCAGCATATCTCGAACTGGGACATTGGGTGGTCTACCTCGGGCCCGAAGGGAATCCTTTAACTGAGACCTGGCGTCCAAATACCCGGCGCATACCCAGACAACGTGCTCGATGTCATGATAGCCCTCGTCACAAGCGCACAGACTACTCTCCGCAAGCCCAATACGCCGCAAATGTGCATCTAAGGTGTAGTGGTTGGACATAAGTCGGGACATTACACGAATAAAATCCCGACCCACATCCATCCCCCTGAACCAAGGTTTCGTTGATACCTTTGGGATAATCGAATGTAGCCATCGTCCAAGTTCACCATTGCTCCACGAGGTTTGCCAACTGTTGAGTGTCCTCTGACGACAAATACTAAAAAATTCGTTGAAGCAGATTGGTCTTTCGTATATGTCACCATTTAATGCGCCCACCTTTGCTAATGAGTCGGCCTTTTCATTGCCCGGGATAGAACAATGAGAGGGGACCCAAACAAAGGTAATCTGATAAGATTTTTCAGATAACGTACACAAGGACTCCTGTATCTTCCCCAGAAAATACGGGAATTGCTTTTTAGGCTTCACCGCACGAAGAGCCTCGATAGAGCTGAGGCTGTCCGAAATGATGAAGTAGTGATCTGTGGGCAGAGTGTCGATGATCCCAAGGGTGTACTGAATTACAGCTAACTCTGCGACGTAAACTGAAGCAGGATCATTGAGCTTGAATGAAGCGGTGATAGTATTGTTGAAGATACCGAAGCCAGTGGACCCATCGAGATTTGATCCGTCAGTGTAGAACATTTTGTCACAGTCGACTTCTCGGAATTTATTATAAAATATATTGGGGATCACTTGAGGGCGTATATGGTCCGGGATTCCACGAATCTCTTCCTTCATGGATGTGTCGAAGAATACAGTAGAATCAGAAGTATCTAGGAAACGAACACGGTTGGGAGTATACGTAGAAGGATTAATGCTCTGTGCCATGTAGTCGAAGTACAAGGACATAAATCGGGTTTGAGAATTAAGCTCGACGAGCCTCTCGAAGTTTTCAATCACCAACGGGTTCAGAATGTCGCATCGGATGAGCAATCGATATGAGAGTTCCCAAAATCGATTTTTTAGCGGAAGAACGCCCGCCAGCACTTCGAGACTCATCGTATGGGTCGAATGCATGCAACCCAAGGCAATGCGCAAGCAACGATGCTGGATTCTCTCCAGTTTGATGAAGTGTATGTTCGCAGCGGAGCGGAAACAGAAACACCCGTACTCCATCACCGACAATATCGTTGTTTTGTACAACCTGATCAGGTCTCCTGGGTGAGCACCCCACCATGTTCCAGTTATTGTTCGGAGAAAATTGATCCTTTGTTGGCATTTCTGTTTCAGATACCTAATGTGACATCCCCAGGTACCTTTAGAGTCGAACCAGACCCCGAGATATTTAAATGTGAAAACCTGGATGATCGTTGCACCCATTAATAGAAGCTGGAGTTGCGCCGGCTCACGCTTCCTAGAAAAAACAACCAACTCAGTTTTCTCCGTGGAGAACTCAATACCCAGCTGAAGAGCCCAAGCAGACAAATTGTCCAAGGTATTCTGTAATGGCCCTTGCAAGTCGGCAGCTTTGGGTCCTGTAACAGAGACCACCCCGTCGTCTGCAAGTTGCCTTAGCGTGCATGAATTGGCAAGACAATCGTCAATGTCATTCACGTAAAAATTGTAGAGCAGGGGACTTAGACATGAGCCCTGGGGAAGACCCATGTAGCTAAATCGCGATGTTGTTAAATCGCCATGCGAAAAGTGCATGTGCTTTTCAGACAACAGGTTTAGCAAAAAGTTATTTAAAATTGGTGAAAGACCATGCTGGTGCAGCTTCTCTGACAGAATGTTGATAGAAACTGAATCAAAAGCCCCCTTAATATCCAAGAAGACTGATGCCATCTGCTCTTTGTTAGCATAGGCCATTTGGATTTCTGTAGAAAGCAACGCAAGGCAATCGTTCGTCCCTTTGCCTTTGCGGAAGCCAAATTGTGTATCTGACAGTAAGCCATTTGCTTCAACCCAATTATCGAGGCGAAACAAGATCATTTTCTCGAACAACTTCCGAATACAGGACAGCATTGCAATCGGCCGATACGAGTTGTGGTCGGAGGCTGGTTTTCCTGGTTTTTGAATGGCGATGACCTTCACTTGCCTCCAGTCATGAGGGACAATGTTACCCTCAAGAAACTTGTTAAATAAGTTCAGCAAGCGCCTTTTTGCAGTGTCAGGCAGATTCTTCAGCAAGTTGAATTTGATTCTGTCTAACCCTGGGGCGTTATTGTTGCATGATAAGAGAGCAAGTGAAAACTCCACCATCGAAAACGGTGTTTCGTTCGCGGTATCGGGAGGAGACGCGGCGCGGCACGTTTTCTGTACCGGGACAGAGTCCGGACAGATCTTCTTGGCGAAAGCGAATATCCAACGGTTTGAATATTCCACGTTCTCGTTGGTACTATTACGGTTACGCATACGTCGAGCCGTACCCCAAAGAGTGCTCGTCGCTGTTTCTCTCGTTAACCCGTCGACGAACCGGCGCCAATAACTGCGTTTTTTGGCTTTCATTAGACTCTTCATTCGCCTTTCTAACGACGCGTACTGTTGATAGCTAGCGGGTAACCCGTCTTCCCGGAAGGCCTTATATGCAGTGGACTTTTCCGCGTACAGCTCTGAGCACTCTTTATCCCACCACAGGGTGGGAGACCGTCCATGGGTATTCGCGCTGGGTACTGGTTTAGTCTGAGCTTGATTCGCACTGTCGAGAATCAAGCCAGCCAAAAACCTGTACTCTTCCTCCGGAGGAAGTTCTTGAGTGGATTCGATTTTAACGGATATCGCGGTCGCGTAACTCTTCCAATCAATGTTCCGTGTGAGGTCATACGAGGCATTGATTGTTTTCGATGGTCTTGAACCGTTAGCAATTGAAATCACGATAGGCAAATGATCGCTACCGTGGGGATCAGGGATCACCTTCCACATGCAATCTAACTGTAGCGATGTCGAGCAAAGCGATAAATCCAACGCGCTTGCGCGTGCTGGTGGTGTAGGAATCCGCGTCATTTCTCCCGTGTTTAAGATGGTCATGTTGAAATTGTCGCAAAGATCTTGGATTAATGTTGATCTATTATCATCATGAAGACAACCCCATACCGTACCGTGCGAGTTAAAGTCTCCCAGAACTAGCCGCGGTGCCGGTAAGGATTCCGTGATATTACAAAGCGTTCGGTGCCCTACCGAGGCTCTAGGAGGAATGTAGATGGAAGCAATGCAAAGGTCTTTACCTTTGATTAAAACTTGACAAGCGACAATTTCAATGCCTGGTGTTGAAGGGAGGTTAATTCGGTTGAAAGAATAGCACTTTTTGATCCCCAAAAGTACTCCTCCATAGGGGTTTTCTCGATCCAGACGAATTATATTAAAGTCGTGGAAGTTGAGATTTATATCGGAAGTTAACCAAGTTTCACATAATGCGAAAGCATCACATTTTAAACTATTTAGTAAAAATTTAAAGGAATCGATTTTTGGGAGGATACTTCTGCTGTTCCACTGTAGAACAGTGATCGAATCGGTGACCTCGTTCGATGACTTAGCCATCGAAGGATACGATCGCTGCAAGGAGGGGCCATTTAGTAGTCAACTGCTTCAAAAATGTTTGCACTATAGGAAGAAAACGTATCAGAAGGCTTTTAAGAGGATCAGTAACATTGAAAGCTGTGAAAATTAAGTCCACTATGTCAGAAAATTTCATTAGTCCGTTACTGGACTGAGTATCTGTTTGAAAAACGGGGACACTTGGGGTTTTTGGTGTCCCTGGAAGTGGTGGGTACTCCTTGTTAGAATTAATATTTCCAAGTCCTGGAGCAAATTGCTTCGGCTTTTGTGCATCACTTCCGTTGGATTTATTAGTTGTAGATGGCGCACTCTGAGTGGACGACACCTTGGCACCCTTACGAGGCAATGTAGGGGAGGTTGGATTTCTCCTCTTCCTGGATTCCCCTGGGTTAACCAATGATGTTCCCTCTTGTGGGTCGTCAGATTCTTGCTCAACGCCAGCCAAAAGAGCAAAGGAATTTTCGGACAGGAGAGATGGCGAAGCATTCTTTAGCATTTCTGCATAAGAGTGCCTCGAGCGATCCTTAAGGGAGCGCTTAATTTTATCCCCGCGCTGCTTGTACACCGGGCATGACTTAAGAGCATGCGGAGGGCCCCCGCAGTAAATACACTTCTCAGTTTCTCCACCGCAAGCGTCATCATCATGCTCTCCCTCGCATTTGCCGCACCGTTTTTTATTGCCACAATAAGTGGCTGTGTGGCCCAGTTGCTTGCAATTGCTGCAGTTCATTACCCGCGGTACAAACAGGCGAACGGGTAAGCGAACCCTATCCAGGAGGACATAGTTGGGAAGAGCAGACCCGGAGAAAGTCACCCGAATCGAGTCTGACGGAGAATAAGTCGTCTTATCATTTTCTGTTTTTGCGGAATACAATTGCTTGCATTCCAGAATCTTCACCTTTTGAAGTGAAGGGTCCTTAAAGCAGCCAACCCCGTACTTCAACAGGTCTTCGCACTTTAGACCCGGTTCGGCGACTATTCCATCGATCTCCACTGCCCTACAAGGCACATACACTCTGAATTGCTGCGTAAAACGCTCGCTGCGAGCAATCTGGTTTGCCTGATCGAGGTCATTTACTATAACGCGTATCTTATTAGCTCGAACACGTGTTATCTGAGCTACGGCCGGGTAGTTAGCAGTCAGCTCCCGTGATATTTCTAGAATATTGGTCGATTTCGTGTTGGGTCGGAAATACACCACCCAGGGTCCATTTGAACTGGCTGGGTATGTTTTAATACGGGGAGGACTGGGGGAATCAGGGGAGGGAGTAATATCGGGTTTATCCGGTATATCCATGGGAATATCATTCCCATCCAATGTTCCTTTGCCCTCGGCCATTTAGGCACGAGGATAGCACGTGGTGTAAACGAGAGGTGATACTTGTATTCAGGGGAAAGGGAAAAGTAGACCGATCGGGGAAAGGGAAACGAAAGAAAGAAAAATAATACTTAGCTTATATAGCGGCGTGTCCGGCAATTCTGGTATTCACTTCACCAGCCTGGGCACCGGCGAACAAAGACTGCCTCAAACAATAGTTGACCTTCACTGTCAATATATATTCTTGTTCACTTTATGCACAGCACCAGAAAACGAACTGCTTCGATCGAGAGCTCGGAGAGTTATGACTGGCGGGTTGACGTGGATTGACTTTTGCTGTGGGCTGTGTTTGCAAATATTGTTCAACAGTTAATTGGCAGTGTTTGCGGACACAGCTCACAGTGGGGATCATTGTGTGTCGATTGATCGGTCGACTTCGTCATCGTGCACAGGCTAATTAAAATTAAGTTAATTAAGTTGTAGGGGTAGAAGCCTATTAGTGGTTATGTTGTAAAAATTGTAGTTTTTGGTACATAGTGCACAATTGTTATGCTAGTCGTATCTCTGTCTGTGTATGTGTTGGTCTAAGTATTTGTGACAGCTGGATCAGGGAATGGATGAAGAAATGGCATATATGATAGAATAGTGCAACATTCTTCCTATGATTCGTTGGTCACTTTTTACCGTGTTCAATTCGTGCATTCGATTCGATTCATTTGGGAAGAGGGGATTAGATAAATTATGATATGATTAATTTACCGGCGCACGTGAATCATCCATTCCCGGTCAGCATAGCATAAAAACATCTATTGTAATTGTCGTTAATGGTAAATGAGTATCATTAGCTGACATTTAGACGATTTCAAGTAGTTCGATTGCATGTTACATGTGCTCTTTTACTTTTACTTCATTTGTCTATTTTGTACTTCTATTAGTTAGCTTTGTACCAAAAATAATATCGATCAATATCTACTTAATTTCGGCATGCTATTTTACCTTTAATTACCATATCTTAAATTAGGTTCATACTAACACGCCCTAACACAATAAATTGCTTACTCTCTCATATATACTAACAATCTCTCTCGTTCGAAACGTTCAAACGTGGCCTACGCGATAACACAAACCTGGTCACAAGCGCGAGCATTATATTACAATCATTTACACATACTTACGCCCGCGATCTCACCAACTTTAAAACACCCCAGTAATTAAGTGTACGTTTCAGAATTTCTAAATTTACAAACGCGGTCTCAAGCATCAAACCACCGTACAGTGGGACGAGCCCGGACTTAAGTCCATATATAAGGTTGTGCGATATTCTCACTAGTATTTTTCTCGTATCAGCAGAGTTATCAGTGACATTTTTGCGAGGTAATTTGAACGGTAAATGAATTTTTCACAGCTTTTTAAAGGGCTTAACTCAAGTGATTTTTGCATAATTTTATCATAGGAACTACAATGTTCATTTTTCAAAGAAGCGGTTGATTTTATGCATTGCATTACTTCACCAAAATTATTCAAGTGATTAAATTACACCATAAAATCACTAAAAATAAGACACTAGTTGGTTTAGTTATTGTTAAGATAACTGTTTGTCATTAACTAATATTGAATTCGAACTTCTAATGCGATAACAAATATGACGCCCGTGAATGCCCGCGATCACACTATACTCATTCGAAAGCTTTTAATTTTCTCTTTAAAATGAGTCTATGCTAGCATTGCGAAAACTTGCGATAAGCAGTCAAAATGTTAAAAAACTATGAATGGAGTTGCATGGTTATTACTGATATTAAATTTGAATAACCACTTTATAGCTAGAATAATGACACGAATACATGCACAACTTTCAAATACTATTGGAAACATGATCTACGAAGGTTTTACTAGTGATCAAGAGAAAGGAGCCGAGTGGACAGTATGGTTTTTTAGATGGTGCAGGTATTCAGAGTGCTTAAACTTCAGTAAATATTGTCAATCTATTGAAATATGTCATTAAATGTTTCTGAAGCTATTTCTTGATCACTTACACAGTAACGGTCAAGTTTAGTGAACACAGTCGAGGTCTAGTTTTGTGTCAAAAATTAAAGAATATTTCATTTTAACATCAAGTAATCCAATAATGAATTGAACGTTCCAAAATTAGTCGAACACATCGTATTTGATCCTTAAAAACTAAATAATTATTTCTGAAACACCATAATGATATGTAATTCAACTAGTTTCAGCATGGAAAATAAATTCAGCTTACCATAATTACTATTGAAATCATTATTCTTAATAGTTAGCAACTCAGCGTCAAAAATTTCTTTAAAAAAATTATGAACCTCCACAGAAAAATAATTATTTTTGAGCCACCCTAATGTACAATAAAGGTTTTTTTTAAACAAATGTTAATATCAAAACCGATGTAGCGCACGAAAATTAATATGCAGAAATTTTAAGAATGTTTCGATAAAATAGATATTTTTGAGACACCCTAATGCACAGTAAATGTTTATTTTTAATATGTTTTAATATCAAAATCGAATTGAGCATACCAAAATTACATTAAACCGTCCTATTTGAACAAATACGGCATAGTTTTGACTTAAGTCCACCTTTTGTTCTAAGTCGCCCCACTGTGCACCGACCGCGCGATCATGAACCGATCAGTATCGGAAGTATCTACCCCCGATTATAACGGTCTAGACTCATGCCTTCAGTTGTGCCATGCCTACAATTGGATCAATTTGAAAAAGAAAGCTCTCATATCCACTAGACAACATGTTTCATGTGGACATGATCGAGAACTCTATTGATATGGATGAACCCACTCTCCGTACACCGAAAATTCAGTATCAGATTCACGATCTGCGCGCTCATCCAAGAACACACGCGAATTTGCGAAAGGACACACGGTCGGAAAATAGAATACACGCAAAGTTACAAACACGTTAGCACACGCGACATACAAACGCACACGCGATCGAAAACGTTAACGTACAATCTCTCGAGCCCTTTGCGATGATACACGCGATCGCGAAGTCCCTACACGCACATGAACCGTACAATCAATATCACATTCAGAATCACGGCCCGCTACAATTGGCCTTAAGCAGTGTTTTAATGAGTGACATTTCCTGTATCGTCTGCGATTGTAGTGTGTGATTATGACGGGGAGCCCTGCCGAGATGCCAGCTCTACAGCTAGGACAACTCTCGAAAAAAGTCAGAATCGCTGAAATATTCACTAATCGAAAGCTTAGATGATCCTCTTTCATGTGATAATAACTTCAGAATCTTCTATCGAGAGGTCTAGAAAATTTATTTTTATACCATCTGTGTGATCAATTTATTTTTCAATGAAACATCGCACTTTACGGTGGATGAATTAGTAGTCTACAGTAACACAAAATCATCCAATGACACCACCGACGAAAATTTAGTGGATTTCGCGTTGATAATTATAATTGGGTGTCTTGAAATTCGCCAAATAAAACGATATTCCAAATTTGAATTTTCTCGGGGTTCTTTTGGCTCTGGTAGCACAAAAATATCACTAACAAAGCAATATCGCTTAAACACTCACTAAACGGAAGCTTGCTTCTCTTTTATGCGAGACAAGTTTTGAAATGTACTTTCTAGGAGTCTAGAACATTTTTTCCATTTTGGAAATAAAATAAATATCAAATATTATAAACTTATGGACACTTCATTACCCATTTGTACGGCGATCTATGAAACTATTTTTTTTTTTAAAATTGATAAATGATTGATATCAGAAAATAAATTTTTTGGTAATGATGAATTTGTGTTCAATTAGTTATGCGTATGTATTTTTTAATATCAAAATTTAGTTAGAATCAAAATATCAAAATTAGTTCGAATCTAACTAACGTGGCAATAATTCTAAGAAAATAATCTGACAGTTTTTATTATAAAGTTTGAATTGTGAAATTTATTACGACCCACTAATTTTTTACAATCACTTTACAAATATCAGTCTATCGGGGTACTAAAGTCGAGTTACAAACAGCAGAGTTACAGCAAAAGTATATTGTCTCAGATTTTTTTTGGGAAACTATATTATTTAAATAGTTAACAACTTATTCATAAAAAACAAGGGCGGGACATCCTTAGTTTTGCTATCCTTTTAATTTTAAGTAGTTAAGTAGATCACAACTCTTATTCAACCGCGAAAACAGATCAAAATGATGAATCAAACGAAAGTAATTATGTCAGAAAATCAACCTAGAGGTATGATTCCAACCTGCAACCCTTGAGACTCCGGCCCAGTGCACACACGCATATACTATCCCTGGGGTATGATGATGGCCTAAGAACACGTGAGATCACACACAAGCGCAGCTCCTACTCAACACATTTAATCTATTTAACTTCCCTACTAGATACAAAGGCCCGGAATCTTATTATAGGCCTTCGGTGCGTGGAAGAGCTAATATAGACTGTCGATTTCTGATCCCTTGCCCAGTTGGCAGAGGTATTACGGGAGCGAATCCGCCCTTCGAATTAAACAAATATTTTTCCTGATTGTTGACGTAAGAGCCAATGCCTTGTTTAAACATTTTTGATGGGGTCCAACGGGGACAACAGATCGAAATGGTGAGTTAAAGTTAGATTTCTTTCATTTAACTCATCATTTCGATCAGTTTCCCTGTTCGATTCCACAAAAAAAATATTATTTGACTAATCTAATTTCCAACGAATATCGAAACACATTATTCTAGCTTAAACGTCTGTTATCTGTGGTACCACTATGTTGCAAACAATGGTCGTTACAAGTTTCACATTTAATTAAACGGAACATACATTATAAATTATGAAGAGAGAATTGCAATTTCACATTTACTGAAGACCCCCCTTTTTCATTGGTCACGGCAAAGTCGGTGGTAAAGTCGACCCAACTGAAACGATTCGAAAAACTTCCGGCACGTTGTCCGCTCGCCCATAACAATCACACGGAAAGGGTGCAATCATTAGGGGAAATTTTTGCATATGATCACAGTTCATTACCGCAATCACAATCACGAACTTTTGCCCGTAATCGTCGCCATTGCCACAATCATCTTGCATGCAGATTTCAGATTTGCACACAGTTCGTTTATGAGGAGTCGGTTTTATGGGGATTATCTGATGTTGTTGCTCTTTGTTACGTAGAACGCCGATAAGCAGGTAGTGGAAGCACATTTTAGGGTGATGCGGATGGAAAAGTATGTTGTGTATTTTTACTATTCAGTTCAGATTTGTTATGTTTATAAGACGATTTACGCTTGTTGTTATTCAAAGGTAGCTTATGCTAATGAAATAAATCTGATAATCCCCATAAAGCCGAATTAATGTTTCTGAATATTTAATAGTGTGTAGTTAAAAACCAATTCCCATATTTGAAAATATTATCTAACTCTACTTATTTTAATATCTTTAATATCTTAAACAATGTATTCTACTGCGTTTCACGATGTGATTTTTACACTGTGAGATCAGAAGCTCCGAACACTTCAAAAAATCACCTTCCTTCTTTTTCTTTAAATCACAGTAATTACTAGTATTAATTATCAATCGGTACTTCCTAAAGGGGGTTCCTCACGAAAAATTTAACTTTTCCTAACATTAATATTCAGCAACACCCTAACACACATTATACACCGGTGTTTTCCCCCCAAACCGCGTCGGGAAAGTGAATGTGGTGATTTTCCTTTCAGCTACTGAGTTGTCATCAGTTCTTGCTTTGCCGTATACCTACACACACGCCTGCTATATAAAGTATGCTCCATTCCCTACAGTCTGTGCTGATGGCCCGCAATATAAACTAGGAAGTCATAAACTTTGATACAGTCACGGAACGTGGGCTTCTCATTAATGCTCAATGCAATGTGCGCTGACCGAGCGCACATACAAATTGTTGCTGCAATAACAATAATAATACCTACATTTGATGTCTCAATAATTCCCGCAAGCTTTGTTGCGATGCGCGACGACTTGGCTTTTCTGTGGCTATACGGTTGGTACAATCCAGTGAGTGAGCGATTCGTGAACTGGATTGAGTTCGATATTTATTTTTTTTTACGAGTTGCCGGAAGCTTGCCATCGGCCGGTGATTCCCATCACCTCATATGTTGGCACTTTTTACTTCCATTTTTATTTTGTTTTTATTTTGGAAAGCATACCGACTCGAAAGCAGCGCACGATGTGTGGTGGAAATTGACCGATTACCCGTGAATGTTTGCTTTTATCGCTCTATTGTTTCAACGTAAGTTATTAATTCGATATCTTTTTCACTTTTTTGCAGGTAAATGGCAGCGTTCGAACAATTGGGGAACAGTAAGTGTGATGCGGTCGTAAGCTGCTGGCAACATAATGTAACTCAAAATATGGGTGGTGTGTGTCAGCTTAAAGTTAGGTTTAGTGCTTATATAGCTGTTCAAGATTTCATCCTAATGTTTTTGGGCTTCGAAATATTTAAATAGTTAGAGTCGACTGTGAAATCTAGGTTAGCTAGACCCAATTCGCTATGTCGTTGTGCCCCACTGAATTAAACACACGTAATGCCACTAGTTTAACCTTCTTCTTACAACGGAGAACTTCCTCCAAGATTCGTTCAAAAGTTTTCAAAATCGTGATCGGTCATCTCAGATGAAATTTTACACGTATCGCCGGCTTGGAATACTAAACATTTTCCACAGTCATTCAGATCATTTTGACTCATTTTATAAGGAGAATAGAATTTTTTGATTGATACAAAAAAGTTCGAATTCCGTATTTTTTTTAGCAACCTATCCGAGAAAGGGTTAAAGGAATGAATACTTCCGCACGAAATAGAAAAAATACTCAGGAAAAAGTTGTGAATGTTTTCATAACAACTTATATTGAAAAACTATTTTCAAAAATAATCAATATTTTCCATTTTATTTTATGTCAACAACACCTCAGGAGAAAATGAACATTTTTAATGCACTTGCATTATGGAGAAACTATCAATAAAAAAAGTTATACTATCGATAACTTTAACATACTAGTTACAACAGTCGACAAACATTTGATTACGGAGTAAAAGACAACTATCAAAATTCTCTTTGAAAGGAAATTCTGGACAAACCGTTACTGGTCGAACACAGTTTACATCAGTTATCGAATGAGAAAACTTCTCTTTTGTTTACTACCAATGTTAGGGCATCGCAAATTTGAATTTCCAAAGTCCCTCCCCCCTTTCATATTGTGACAAATGACTTGCCCACTCGGCAAATTTTTGAAAATGATGCTATAGGATAATATGGAGCAAAATATATTACACTGAAACCTCCATTTACGAACTCTTTTCTTGCGTAATATTCAATTTACGTAACTTTTTCTACGAACTAAATTCGAAATAACGAACTGTTTTTTACGAACCAAGTTCGTAAAAATAGTTTGAGTAAGATGTTGTATACAATTTTACATATTTTTAGCTAACTGTCGCTAATAAAAGTTGGGTATTTTCGGAATGGGGTCGGCATGATGGGAATCGATGTCTTGAGTCATTTTGTAATTCAAGATGGCGACTTCCGGTTTCGATAAATTCTCTATAACCTCAACAATATGGGTGTTTTTGGAATGGGGTTGACGAGTGCATGACGGGAATCTATGTCTTGAGTCATATTGTAATCCAAGATGGTTATCTTGCTTTCGATGACGTTAAAGGTTGTATCAATAATCCAAGATGGCGACTTCCGGATGGGTATGGGTATTTTTGTATTCGAATTGACGAGTGCATGACGAAAATCGATGTCTTGAGTCATTTTATAAAACAAAATGGTGACTTCCGGGTTAGAAATTTTTTCTATAAACTCAACAATATGGGTGTTTTTAGAATAAGGTTAACGAGTGCATGACGGGTTTCGATGTCTTGAGCCATTTTGTAATCCACGATGGCGATTTCTGGTTTAGATAAATTTTCTATAACCTCAACAATATGGTTATTTTTAGAATGGAGTTGACGAGTTCTTGACCGATGTCTTGCGCCATTTTGTATTCCAATCGATGTCTTGCGCCATTTTGTATTCCAAGAGAGCGGACCTCCGGTTTAGATAAAATATTTTCAAACCTCGACAATATGGGTATTTTTGGGACGGGCTTGATTAGTACATGACGAAAATCGATATCTGAAACTATTTTGATACCTAAGATGGTAACTTCCGGTTCAAATTTCCATATTGTTAGGGATATCGTGAATATTATTCACCCGGAAGTCGCCAATTTGGATTTCAAAAAGGTTCCAATTGTCCATTTTCATCATCTACTTGTCAACCCCGTTCCAAAAATACCCATATTGTTAGTGTTATCGTGAATATTGCCTATCCGTAAGTCGCCATCTTGAGTTGCAAAAAGGTGTCAATTGTCTATTTTTATCATCTACTTGTCCAGCTCGTTCCAAAAACACCCATATTGTTAGGGTTATCGTGAATATTGCTCAACCAACGAATTTTAATAAGATTGTGAAGCAAATTTTTTTTCCGAACTAAATTCCAAATAACGAACACGTTTTTTACGAACTAATTCAATTGACGAACCTCCGGTTCGTAAATTGAGGTTACAGTGTAAATGCTATAACTTTCGCAGTAGCAATCAGAATTACAATTCATACCTCTTTTTAAAGGAAATAGTCTTAGTACTGAATAAAAATGTTTCAATTTCTCGGTCATTTTGTCCTCAAAATCCCCTCTTTTGAATAATTTTTCTGCTCCATGAAAAAATCTCCGGAGTCGAAGGGAACATTTGCGATCTTTGTCTGAATACAAGAAGTTGGGGTTATATGGCCTTTTGTCAATCATATTAAATTTTAACTTTTTCTCATGCATATATCTCTATTATTCTTTTATTAATTTTAATAAAATGTACCTTGCAGAACGTGGAAAATCCTTAGGAACAAAATAGAAATAGATTCGTCATCGGTAAAATTCAAAAACATGAGATATTTTGTCATTTAGTCTCGATTCCACATTTTTATCATTAAATTACACATTCCCTTTAAAAAGAGGTATGAATTTTATTTTTCTTAATGCTACTTCAAAAGTCATTGAATTTAATATATTTTTCCTACATATTTTCCCATTGTACCAATTTCAAAAACTTTCCAAGTGATGTGGAATTTGGAATATGAGCTTACTTTGACATTTGTACAATATGAAGGGGGGGAGGACTTTGAGAATTCAAAAATGAGTGATTTTTGCAATGCTGAAATTTCCATTCAAAGTAAATTTTGACGGTTGGCTTATACGCCCTAATTATATGTTTGTCGATAACTGTGAATGTATTATATGATTTTAACTGTGATTTAAAATCAAAATGCTTTTAATCAAATCATCTAAAGTGTGATAGTTCAAGTTTTGCTTCAACAAAATAATTTAATTCGTGCCTTGTCAATGAGTTATTCAAGTTTCTCCATCTAGATCTATCAACAATAAAAATGTTATTATCAAAGCACGAAAAAGATTTTTTTTGTGTATTTTCATCATGGAGAAGCTATCAATAAGAAAGTTTTACAAACAACAGCTTGTGCCATAGTTTATAATTCGTAGTTTTTGCAGTCACAAATACAATTTTTTATAGAATGCGATTATATATGCCATTTTAAATCAAAAATATCATAAATTAGTTGCGGAATTTGCGCTTCGACTTTGTCTCATCAGAATCCGACACTAAGTTAGTGACAGGACTAAGCTAGCGCCGGATTGACGCTAGCTCAAAAAAAAAAAAAAAACGGAGACACAATTTGTGTTACTGAGCAAACCCCTAGTTAAGCGTGGTGTTCCGTAGCGTTTAGCATTCCTGTCACTATTGTTAGTGTCGGATTCCGATGAGACGAAGTCGAAAACCAAAGTACATAACTCATTAAGTTATAGGTTTTGTGCTCTTCTCGCTCAAAAAAGGTTTTAAAACAATTTGCTCCTTAACCCTTTGCGACGCGATTTTTTTTCATTGGTAATACTGTTATTTTCAGCTTTATATAGGTTTTCGGGGTCACTGATTCTGATTCTGACATCGAAAATGTAAAATTCGAAATGGCGACTGTGCTTGGCTAAAATAATTTTTTTTATATTGGCCTAAAACGTCTTAAAGGGGGTTTTCGGGGTCGCTGATTCTAATTCTGACGTCGAAAAGGTAAAATTCAAAACCCGAAAAACCCCCCGTGAATCGAGTTTTATACTGACTGTAACAAAATTTGCCAATTTTGTAAAAAATGGTTGTCATTTTGCAGGCGTCATTTTGAATTTTCGAATACTGTTATCAGAATCGTAATCAGCGACCTCAAAAACCACATAATCTATTTTTATGCTAGTTGAGAAGTTATCCCTGTCTCGCAGAATCTTTTATAGACCAACATAAAAATAAACTCCATTTAGGCAAATTTTGATAATTTTCCTTCGAAAAAACTGACCTACGAATAATTCTGCAAAAAATCTATTATTTAGTTCAATGGTTGAGATACTTGCAATTTTTTTTAAATCTCTAGGACTTTTAGTTCAGACACATATACGGCACCGGTGGTTGAGTGGCAAGCGTGACCGCCACTCATTCCAGTTGTCCCTGGGTTCAATTCCAGCCGAAGTCGTTGAGATTTTTCTGAGGTGAAAAAATCTGTGGTCAGTGGTCACGTCTACCTTCGGAAGGGAAGTAAAGCCGTTGGTCCCCGGTCCATGAGTTGATGAATCGATATCTCGTCCAGATAGTGGAGTCACCTCTCTGGTGTGTCGGTAAAGAAGAAGTAGAATCCAACTTCTATACTTACTAACAAATATCCTCCTCCCGTGATACTTGTGGAGTGCGCAGTAGTATATACGGCCTCTAGCAAAAGCAAGTATCGAACTAACAATTCCTTCCGTTTCCTTCCGCGATCTACGTTCGGTCCTGGCCGGCGCTGGTATTGATCAAAAACACTTTAGGATTACCAGGAGTTGCACATTGAAAGATGTTTCGCTATTCCCAAGCATAATTATCTACTGATTCCCTGTGTAACTTCAGCTAGTCCAGATCGATAACGGAGTAGCAGCCAGGGGTGGTCGCACAAGCTCAGGCTCAAGCTCTAGGACTTTTAGTTTTAGACACAGCCGAGTTTATTGTAAAATAACGAGATTTTCGAGTTTTAATTGTTTTTAACTAATATGTAATTAACAACTTCACATAATTTGTTGTGCTAGTTGTACTCCGTACATCCTTAAGAGTTGATTAAAAGAAAGAATTCATATTTACAAGTCAACGCTAACTAGAAATCCAATAAAAACTTAGGAGAAGTAGGTTGGACGTATACGTCGCACTGAGTCGCAAAGGGGTAATGTGTGCTGTTGTAATTTTACTGATGTAGCTGACATATATAATTTCAACACAACTTTTAAACTACTCTTAAACAGCGAACTGTGTATAGGAGTATTTCGAAGATCTTCATTAATTTGTTAGATATGAAAATTTGTACCCACAAATTGAAATGCTCATAACTATGGCTTTCTTTAGCCGATTTGGACACTTTTAGATGTTTTGGACCCAGGACCACTTTTTGATTCTGTGAAATTGAACCGGATGAATGTATCTGGTTCTTGGTAATCCAGATTTTCCGGAGTAATGCTCCAGTACTAAGGTATGATTTGTAAATTTTAATAATGTCCTAGCAATATGACTATCAAAACTCTTCAAATGGTCTCGGAAGTCAGTTATTTATTGTTACGGGACCATATAGCAATTTGACATCGGAATGGCCACTCACGGTCCCACGGGAACCTGCTCCGGAATGTCCGTTGCTGGGTCAAATCTCCAAATAATTCCAAATCCACGAGATAAGGCCTACTGAAGCAATTCCAAGAATTTTGATATCCATATTTCCAGTAGGGGAGAGTGAGGACACTTGATCCTTGGGGATATTTGATTCCCTGGCCATATCTCATAATCTATACGTCAAAATTTACCACAATACGAAAAGGAAATGAAATATTTGGTAGTTTATGATGTTTAAAAAACAAATCTAACGTATATCATTTGGTTTGGAAAAGTAGTGCAATATTTTAGAAAAAATGTGTTGAAATCCATCTCGAAGATCTTTTTTCAATTTTTTTAAACGGTTGTCTGATATCGGTGAACTAATTATATATTAATATTTTCAAGTACGATTACTTTCTAAGGACTTTTTTCTAGAAAAAAAGCTTTTTTGAATAAAAAGTTTCGCAACACATACAAAATTTTTTTTTGTTAACCTCATACATTAGGTATCTTTGATCCCTATAACACTGGGTAGACTTGATCCCTATCATTAGCTCTCTCAAACACTTTCGAAATTTAGCCGTAGTAGGCAGGGGATCAAGTTACCGCACGTTTTTACAAAAACCTCGTTTTGACATGATTTTCAAAATTGTTTATATTACTGACAGGGCATAGTATTCGGATTTACATATTATTCATAGCTCTTACAATTAAAATTGACTACAAAATGGCGAGTTTTTCAATTTAATTTTTTATTTCATTGAAAAGTTATGAGAAAAAAACAAAAGTGGGATTAAGTGTACCCACTCTCCCCTATTTCATTGAAATTCACTGATAGTATCCCAGCACTGGAACTTGCTTCCGGAAGTCCGGATTCCCAGAAACCAAATGAAGTAACCCGAATCATGTTTACCAAATCTAAAAGTGGATGAGTTCGATGAACCCAAAACACCCAAAAGTATAGAAATCGGTTAGAAATTGCCTTAGTTAATGGCATTTCAGTTTTGTGGGTACCCCGTCCTGTCACGTAGTAAAACAATTCAGAGGCTTCTCCTCACTCTCCCTTACTATATCAACAATATTATTAACCCAAAAGCTTGATTTAGTGAAGATCTAAGATGTCACATAGTTTGAATTTCCAGCTATAGATAAAACATTGGAATTTCGTTTAGAAAGAGGCTGAATGCGTGCGAATGTATAAATTTTTATATTAGAATGTCCGATGAATCGGTTGAAGATAAATAAATTGACTGCACAAAACATGTGTACCCGTTTTACCCCAGTTCCCAGAACTTAGTTGGAAGTTAATTTTTACTCCGCATTCAAGAAAAAGGCTGTGGGTGGCGAATCAAAAGTAATATTTATTATTCAGCAATTCCATGAAAAAAGTTATACGATCTCGCAGAATTCTGCCATATTTGGTAGAATCGTTCCTTACCGAAAACTATTAGATACATATTTTTTTATTTCGTCATTAGAGTGTCCCTTTCCACGTTAGACTGGTTCCAAAAATTGTGATTTTTCAAAAGTTGATTTTTTTTTAAATTCATTACTTTTGAACCGCTGAACCGATTTTCATATGTTATAGGTCAAATGAAAAGTATTTAAGTGTAGTATTAAGAAAAAAAATATTAGCTTTAAATATATTGAGTTTGGTACGAACAAAATACGCATTAAATGCTTTTTTTCTTGATTTTCACTGCGAGGGTCTTTGAATACTCCCTACTTTTATATTTTTATTTGAAAGATCATTCAATTCTACACAATATCTCCAAACTTATTTTTGAGTCAGATCTAGAGATTTCGGAGATATAATTTTTTGAAAATAAAAAATCTATGTATACATGCATGGAAACGATGAAACCGCATGGTAGTACACCATACACCTCCAGCGAGTCTCAGCAGCTGTCAAAAGTTATCTATGATTTACCGTATGCGTATGTATACATTATCAAAACATTAAACAAAATTTTTTCGCAACTTTTCATGGAAAGGATCCTTGTGATGCTTTGGGAGGAGTATTGAAACGAAACGCTGCGAAAGCTAGTTTGCAAGGTCATCATATAACAACAGCCCAAGAACTTTATAATTGGGCGATATCTAAGCCAGAATCAAACATTCACGGAATCCGAATACAATAAAATGGAAAAAAAGTTAAAAAATCGTTCTACACGTGTAAAGCAAATTTCGGGAACACAGTCATTCCTTAGCTTTAAGCCTCAAAATGAAAACTATATTATTGTCAAACGGTATTCATTTTCGACGGAAGAAATATATGTTAAATTGTAGCTAAAGAAATGAAATGCCTTGTCAAAAATAAAACGAATAAAGTTATAAAAATATTTTACTTATTTCTCTTCATGCTTCTTCTGAATTTTTGATACAAAAATAAATAATGCCAAAATATGACCCTTTTAAAACCACCAGGATTTTTTATTGAAGTGGAATTTCTAACCAAAGATGTCGCTCGGTAAAGATATTTTGAACGAGGGTCTGCAATGTTTAAACTTTTTTCTAAGTGATTAATGGACAGCCCCCAGATTGAAACGAATGTTGCACCCAGCTTGTAAGTAAATCATAGATTTTTTTAGTCACAGCTGCTGTGACTCGCTGGAGGTGTATGGTGAACTACCATGTGGTTTCATCGTTTCTATGCATGTGGGGTGTATACAAAGATGTTTTATTTTCAAAAAATTATTTCTCCGAAACCTTTAGATCTAACTCAAAAATATGATTGGAGATATTGTGTAGAATTGAATTATCTTTCAAATAAAAGTATAAAAGTATGGAGTATTCAAGGACCCTCGCAGTTAAAATAAAAAAAACATTTAATACGTATTTTGTTCGTACAAAACTCAATATGAAACTACACTTGACTACCTTTCATTTGACCTATAACCCATAAAAATCGGTTCAGCGGTTCAAAAGTTATGAATTTAAAAAAAAATCAACTTTTGAAAAATCACAATATTTTGAACCAGTCTAACGTGGAAAGAGACACCCTAATGACGAAATAAAAAAAATATGCATCTAATATTTTTCGGTAAGGAACGAATTTACCAAATATTGCAGAATTCTGAGAGATCGTATAACTTTTTTTTATGGAATTGCTGATTAATGAAAATCCAAGAAATTTATTACAGATAGTTAGAATGACTGAACGGAACATGTGAACACGTTTTACCCCACTTCTTCTCATATCCCGTGTTTGCAGTTAAACCTGACTATATTTCAGAAATAGACTGAACGCGAAGTTTTTGTACATAAGAATGACAATTTCCATCAGCTGCATTCAGCTTCTTTCTGAGAAGCATAGCCAGGTTTAGCTTTCCACTTGATTTATGCGAAGAATTGAGGTAAAAAGGGTACACACGTTTCGCGTGGTTATTCTAACCATCTTCAATAGATTTCCCCGATTTTTTACATAAGAATTGATGCTTTTCATCAGCCGCTTTTAGGCTCTTTCTGAAATGTCCAGTATAAAATAACCCCACACTTGTATTATGTGAAGAATTGGGGTAAAACGGATACAAACGTTTCGTGCGGTCATTCTTACTATCATTTTTCGATTCCCCAGATTTTTCCTCATAAGAATAGCTACTTTTGAAAAGCCGCATTCTGCCTCTTCTGAGAAACAGCCATGTTTAACTTCACGCTTCATTAATAAGAAGAATCGGGGTAAAACGGGTACACACGTTTTGTGCGGTCATTACGACTATCTCCAATTGATTCCTCGGAATTTTGTACAAAAGAATTGCGTAGATCACGACTGGTTGTTATGTTGGAGATTTCGGCTGCCTCAGTCTTTTGAAAAGTCAAAACAACGGTTTCTTATTACCCAATAAGAAATAATAAGAAACCGGCAGCCCTAAGTTTGCGCCGCTAAAACAACAAAAATGATCCATAAAAAATTGAAAAACTATCCATAAAAAAGTTGTCCATGTTCCATAAAACAAAACTGAAAATTCATAAAACAGTGTGAATGATCCATAAAAAAGGGTGATTTGATTCAAAGATTATGTAAAATTAAACCATAAAATAGTCGCAAAAGAGCACTAAAATAGTACTAAAAGAGCAATTAAAATCAAACAATGCCCCATAAAAATATTTGAAATGTTCTATAAAATGCTACATTTTGCGCCATTTTGATTTTTCAAAAGACTGAGACAGCCGATTTAAAAATTTCCAACATAAGAATTACTACTTTTCATCAGTCGTATTCAGTCTCGTTCCGAGAAGTATAGCCAGGTTTAATTTTACACTTGAGTTGTCGGAGGAATTTGTGGTAAGGAGGCTAAACATGTTTTTTCAGGTCATTTTAACAACCTTCAATCGATTCCCTGGACTATTCAACTTGAAAAAAATATTTTTGATCAGCCGCCTGGAAAGTGAATCACGGTGTATCTCCACCCTTGTATTATGTGAAGAATTGGAGTAAAACCGATACAAACGTTTCATGCGGCCATTCTAATTATCTTCCAAGATTGTTTTACATAAGAATTACTAACTTCATACTTGAGGTATGGGAAGAGTTGGGGTAAAACGGGTACACAATTTCGTGCGGTCATTCTAACTATTTTCAATCGATTCCCTAGAATGTTTTGCATAAGAAATACTTTTTTTTATCAGCCGCATTCAGCCTCTTTCTGAAATGTAGAACCAGATCTAACTTTATCCTTGAGTTTTGGGAGGAATTTGGTATAACGAACACATACGTTTAGGGTGGTAAGTCTAACGATATTCAAAAGGTAACCTGAGCTTTTATACATAACAATTACCACTTTTGATCAGCAGCAAATAGCCTTTTACTGAAATATAAAGCCAGGATTAACTTCAAACTTTAGTTGTGCGAAGAATTGGGGTAAAATGGGTGTATACGTTTAGTGAGATTAATCTTAATTATCTTCAATTGATTCGCTGGGCTTTTTAGATGAGAAATACTGAATTTGGTCAGCAGTAACTTTCTACCGAGTTATATATTCAATCTTGAACATAAACATAAACGAAAGGGGATATTGAGGCAAAATGGGCATGGTAGCGTACCGTGCGATCATTCTAAATAGTAGCAATCAGTTTTCCAGGCATTTTTTTCAAATACACCTTTCCTGTTAAATGTCATCCAACCTTTTCAAAAAAAAATTCGTGTATTGGGTCCATTTTTCCCACTGTGCAGTGTATCCCCAAATTAAGACCAAGAATCACAACAACAAATTTACATGTCCAGGGAACAACCACAGTAACCCAACCAAACATTAAAATGTAACATCATGTATATTTTTGGTACGAATAATTATTTTTTGGAAACATAAATAGTTTCATAAATACCAGGTTTATTATTCATGATTTCAGGAGCTTGGTCACGATTTTCATAAATCGCTTAGTTCACGAAATAGAAATACAGATTAGTTAAATCGTGAACGAATAAAAGCGTAAAAATTGATCGATATTATTCTTGGTACACATGATTAGTGTAAAATCAAACTACTAGACTACTATATATACTAATGAAGAAGAAGAAATTAATACATGGAACATGCAATCAAACTACTAAATGCCAGCAAATGCGAATTTTTTGTTCATTGTCAGTTTTGTTATTTTTAGCTTTATATAGGTTTTCGGTTTTGTTGATTCTTATTATGATATCGAAAATGTAAAATTCAAAATGGTGGATCCAATATAGCAACTGTGCTTGGCTAAATTACATGTTATTTGACATTGACTTAAAACGTCTTACAAGGGGGTTTTCGGGGTCGCTGATTCTGATTCTGACGTCGAAAATCTTTTCAAAATGGCGGATCCAATACGGCGACCCGTGAATCGAGTTTCACACTGACTGTAACAATATTTGCCAATTTCGTAAAAAATGGTTGTTATTTTATAGGCGCCATTTTGTATTTTCGAACATCAGAATCGTAGTCAGTGAACCCAGTGCTTATTGTAACAAAATTCGCAAATTTCGTAAAACATGGCTGCCATTGTGTAGCCGCCATTTTGAATTTTCAAATTCTGTTATCAGAACCGTAATCAGCGATCTCGAAAACCACTATTTTTAGGCTAGTTGAGAAGTTATTCTTGTCTCTCAGAACCTTTTATAGATGAAGATAATAATAGATTTCATTTTTGCAAATTTTGTTTTTTTTTTTTCAAAAAAACTGACCTACGAAAAATTTTGCAAAGAAATTTATTATTTCGCTCAATGTTTGAGATACATGCAAAAAAATTGGATCTCTAGGACTTTCAGTTCAGACACAGCCGAATTTATTGTAAAAAAAACAAGATTTTCGAGTTTTAATCTTTTTTGCGTGAATTTTTGAACAGATATTTTTCCCGTGTTTAAACAGGTATTATGCTCAACGGCATGTTGCATGTGGTTATCCAAAACAGAACGTAGTAAGCAGCATTTGACAGTTTTCCGTCAATCTTTTTGTGTGTGTTCAGGATTTTTACATAATTTTGGTCAGTTTCGTTTATGAACACTACCCCAGAAAGCATAGGCGAGCTCAGTATTTAGTGAAAGTAATACACAAGTATTGGTAATTTTATTTTCATTAGATATAATGTTAATAGTGAAGTAGCGCATAGGTATTAATCGTAAACACAAATGATGTTTTTATTTTTGGATTGGTGTCCATTTGGCGCTAATTCACTTTCAGATACTGATGGGACAAAGTCGAAACGCTTATTTCTCAATTTACTAAAGTGAGTTGTACGACGACTTCAGGGCCGAACTCACATACGCTGGCTGTGTGCCAGCGTAGAAGATGAGGAAACTGGAGCGTTACGACCCAAGATCGAGCAATCCGGTAGTCTGGTCCCTTTTCCAACTTCACTGCGAACAATGATTTTTGATCTACATTTTTGTCAAAAAATATGTTCTATTTTTTACACCAGATGCGTAACTGAATGTATATTTTTTTAATCGGGTTTTGTTACCAAACTATATTTAGAAAGGAGATTTCTCGTTAGTAAATGTGAAATCGAGTTGTTTGGAATCTACTTTTCGAAAACAGTAACTAGTAGCGCCTGTTTAGTTCTTCGTGCACAAAACCTTATGCACATTAAAACCAACATCAAGCCCGTTATATCTTCATGCTCGTGCTTTCAATTCAGCACTTTATGCTAGCTACTTGGCAGCAACCTGTTGGCATAAGTGATTTATACCCGTCTTCATTCACAGTACGGCGCTACACAAGCACTGTAAAAAATGTTGTGTTCATGTTTTATTCTATTTCTATTTTTTTTTTTTTCGTTAGCTGATATTTCCCCAAGGCAAACTTTTCAATTATTTTATTTCGAGTTACAACACCAGCTACCATCAGAAAGGGTTTTTTTCCTTTCTCGCAGTGGTACACGATTCCCCAGAGAGGATGAAGTTGCTAGCCGGTATATGCTCATACGCGAGCTGGTTTCACACTCCCCGATGGCCCCGTCGTGTGCGAGCTGCATGCATTCGTAAACGGAGACACCACAGCGCTACCCCGAGCCAGCAGTCCATTGGCATAATTATTTGGCTGGCCGTTTTATTGATGATGGTTTTATGCAATCACTCCCCGCGACTCTACCGTGTGCTACCACTACTTCTACTACTACCACTACTGCTACTACTACTACCACTACTACTAATGATGAACGGGGCCGAGTAGAACCGATATCGATAGACCATGAAGGTTGCGACGGAACGCGCAGATTTCGAAAGAGATCCATACATAAGCCAAGCTCACAACCGGCAATTAAGGGCCGTCCACCAATTGGCTAATTGTGTGGTTGTGGGTGGAAGGAGTTGGTGGTTGGGATTGCAGAAAAAAAACAGAAAAAAATAGAAAACGAACGGTTGATGCATGAGTGGGTTCGAGGATACATTTCAGTACGGTAGGATATGAGTTGGATGAAGTATGTGCGATTTTTAGATCACTTGGTGTGTGCCATCAAATATCTGTAGGTTTTCTTTGTGTCGATGGGCCTTTTTGCACAATTGAATTACAAGATATAAATAACATAATATCTTATAATAAGTTTAACCTTCCGGCAGTCGCGCAAGTGCACTGAGTGCACGCTGATCTGAAAATCTAGCGAAATCGTCTTGGGTACCAGCGGCTGCTAGTTCAGTAGGCCATAATCGCGACTTTCGGAGGGTTAAATTTGTTTCTTATTCGGAAATCGAAATAGATCGTTTACACTAGGAATTATTTTCAAAAGTAGCTTTTAATAATGACAGTTTGAGGCTCATTATTGGTTTCCGGTAGAGTTTCGAATTAGACTGCATACTTCCCATCACGAATGAGTAGAATTAACTTTTAGATATAAATTAATTTTACATATGACGGAAATGCTTTTTTTCTGATTGTTTTAAATGTTCTTTTAAAATTCAATATTGTGTCATTTAAAATTCAATATTTATAACCGAATAAAATGGAGAATTGTGACTGTCCAATATTTTTACATGATTTTTAATGCTGATTCATGTGTATTTTGAAGCTCTTTTAATATATCTTGCAAGACGCAAAAATTAATTTTTAACGTTGCTGTTAAGCCTCCAAACAGGTTCATTGCGGTTAACCGTACATTTATGTATGGTTAACATTCCGCAAACTATTCGGCATGGTGTTCCTCTCAAGTAATCGATACTAACGTACAAGCTCTAATCAACTTTTTCACCGTTTCAAGGTACCACTTATGGGCACAGATCGTGACCGAGGTATAAACGATTACACTGGTGAGTCACTTGTTCGTTTAGCCAAAACCGCAGTTGACTTGTTTGATGGAAAATGGAATGCTTGCATCGTCGTTCATCGTACCAGTGCAGCGTCGTAGCCAAGGGGGAGGGATTGATGTTTAAAAACCTCTCCATACCAAGATTATCGAGTTTGGTTTAAAAAGCTGCGACGATATTATTAAATCATAAAAAAGTAGTTTTCAAATATATTTCCTAATAACGATTTTGGACTTTATATTATATTTATAATTTTATAGGAACTGATATTGTAATTTCCAAACCGATAAAAAAAATAATAAAATATTTACACTTACGAAGAAAATAATTCAGGAAGCTGGATCGGATTATTATTTGATTAGGTTCATTTAAAAAAAGTTAACGAGCGAAAAACTTTTAAATGGGAAGTACTAATATGAACGGTTGTTTACTATCGTCACCTATTTTTGCACCACTAGGCTTTAGTTACGCTATTTTCGTTTTTTTACAGAGTCTGAATCGGACGTTCAATGTTTTTTTTCTTTTCTTTTTATTTTTCACTCAGACTTATAATCGAAACTGATTTGTATATTTTCTTACGTCTAATGTTAGAGTCTGGTGTCTTAGTCAACAGCCAGATTCTGAAGAGACGAGGTCGAGACGCAAACCCTTGGACTTATTAAAGTTAGGTTAAGTGCTACGCCTTCCTAAGATCCCTCTGTCCCCTGGACATTATTGAACTAATGGTCCCTATCATTGAACAGGTGGAAAAAGATGTATAGTAGCATTATTCCCCATATTGCTCTAAGACTCTTCCAAATTTGAGCCAAGTAGGCCAACAATTACGTTTGTATGGGAAAAATTATCGAAATATATGGAGAAAAACATTGTTTTAAGTCCACCACCAGCTGGCATTATACACGACGACATTCGTGTTTCAATTCAAAATTTCCAAAAAGAGACCTATTATAATGGAAATTCGCAATTGCAGAAGTAAAAAGAAATTTGAAGACTAGAAATAAGTGGTTAATAGGTTTGACGGTATTGAGGAGTTCCACGAAGATCCGTCCGAATATCTTTAAAATCGTGACCGACCATCTTAGATTCCAATGAAACTTTACACGTTTCACCGTCATGCAAGACTAAATATTTTGCACAGGTAATAAGATTATTTTGACTCAAGAGCAACTTTTCAAAAGGGCGTAAACGTTTCGACGTGTATGAATTTCAATTTTTTATAGTTTAATCAACAGACCCTATGGTCGAAATATATTTTGGTTGCTTTCATGTAACTTTCAAATGGTTTACAATATCGCCTTGATGTCAAAGAGAAAGTTGCACGAAAGTTTACGGGCCTTTTGAAAAACCTATTATTGTTGATGGAGTAACGCGACTAACTTATGAAAAGGTCGTAAGAAAACAAAATAATTGTGTTATTAAAACAAAAGTTAAAATATCTCGAGAACTACCACATTCAACAAAATTTTTGTTAAAAGCATTTCAATTTGAAATGGAGTTTAGAATCATATTCGAAAAGAAAATTGTATTTTTGACTGCAAATAGTAAGAATTATAAAAAAATGTCAAAAGTTGTTGTTAGGAAAACTTTTTTATTGAAAGCTTCTTCATGATCCAAATACACTAAAAAGGTTGCTTTTACGTCTTTAAAACGATAAACATTAAATTTTTGACATTTTTGACGGGGTAACGCGAATAACTTTTAAAAAGAGCATAATTACACGAATTAATTGTTTTTGAAGTAGCAAAATTTCAAATATCTCGAAAACTATCGCATTTTGGAAGATTTTTGTTAAATGCATTTTGATTTTAAATGGTGCTTAGAATTATATTCTGTAATAAAATTGCAATTTTGTATGTCAATTAGTATGAAATTTAAAAACATGTACGAAGTTATTGTTAGAAAAACTTTTTTACCGATTTTTTCTCCATCATGCAATCACAATCAAAATGTTTCTTTTCTCTTTAGGTTTTTGGTAACAAAATATAAAAAATTTAAAAAAATGGGTTTTTTCGCAATTTAAATTTTTATCATAAATTTTTGTTTTTTTGAAAAATGACTCAACATTTTTTTCAGTGTATATTTTTTTCGGATAGAAGTATTCTTTCCCTGTAACTTGTTCTCAGATTGTTTTGCTGTATAAAATACAGTAATCGAGCAAAAAAATTTGAAATTCATACACGTAGAAACGCTTACGCCCTTTTGAAAAATTACTCTTGTATCAAAATATTCCAATTGCCAGAGAATATCATGGAGATTCATACAGCGAACACACCTGCAAAGTTTCGTTCGAATCGACGGTCATATTTTGCGGTCGGACGGTTTCTCATGGAATCCCTCTATTGCAACCATCATCAAGCATATTTGTGCATCAGTTTTAAAGAATCTCTGACAGACAACTGCTTTGAGATGGTTACTGCATTACTCCTCGATAGTGGTGCATCGAGGAGACCGAGAGGGTTTATGGTTTTTTTTAAGGGTTTGCAAACAGCTTAAATGTGGACACGGCTCGCAGTGGGGGTCATTGTGTGTCGATCTATCGGTCGACTTCGTCATCGTGCACAGGCTAATTAAAAGAAGTGTAAAGGATAGAAGCTAATTAGTGGTAGTGTTGTAATAATTGTAGTTTTTAGTACTAGTGTACAATTGTTATGTGCTAGAAGTAACTCTATTTGTGTATGTGTTTGTCTGAGTATTCGTGACCGCGGGGGGGAATGGATGCAGAACTGGTATATATGATAGAATAGTGGGTAATCGTTCTTGGGATTCGTTGGTCATTTTCAACCGGTGTTCGTGCATTCGATTCGCTTCGTTCGGAATGATCGGATTGGATAAATTAAGGTCCGATTAATTTACCGACGCACGTGAATCATCCATTTCCAGTCATCAGAATACAATTGTCGTTGACCCTTTGCGGGGAAGTGGGACGTATACGTCCCACCTACTTCTCCTAAGTTTTTCTTGGATTTCTAGTTAGCGTTGACATCTAAATACGAATTCTTTCTTTTAATCAACGCTTAGGAATGTAAGGAGTACAACTAGCATGAAAAATTATGTGAATTTGTTAGTTACTTATTAGTCATAAACAATTAAAACTCGAAAATCTTATTTTTTTTACAATAAAGGCGGCTGAGTCTGAACTGAAAGTCCTAGAGATCCAAATTTTTTTTTGCAAGTATCTCAAACATTGAGCGAAATAATAGATTTTTGCAGAATTTTTCGTAGGTCAGTTTTTTTGAAAAAAATTATCAAAATTTACAAAAATGAAGTTTATTATTATCTTGGTCTATAAAAGATTCTGCGAGACAAGGATAACTTCTCAATTAGCCTAAAAATAGTGGTTTTCGAGGTCGCTGATTACGGTTCTGATAACAGAATTTGAAAATTCAAAATGGCGGCTACACAATGGCAGCCATGTTTTACGAAATTTGCGAATTTTGTTACAATAAGCATAAAATTCGATTTACGAAAGTTTTTGGGTTCACTGACTACGATTCTGATGTTCGAAAATACAAAATGGCGCCTATAAAATAGCAACCATTTTTTACGAAATTGGCAAATATTGTTACAGTCAGTATGAAACTCGATTCACGGGTCGCCGTATTGAATCCGCCATTTTGAAAAGATTTTTGACGTCAGAATCAGAATCAGCGACCCCGAAAATCCCCTTGTAAGACGTTTTAGGTCAATGTTAAATAACATGTAATTTAGCCAAGCACAGTTGCTATATTGGATCCCGAAAACCTATATAAAGCTAAAAATAACAAAACTGACAATGAGCAAAAAAATCGCATTTGCTTGCATTTAGTGGTTTGATTGCATGTTCCATGTATTAATTTCTTCTTCTTCATTAGTATATATAGTAGTCTAGTAGTTTGATTATCCACTAATCATGTGTACCAAGAATAATATCGATGAATTTTTACGCTTTTATTTTGTTTTCTTTATGCGGCATGTTATGTTTCCTTTTATTACTATATTTTAAATTATATTCATACTTACACTCATTTACACAATACCCCTGATTTAAAACGTACAAACGCTTGCGACCTTCGCGATAACACAAACTTGGTCACAATCGCGAACATGCTAGTGTAATCATCCACAATAACTTAGGCCCGCGATTTCGCCAACATTAATACACCCCGGTAATTAAGTGAACGTTTTAGCAATTATATATTTACAAACGCGGTCTCAAGCCTTAACCCACCGCCAGCGGGATCATGAATCGGTCAGGTCCGAAAGTCTCTACCTTGATCCTAGCAACCTAGACTCGTGCCTTCAGTTAGACCAATAAAAATGACTCTCATATTCATTAGATTACACGTTCCATGGTGACATGAGCGGGAACTCTAGTGGAATGGGAGAACCCACTCTCATCTAGCATATGAACTATACACACTAAAAATAAGTATCAGATTCACGGTCCCCGCGCGATCATTCAAGAACATACGAATGGCCACACGGTTATAGAAAATAATTTTTACACGCGATGTAACAGTAACATACACGCTATCACACGTGACAAAAACCTTAACACACAAACGCTCGAGTCCTCCTCGATAATCCATGCACACTTACGCCCGCGATCTCGGGAAATCAGGGTAACACCACGCTGACTAAGTGAACATTTTAGCACTTATAAATCCACAAACGTGGTCTCAGGGGTGAACCTACCATTGCCCGTGTTCACGCGATCGTGAACCGGTTACCTCCGGAAGTCACCAAACAAAAAAATGACGCTCATATCAACTAAATAACACGTTCCATGGCGACATGACTGGGAACTTTAGTGTTGTGGGAGAACTTACTCTCTACTAGCATTTGAACCGAACACTGAAAATTAAATATTAGATTCACAGTCCGCACAATCATCTAAAAGTGTTTGTGCAGACTGTGCGAATGGACACACGCTTATAAAATCGAATTTATACACGCAAAGTCACACACACGCTATAACATGTTAACATACAAATGCTTGAGCCCTTCGCGATCAACCACGAAACCTACACCCGCGATCTGGCAAACATGGTAACATCCCGGTGATAAAATGAACCTCTCGACACCTATAAATTTTCAAATACAGTCTGAAAGGTGAAATCTTGAATCGCTCTCTTCTTGAGGTCTCTATCCCCGAAATCAGCAGTCTAGGTCCATGCTTTTAATTGGACCAATTAAAAAACATCTCGTGTCCACTAAACAGCATGTTCCATGGCGACATGACCGGGAACTATAGTGATATGGAAGAATTCACTTTCTTCTAGCATCTGAACCGTACACTAAAAATTAAGTATCAAATCCACGGTCCGCGCGCGATCATCCGAGAACACACGAGAATATGCGAAAGACACACGGTTATAAAATAGAATTTATGCACGTTATATACACGTTAGTACGCGAAACATACCAACGCATACGCGATCGAACACGTTAACGTACAAACGCCCGAAACCTTCGCGATGATACACGTGATCGTACACTCAATATCGCATTCAGAATCACGGCCCGCTGCAATTAATCTTAAGAAGTATTTTAGAGGAGTAACATTTCCCGTCTCGTTTGTAATTGTAGTGAGTTATTATGACAGGGAGCTCTTCCACGAACCCAGCTCTACAGCTTCAGTACGACAACTAAAACATATCAGTTGCTTATTTATAAAACATCCACCTTAATCCACCTGGTGGTGTAATTCTGCCTCTCACATTTATCCAAACTACGGTTTAATAGCTGGTTACGTGCAACATAACGTTGTGGAAATGACTATTACATTCTCGTTACGCTTGTTATGTAGATATAAGTGCTCAACTGCCATTAACCTGATGAGTAACAAGTCGACGCTGACACACTTGAAACAAACAAAAATATTTAATGAGCTTAATCAGCGTGAGGTCAATGTTAATTTTAACAAAATGCGGGGTGGTGGGTAGAACGCATGATAATTAGTGGGAGGAGGAGGAGGATGCATCGGGAAGCACCTAACTTATTTTGATGTACGAGGTGGCCGAAGGGTATGCGGGTGTGAGGCTGGTCTGAGAGGGGAGGGTGATAGAGTGTGGAGTAGGTGTGAGAGGAAGATGGCGGAGGGCTAGATGGGGAGCTAAACACCCAACTGCATATTTTACCTTCCATTTGAGACTAGTGATTAGTGAAAATTGTTTCAGTCATCACCAGAATGGCTTTAGTTCAGGAATATGCCCAGAACAAGGGACTTCCGGAATTTTCGATAGTGGACAATATATTTCAAGAAACTTTCATTCGCCATTAATGATCTAGACATGCAAATCGAAGTAATTTGATGTTCATTATGATAGATTTTTATCCTATGAGGTATTACGATTGTACTGGTTTATATGGGAAATTCATACGTGACCTCAATTGCAAACCTGTAACTCTGGAACCAAAAGTTAGAACTGGATGAAATTCGGTAGCAGTCAATAGGAGTATTATATTTTATTTGAAAACTAGTTTGTGAAAATCGGACAAGAGTTTGCTGGAAAATAGGTGTAACAGTAGCTTAGGAACTTGGCGAGTTCCCCGGAGCATCAAGAACCGCCATAGGTGGCCAATGTGGTCAAAGCTACTTTGTCTTTAGTGATCTAGACCCGCAAATTCAAGTAATTTTGAACCCATTTAAATATGTATAACATCATTCGGACTTCATATGGTTACCAGTTTATATGGGGATTTGCTTTATGACGGCACTCTTCAACCCGTAACTCCAGAACCGGAAGTCAGATTAACTACAATTTCAATTGCAGCTTATGGCAGCGTTATACCCGTTCATTTGAAACTGCAAGTTTCTGCAAATCGGCTGTGCAGTAGAGTGGCTCGAAAATGACATTCTTCAGCACAGCACTTGTTGAGTTTCTTTTGTGGTCCCAAATGCCTGTGAAAAGTTTAGGAGCGGTCGGTTGCTTCCCGGGTTTGCGCATTGCGTTAAAAGTTTGTATGGGATTTTATATGGGGAAATCAATTATTTTGCATTTACGTTAATAAAGATCTGTTACTATGTTTTAATTGCCGCAAGGTTCTACTGTATCGATTTTGTTGGCTATTTTCGGCAAATTTGAGACTAAGAGAAACGAAAGCAATGAAATTGAAAGATGGATAGGTATTCTAGAGCGAATCAGTTATAAACTTAGAACGGAAAACTAGAACTAGGCAGGCTCATATGGGCATGATCGAAAGGAAATGTGAAGAATTTTTTGCCTTCTGCAGAGTAGGAGTTGGGCGTTCCACCCAAGTCTACCGCATGGTCTATGGTAGAACATAACTCATCATCATGTTTTACCGCCGACGCCGGCACGTTAATAAAGATCGCTATTTCACTTAATATGAAAAACCAGGTTTATAAAACGACAATTCAAACCTTGGTTAACAACTTTGTCGAAACCGGTAACTACCTACGAGTTTTCAAAAAATAGTTATAACGATTTTAAAACTTATGGTTCAATCCAAATGCAGAAATTAATTATTTCTTCCAACACTGTCAGTACACCACGACACCGATACTTTAAACTTGAACAAATGAGAATATATTCATCGCAGAGACTTGGTACCTTTGAATGAAATGTTCAGAATGAATTGCTGAATAACACAGACGTAGTCAGAAAATGAAAAGAAGAGGGAGGGGGAGGCTTGTGTACTCCCCAGTTCCCTTTTTAGATAGTTTAGTATAACATAAGGAGCACATCTTCAACGCAGGTTTGTACCGTTGAATTAAAAATTAATCTTACGTGTTTAAGTGCTACTATTTAAGGGCTCTACTGTTATCTCATTTAAAATGATACAACGGTTTATAAGTTTTACATATTTTAAAACCTTATTTCTTAAAAAAATGCATATCCTTAGATTCTTTGAAGTCTCGGAATTGTTTTTATTGAAGTTTTCGTTTGAGAATCTAGGAACGAAACCAGGATAGTTACTTCAAACAAGCGTTTTTTGATGAAATTGAGTTAGGTTCACGCAAAACAGAGGTGATCTTGGTGGACCAGCAATATACTTCAGGTTAGAACCCAACGCGATTTCCAGACCTTAGTTAGTTTTTGCATCAGGCAAAAATAACATAAATTTGTAGGTGTAAATCCTAAATATTGTAAATGTTTTTTTCCCACAACAAAGATTGTAGTATGATTCATATTTGGGTCTATCAAAATATTAAGAAAGTTCAGTCGTTGACTTTTACAAGGACGTAATGATTCTTTGTCTTATACAAACAATCTAAAAAGGGACTGGGGAGTACACAAGCCCCCCACCCCACCCCCGCTTCTTTTCATTTTCTGACTACGTCTATTTTATTCAGCAATTCATTCTGAACATTTCATTCAAAGATACCAAATCTCTGCGATGAATATATTCTCATTTATCTAAGTTTTTAATGTCGATGTCGGTGGTGCACCGGCAGTGTTGGAAAAACTAATCAATTTCTGCATTTGGATTTTACCATAAGTTTTAAAATCGTTATAACTATTTTTTTGAAAACTCGTAGCTAGTTACGGTCTTCAGCAAAGTTGTTAACCAAGGTTTGAACTATAGTTTTATGTAGCTGGATTTTCATTATCAGTGAAATAGGGATCTTTATTAATTAAAATGCAAAATAATTGATTTCCCCATATAAAATCCCATGCAAACTTTGAACGCAATGCGCAAACCCGGGAAGCAACCAACAGCTACCAAATTTTGCACAGGCATTTGGGACCACAAAGGGAACTCAAAAAGTGCTGTGCCTGCTAGTTTAAATCATTTTGAAGTTTTCCCTACTGTGCAGTCTCTGAGTAAATTGAGTAACATTATTTGACACACATACATTCAACTAAATCGGCCCTCCGGGAGTTGCTTTTTGGAGTGATTGCATAGCCTTTCTTTGAATGAGAAAGGCAAAACATTGACAACTATTTTTATCAAGCAATTAGTAATACGATCAAATATATTACTAACATATGAAAATGCAGAAAATGATGCTCGTTTAGTAAATGTTATGCATTTCATGAACATAAATCATATTTTTTTTTGACGTGGGACTACGTTTTTGCCTTCGACATTAGGGTGTATTATGCGTAACGAAAAATTGAAAAACTTACAAAAGAAATTTATATGTTTTTGTTCAGATATGGTCAGCGGATTTCGTGTGGTAAAAATGCATTTGGGCCACGCTACTTCATCCTTCGTAATCGTGTCTGAATGCACTCCTTTTGTTCAGACCACGCTGAGTTTTTTTGAGAATCAAATTTTCATGTGTCAATTAGTTGGACAAAATGCACACTATTGAAAACTCAGTATGGAATTTACCCCGTCATAGGTATTTATTGCAAATAAAGTCAGCCGAAACACTACAAAATATACTTCTAAATCACAAACTACTATACAATTAGCAACGAATTTTCAACCAGTATTGAAGAAGAAAAATGTTCACTTTTAGTTTTAAACTGCAAAAATTGCATATTTCGCAGCACTAGAAGGAATATTTTTTTCTAGATTCATTGAATAAATTCTTTTAAAAATATTTCGCGGATTAATTCAAGCTCAAATAGTGCCGGATATATATTCAAAACAAAATCATGGTTTTTGACGACGTTTTCAAAACAGGGGTGCTCTCATGGACCGAAAGGATTAAATCGATACAAAAAATATGAATTATTATATTTGTCCTGTTCAGTTTTTCCTAACCTTGATTAAAATTCATGAAGGTCGATTACCTGTGCATCATTTCACTTTGCGCGGAATGATTCATTTTTATTTTATTTTAGTATTTTCTAAAACAAAACGACGAATTGCACTAACACCCTACCCTCCACTACGATTCTCTGGTTACGCCTATGTACCAGTGCCAGTGCCTACATACATAGCTCAACTGTGGTCGGTTGGTTCGTTTTTAGGTGAACGGGTTTCACGATTATGCGGGTACAACTTTGATTCCGCTGATCGAGGCGATATGTTGCCTCTGGTCATCTTTTGCATATCTGCACACGATGCTGATGAAGCTCCGGCAGTTAGTTCATGATGATTATTAGTCATGGGAAACTGGTTTTGAATTATGTTGCACAGAGTAACGATACGGAGTGTGGTACTTGTCTCGATGGAAAATTGCCCGAATGAAAACGTCGCTTTTAAACAATTAATTGATCATTATGAAGACATAGATGAAAAATTGTAGTCATGTTTTTACGCCTATTGAAAATGGGAAATCTGTATTGTTGATTATTTTAGTAGATATAAACTTGCAAATACAATATTTACATTAACATTGTAAATATTTGAAATCCATACAATCGCATTCAATTCTAAATATTCGAACAGTTTTAAGGAGTACATCGCATGATCCTAACATCAGTAAATCGAGGAACTTTCGTTTCGACCTCATCTGATCAGCATCATGACAGACTAACTCGATCGCCAAATAGACGTCAAATCTGAAAAAAGGATAACTATTTGTGTTTAC
This sequence comes from Topomyia yanbarensis, assembly GCF_030247195.1. Taxonomy (NCBI): domain Eukaryota; kingdom Metazoa; phylum Arthropoda; class Insecta; order Diptera; family Culicidae; genus Topomyia; species Topomyia yanbarensis. Next base: position 362,024,225 of record NC_080671.1, read on the forward strand.
AAGCAAACACGAGTGAAGTCCCGGAAGCACAAAAGTGCTGATTGCTGATGAGCAATGCAATAGTCAAGTCAGCATGTCTGATACTGATGAGACGAAGTCGAAATGCAAATTGCTCGACTTACTAACTTTAAGCAGTTCTAGCAAAATCGTACTAAGAAGCATAAAACCATGTATGATTCTGCGTGGTGAAAGCTATCCGGAAATATTACAAATTGAGGCTGATTACTTTGTGTTATAAATTTAAACGACCTGCTGACTAGCGCTAAATCTCAGCAATTTCGCGTTCTGCTATTTTCGTCATAATCCTCATCAGCATCATCATTGTTTCCTTCGTTTGGTCTGGACCAGAGGTTCCGATTAGTACTGGTTTTCGCTCGTCATGGCAAGACGCTTGTGTATTATCTATATATAAAATTCCAGTCTCTTCCAAATGTTGGATTAGAACGGAGGGGGGAGGGGCTTCTGCAGGTTGAATGTACACACGCTAGCCGTGCGATTCCTGTGTTGTGTGCCGTCAATTAGACGTTCACCTTGTGCGACGGTATATGCTGGCACATGCGGCGGCGATGGGATGGACAAAAGCAAACTTAAAGCACCTTTCGTATCTCGAATCTTTGCGCGGTTGACCTTGGCCTAAACCTGGTTCCAATCGTGCTAAATGTTCGGTTGGTTGTAGAATTTATAGTCATAGATGGAAATGGACGTGCATTCTGTCGATCAATTTGAACTTGGACATTTATTATTTCGAAGGCGGCATAAAGCGGGGGTCGCCTGACAAGAATGTTTGGTAATACAATCAATTAAACCAGCCTCATAATCAGCTAAGCCGCAAAAAACGATTCAATTCATCTTATGATTTCTGAAACAATAAGATTTTTGGAGGAAACTACCATTTTTTAGTAGACTCTTTTAGATAAATGACGGTTTCGCAAAATTCTTTGCTATATCAGTGTTATTAGGATTATTATTTTATAAGAGTGTTTGATGTGTTTCCGTCATATTCTTAGGGACCATCCATAAATTACGTAACGCTTTTAGGGGGGGGGGGGGTTCGACAAGTTGTTACATATTGTGACATAGGGGGGAGGGGAGGGGGCGTAAGCTAGATCGTTACGTAACATGTTTTCACAGAAGAAAAATATTTTTTTTCAAGGAATTTGTTACGTAATAGGGGAGGGGGGGATAAAGAAATTTGTGACAATTTGTTACATGGGGGAGGGGGGAATCAATTTTTGGCAATTACGTTACGCAATTTATGAATGGTCTCTTACCCCATACGAATTTGAACGTTTTAGTTCGAGTAATTTCTAAATTCAATGCATTGGTTAATAATTTATAGATGAATAATATGCATATCACCCAACATCCGGAATTTGAATTCGTGTCAAACAATTTAGCACCTCTTTGCATCATGTCGTTAAACAAAACTTACTAATGTGATACGCCCGCCAATTAGCAGATTTTTACATTGAATGTGTTCCCAGGCGACTTTTAATCGTGAAATGGTGAAATAGGTATCATTGATGCTAATTGAAAAACGTGTACAGAACCGTTCACTATCGTAGTAATGCCTTGTGAGGTATTTCGGGTTTTGTGAAAATAAATATTTGATTTAGGTATAACTTAACCAGATCAGACTGGAATCATAAAATAATATCTTACCATGAAAAGCAGTGGATCAATTTTGATAAGTTTGCCTTACATTGCCTTTTATTATTATTTTTTCTTTTCTAAGTTCAGTTGACAACACCATTTGAGCATGTATTACAATTTGCCTAACATTACATGTTTTATTTATTTTTAATCCTCGTGCTCTTTCCTGAAGGATTAGAAATAATGGTTCTTTGTTAAATTGCACTTCTTTAGATCTAAACAGTGCACGAAGTAGAACAGTTGATCAAGGTGAAAATGGAATTTGTTCTTAAATATGTTTTAAATATACAGATACATCATACCAGTAACGTTGAAATCCTAAACCGAGGCTGAAAGCTCCGTAGCGAAGAACAACACGCAACACGGCGTCGAATATGAAAATGGAAATTCGTCTACATGATTTGGCACACCGTACCAGCACGGACAAGAGGAATCCTCTTATAGATAGCAGAGAATCGTTTTAATATTTGTATAAGAAATTCTAGCAAGTTTCAGGTTTTCGCAAAGTTGATAACCATATTCTGGAAATTTTTATAGGATTGGTTCTTGCATTTGAATGAAATAGCGATCTCACGGTGTGGAGATGCAAAACAGTATGGTTCCCCATATTAATTTCCTTACAAACTTTAAACGCAATGAGCAAATAATCCGGGAAACACTAAATTGCCCCCAAAATTTACACAGTCATTCAGGGCAGTAGATGAAACTCAAAAAGTGACGTGATAGAAAATGGAATATGACGAAACACTCTAGTTTATACGTGGAATTCATTGGAAATACCAGCATTATCGATGTGCCAAAGAGCAACAGACGAGAAAATCAGGCTAGAGCCTAATGACAAGGAAACTGCGATCGAGCAACTTTGATCTCTAAAACAGGGATGGCACATTGAAATTTGTGTTTCGGTCAAAAAATCTTTTTACCTTCTGTGATGCCTAAAACAGAACAAAAATCTGTGAATATCTATGTAAAATTTACAAAAAAAAACCTGTATTAATCCACCTAGCGGTGCAATTGTGCCTTTCTCATTTCTCTATACTATGGCACAGTGACTGGTTATGTTTAACATAATTGTGAAAATGTCCATTATATTCTTAGTATACTTTGCACTTATACACAATAGCTTGTCAGCCACGAACTTGATGAGCTACGTGTCGACTCTACACCCAACTGCATATGGGTCATTCCACGCGAAGTGATCAAAAAAAGATGCAAACTTGAAATCGACCTTCACGGATTTGAACAAAATTTGGAGGAATTGTTCATCTAGGGCCAATATATAAAAACCCAATTTTTTGTGTCAATTGAACCACCCCTCGGGTCATGGGAGCACCCCCCGTTTTGGAAAATTGCCAAAACCCTTGATTTTCTTTTGATGACATCTCCGGTTCTATTTACTCTAGAATCAAACTACAAGATGGCTTTTGAAGAAAATTGTTCTAGGAGTCTATAAAAAATATTATTTTTTGCCGACAGTGCACTATGGTCCCAAAGCTGTATTTAGGAAGACAAAACTGTTTGCGCCTAAACCGTTGGTTTTAGATATATAGTATCTTCGGCAAACTTTGTTAGTATTTTCTTGCCGATTTTTTTATATTAGTTTAATTGGGGTGGTCCTTGTGGTTAGGGTGTTCAAAGTATAGACTTCTTAGATATATAAAATTCAGCTACATAGTGTTCTACAAAGTTATAAATCAATCAAATTGAAGCAACTTTTCTGAAGAAACTATGTGGCTATCTCTAATGGTTCATGTGCTATGATTTTTGCAATATTTAATGTAGGGTGGCTCTTTAAAAATTGGTTTTCTATTAATATCTTTTTATGTATTAATTTCTCGCTAATACATTGTTCTAGAGGTTTTTAGAACTTTAGCAAATACACATTTTTGCCGAAGCAATGAAGTTTCTATCTCTTTTGTTTGTATAGTTACAGGCGATTTTCAAAACAAAAATGGGTTTTTTCAAAGCTATATATCTTCCAACATTACAAATAAATTTTCAACCTTTTAATTTCATTTGAAAGATCGGAGCTTTTGTAGTTTTTGGTGAAAAAACTGCGGGAGCGTTATTTCTGTAAAATAAATAATTAATTTTTGAAAATGGTGTATTTTTCAACAAAAATCGTTTATAACTTTTGAAATAGACGAGATAATAACTTTGTTACTTCAGCAAAAATATTCGCCATACAAAGTTCTAAAAGTGCTGCAAACAAAGTATTTACGATAAATCAATGTAAGAAGTGACAAATGAGAAATAGTGATTTTAAAGTGTCACGTTTTCAACGTTCAATCTCTTATGGAAAAATCAACTGAGAAATAGTCATTGAGTGTGATAATACCGAATGTCATGGCAATTCTATTGGATTTGTAAACGTTTTTGAAAGAACAATCTACCGTACATCTAAATAGTACAGTGGATTTACAGTAGTGTTAGCTGCAAACTATCGTTAATTCTAAATCGGCCAATAAAAGTTATCTATGCTCACTTAAGTAAATCCTTTTTGGTTTGGACAAGTGCTCAAAACGAGTGCTAGAAAGAAAATGTTTTAGTTCACGTCTTGTTATCTTAAAATAAAATCTTGAAACGAGTTTGTTATTCATAGCAGCGGAAATTATGGTATGCTTTTCCAATATTTATGCAATGTTTGAAAGCATAAATTAATTATCTACTATAATGACGGCTGTGGTTAAGTTAAGGAAAGATTCTCAATTTTTTGTTACTTCAAAACCAATAAAAGTAAGAGGTCTGAAAATCGCTAACAGCGGACTGGTAAAATAACTCATAAAGCATAATTCCCTAGCATCTATATAATGCATGATGACGATACTTGCTTTATTGGCCTCGTGATAGATAACTTTTATTTAGAGTTTACTATAGTACGCTATTAACACTATTGTGAATTCACGCTAACATGTAGTTGTACGGTAAAATGTTGTGTTTTCAAACAGTGTCATATATTCAATAGATTTTCATTATAACACACATTGACTATTTCTCAGTTGATTTTACCATAAGAGATTGAACGTTGAAAACGTGACCTCTTAAAATCACTATTTTTCATTTGTCACTTCATACATTGATTTATCGTAAATACTTTGTTTGCAGCACTTTTAGAACTTTGCATGGCGAAGCTTTTTGCTGAAGTAACAAAGTTATTATCTCGTCTATTTCAAAAGTTATGAACGATTTTTGTTGAAAAATACGCCATTTTCAAAAATTAATTATTTATTTTACAGAAATAACGCTCCCGCAGTTTTTTTACCAAAAACTACAAAAGTTCCGATCTTTCAAATGGAATTAAAAGATTGAAAATCTATTTGCAATGTTGGAAGATATTTAGCTTTGAAAAAAACCATTTTTGTCTTTAAAATCGCCTGTAACTATGCAAACAAAAGATATAGAAACTTCATTGCTTCGGCAAAAATGTGTATTTACTAAAGTTCTAAAAACTTCTAGAACGAAATATTAGCGAGAAATTAACACATAAAAAGATATTAATAGAAAACCAATTTTTAAAGAGCCACCCCACCTTAAATATTACAAAAAACATAGCATATGAACCATTAGAGATAGCCACATAGTTTCTTCAGAAAAGTTGCTTCAATTTGATTGATTTATAACTTTGTAGAACATTATTTAGCTGAATTTTACATATCTAAGAAGTTGATACTTTGAACACCCTAACCACAAGGACCACCCTAATTCAACCAATATTAAAAAATCGGTAAAAAAATACTAACAAAGTTTGCCGCAGATACTATATATCTAAAACCAACGGTTTAGGCGCAAACAGTTTTGTCTTCCTAAATACAGCTTTGGGACCATAGTGCAGTGTTGCCAACTATGCAATTTTTTCAGTCAAATATTAAAAGTTAATTTTTCTCTCAATACGTATATTTTAATTTTGAAAATTTTAATGCCATCGCGTTCCTCAGACATTTTTACATAAAAAACGCTTATCGTCCCAATATAATATGAGCGCATCCTGAGATATACCGTTTTGAAGGGAAAAACTCCGATTTTCTCATATAAAAATCCATTTTTATTGGCCAAAATTGAGAAAATCTTCAAACTGTCATAAAAATCGACCCTGATCTGCTAGAAGCAAACCAAATACGTAGTTTTTCATCATTTCTCGTCTACTTCACGAAAAATTATGTTTGAACTCAGAATACTCAAGTTGGTTTTTTAGTGTTGTGCGCTTGCGATTTTATATGGAAAATTGCGGTTTTTTCTCTTCAAAACGGTGTATCTCAGGATGCGCTCATATTATATTGGGATGACAAGCGTTTTTTATGTAAAATGTCTGAGGAACGCGATGGCATTAAAGTTTTCAAAATTAAAATATACGTATTGAGAGAAAAATCAACTTTTAATATTTAACTGAAAAAATTGCATAGTTTGCAACACTGTCGGCGAAAAATAATATTTTTTATAGACTCCTAGAACAATTTTCTTCAAAAGCCATGTTGTGGTTTGATGCTAGAGTAAATAGAACCGGAGATATGATCAAAAGAAAATCAAGGATTTTGGTAATTTGCCAAAAAGGGGGGTGCTCCCATGACCCGAGGGGTGGTTCAATTGTCACAAAAAATTGGGTTTTTATATATTGGCCCTAGATGAATTCCTCTAAATTTTGTTCAAATCCGTGGAGGTCGATTACACGTGCCTTGATCACTTCGCATGGAATGACCCATATTACACCATCCATTTCAGACTTGTTTTGAGCAAATCGGTTCGGTCATCTCCGAGTAACCGATACGCAATTGTTGGTCACACACATCAACACAGACATACACATATACGCATACACACGTTTCCCGAACTCGACGAAGTAAGTCGAACGGTATAAGAGTGTCGGCCAACAAGTTCAAGCAATTTCTAACTCATTTCAATTATTTTTGCATAATTTATACATATATTGATTATACCGGTTTAAATGGGAATTTCGCATGTGGCCGCATACTTGAACCCGTAACACAAGAACCAGAACTACGATTCAAAGGAAATTCAATTGCATGAAATAGGGATGTTGTAGTTTTCATTTGAGACCAAATTTGAGAAAATTGAGTCAGACATTTCTGAGAAGTAGATGTGAATTCAATTCAGGAACTTAATCACTTTCCCGAAGCTTCCAGTTCCGCCGAAGGTTCCCGTATGTGGTCAACGTGAATTTGATTGAGCATCAGTAAGTTGAAACATTTTCGAACGCATTTTATGAAGTTTTATATAGGAATTTTTTGCGTGACCCCACTCTTCAACCTGTAACTACGGAACCGGAAATCGGAATTAAATGAAATTTAATCGCAGCCTATGGGAACGTTGTACCTTTTATTTGAGACTTAGTTCGAAAAAATCGGTTAAGCCATCTCCGAGTAACCGATGTGCATATTTTGGTCGCATACATACATACACACAAACACACACATACACACACATTTGCCTAACTCGACGAACTGAGTCGAATGGTATAAGAGACTCAGTCCTCTGGGCCTCGGTTAATAAGTCGGTTTTCAGAGTGATTGTATAGCGTTTCTATAGGAGGTAAAACAGAGAAAAACCGGAATATTCCCAAAAATCTGTCGAAATTCGCGAAATATTCATAAAAATGCCAAAAATCTGTCTTCTGTGAAAAAATTGGGATGAAAAATTGTTAAAAAAAAGTCTGTGACATTACAGACATGCAACCCGGATCTTAAATACATTCGGCCTCGATTTGAAAAAAAAAAACGGTCGCTATGATGAGCTCGACGAAATATTAGACAGAGTCAGTTATTTTCCCTCAAAACGAGGTTTACCTAATCGTACGAGTCTGGAGAACTTAGCGTCAAGTAAAAAGGGTCCAACATCTCCGAAGGAGCTTCGAAGATCATACAAATATAAAACGACTTAATCATAGAACGTTTCACTCACTTTTTGCCTTTCTCATATAAAGAAAGGCTATGCAATCACTGAAAAATGGACTTTTCAACCGAGGCCCAGAGGGCCGAATGTCATATACCATTCGATTCAGTTCGTCGAGATCGGCAAATGGCTGCGAGTTTTTTTTACAATGAAGAATACATTTACGTACTAGCCTAGTACACGTGCTATTAGTAGATACCAAGCTACCACACGGGGTGTACTGGGGGTGTGTCGGGCTCTAATGGTGACGCAGCCATTAATACCGACTAAACTCCATTGGGTTTCACCATTATTCCCCTCAGGGACTACCTCTCGGTATTACTTCTGGGGGGATGGCTGTACTTGATGTACTCATTCATACTCGCACACGCGTTCATACGTCCTGTATGAGGCTTACTTGTGTGCTCTCTCTGTCACACCTTGATTCACTCTCTAACACTCCACATGAGGCTTACTTTTGTGCTCATCTTTTTCATTCCTTGCTAGGCTTACTTTTGTGCTCGCCTCTAACATACCATGTGAGGCTAACTTGGATGCTCACCCTATCACCTGGTTCACTCTCAATCGTACCATTCTATTACACCAAATGGCTGTCTGTATGTATGTATGTGTGTATTTAAACTCATACAATTTTCTCAGAGATGGCTGAAACTTAGTTTTATCTGAAAGGTACAACGCTCCCATAAGCTGCTATTTAATTTTTAGTAGATCCGACTTCCGGTTCCGGAGTTACGGGTTGAAGAATGCGGTCAAACAGCAAATTCTTATATAAACTGGTACAACCATGATGTCCAAATGACTTAAAACATATTAAAATAGGTTCAACATTATTCTAGTTTGCAGGTCTGGATCACTAATGATAAATCAAAGCAGCTTTAAGCACATTGGCCACCTATGACGGCTCATGATGCCTCCGGGGAACTCGCCAAGTTTCTAAGCTAATATCACACCGATTACCCAGCGAATTCTCTACCGATTTTAACAAACTTGATTTCAATTGAAAGATAGAGTAATACCATTGACTGTTGTTGAATTTCATTCGGTTTTGACTCTTGGTTCCGGAGTTACAGGTTGGTTAGTAAGGTTACACTGAAATTTCCCATATAAATTGGTACAATCGTAACGCCTCAGAGGCTAAAAGCTATTGAAATGGTCAACAAATTACATCGATTCGCACGTCTAGATCACTGATTGCCAATCAAACATTATTTGAATATATTGTCCACTATCGAGGATTCCGAAAGTCCCGGATTTCGGGCATATTCCACAATTTAAGTCACATTGGTTCTTCGGTGATGACTGAACCGATATTCTAAAACCAAGTCTCAAATGAAAGGCAACATTTGCGGTTGAGTACTGTGTTGCCACTCACCCCCCCCCCCCCCCCCACCACCCTTATCCTCACGCTCCTTCATCACTCCTCTCCCTTTGGACCACCCTCACATCCGCATTTCCTTCATCCACCCCGTATACCGAAATAAGATGAAGGATTTCTGACGCATTCCATTTTCTGGCGTATTCATACATACCGCCAACTTACCCCGGGCCTGGGGTAAATTGGCGGGATTTCCGCGTCACACCAGCACAAGCAAAGACAATGCAACAAACACTTTGATAAAATTCAGGGATATTGGCTACAGCCACATGTTGTGTTTTGCATGATCTATCTACATCAAAGCGGTAAAAATGGAAACTGAAAACACAGCAAACTAGCCCCGGTCTCCCCTATACTTTTTTGTTTAAAGTGAGTCTGCGTCTACTTTCGTGGTAGTCGTGGGATACGTGCTAAGTGAAATAAGAATGTAATAGACATTTTCACAATTTTATTGAACAAAACAAGCGAACTAATCATAGTTTGGATAAATGAGAAAGGCGCAATTGCACCACTAGGTGGATTAAAACAGGTTTTTATCTTAGAACGTTACACTGGGGTGCAAACGCACCCCACGCGTTTGATCGCTTTTTTCACTGTTACAAAGGAAACAGGAGAAATGTATTAATCTATCATTTTCTTCTTTTTTCGATTGCGAAAACAGCTATGTAGGTGAAAGTATGAAATTTGTTGAATCAATGATACATAAATTGACTTAAACAAAAAAGTGAAAAACGCGAATTTGACTTTTTTCTTTACAAAAAGCATAGCAAATACTTTTGTGACCTTTCAACGAATTAAAAAAAATTGATTCTACAAATTTGAAAGAATTGTCTATAAACGGTTGAAAATGGAATTTTGATTTTTTTTTAAAGTGCTATATTTTGGAAGAGAGTAAATTGTAAGTTGAAAAATCGGATTTTGGAAAATACCACGAACTGAGGACCACGGTTAAGTTTTCGGTTTCCAACGCTTCATCCTCAACTTCGGGATCATTGGTAACACGCAACGCAAATTATACTTGCAAGCTTCTTTTTGAAAGAAAAACTGTAGGAGAAAGGCAAAATTTATAAACAAAAAGGAAATGAAAATCACTGTAATTTAATTTAAATTAAAGTTAAATTAAATTAGTTGAATAAATGGCGATTACATAATACACATTATTACCTACGTAATAAAACAACTGGCATTGTCACAAGTCGCATTTCCACTGGCAGCATGAAACGCTAGCAGTGTTTTACGTGAATTTTGACAGGTCGATAAATGCCGAATTCTCGTTTTGCCACGGCTCCAAAGATGGCGTGGGGTACATTTGTACCCCAGCGGAAAGTTTTAGGATTAACTGAACATACTGAACATATATTAACAACATTTCAAATTAGTTACGGAATTTACGTTTCTACTTCGTCTCATCATAATCCGACACTAACTTTGTGACGGGACTAAGCTAGCGCCGGATTCTTGCGGGACATCACGTTAGTTGTTCAAAATCTGATACTACCGTTTTATATGTTGGATGTTGGCATATTCAAACATATCAATTTTCAACCTATACGTTCAAATATACTCACGTCAGATCCCATTGATATGTATACAAAAAAATCTGTTGGTTTTTTGTTTCATAATACCCGATAATTTGCACAACACACGACTTGACATTAACTACTCAATTGACGTCATATCGGTTGGAACACAAAGCCACACCGCGCACATTACCAAGCACGTTGATATCCAGTAAAAACTAATTGAACAGAAATGATTGATGCAGTAGAGGTAACTGCAGGTCCAGTGCGGCAAATCAAGATGCTCATTCGCATAAATAACAGCCAGAAGATGTTCAGCTTTTAAATGTTATCATCATTTATTTTAGTAATTAGAAGATACTCAGGAAAAAAGTACGTCATTGAAAAATGTTTGTAAAATAGCATCGAATTGGCCCCTTGGCGACAGGTGCATTCGCCAGATTCTATGAAATAGCACCTATTGAAATTTTGTAAGGACACTCTCGATATATCATGTCACCCAATTTATTATAAATTTTCTACTTCATGATCCCAAATATCTTGTTTCGCCGTCATGGCAGCCAGCATTCATTAAGGCGGTCCTTTTCGTGATTTTGATCATCAACCAGATTTTTTTCTTTGATGTGGAATGCTTCTTCGATCGACAAATATTTGCCCCCGAGTGCTTCTGTCATACGGATCGGCGATGTTTTGACCGTCACTCATTCAGTATTATAATATGCTATATACATACCTATATTATGTCATAATATCGAGTGAAGGTTTGTTTGATGGAAGATGTTATTTTTTTCGAAATGAATTAAGATATGACGATTGATCCGATTAAGAAGCTGAGAAAAGATTGGATCAGTGGTTTTAAACCTATTGCATCCCATCGAAAGTCCTCGTCATCAGGTCACATCCAATAGACTACCCATGATCGCATATCAGTCCCATAAAGATAGGAAATCCCATAGAAAACGGGACAACTATGCGATCATGGGTAGTAGAATTATATATAATTATTAGATAAAAATGCTCCACAGCTTATCCCGATCTGTTCCATAGCGAATAATAGTTCTGCATTCGAAATCGCGTTATTTTGCAACTATTGCAGACTAGAGTGCGATATTTTTCGAATAAAGTGTTTTTGCCTTTCTCATATAAAGAAAGGCTATGCAATCACTGTAAAAATCGACTTTTTAACCGAGGCCCGGAGGGTCGAGTGTCATACACCATTCGATTCAGTTCGTCGAGATCGGCAAATGTCTGTGTGTGTGTATGTGTGTGTGTATGTGTGTGTGTCATTTAAACTCACACAATTTTCTCAGAGATGGCTGAACCAATTTTCGCAAACTTAGTTTCATCTGCAAGGTACAACGCTCCCATAAGCTGCTATTGAATTTTTAGTTGATCCGACTTCCGGTTCCGGAGTTACGGGTTGAAGAGTGCGGTCACACAGCAAATTCCCATATAAACTGGTACCACCATGATGTTCAAATGATGTAAAACATATTAAAATAGATGCAACATTACTCTAGTTTGCGGGTGTGGATCACTAATGATCAATTAAAGCAGCTTTGACCACATTGGACACCTATGACGGTTCATGACGCCCCCGGGGAACCCGCCAAATTCCAAAGCTAATATCACACCCATTCCCCAACGAATTCTCTACCGATTTTTACAAACTTGATTTCAAATGAAAGATACAGTAATACCGTTGACTGCTGCTGAATTTCATTCGTTTCTGACTCTTGCTTCCGGAGTTACAGGGGTGTTAGTAAGTTAGTAGTTATATTAGGGAAATACACTGGTATTTCCCATATAAATCGGTACAATCGTAATACCTCAGAGGCTAAAAACTATTGAAATGGTCACCAAATTACTTCTAATCGCAGATCTAGATCACTGATTGCCAATTAAACATTCTTTGAATATATTGTCCACTATCGACGATTCCGGAATTCCGGGCATATTCCACAATTAAAGTCACATCGGTTCTTCGGTGATGACTGAACCGATTTTCTCAAACCAAGTCTCAAATGGAAGGCAAAATATGCAGCTGAGTATTGCATCAGAGCCCCTCCCCCCTCCCGCCTTGCCCTTACATCTCCCTCCTTCATCACTCCCCTCCCCTTGGACCACCCTCACGCCCGCATTTCCTTCATCCACCCCGTATACCGAAATATGATGAAGGATTTCTGACGCATCCTCGACTCCCACTCTACTAACCCCCCATTCCCTCCACTTTCAAACCCATTCCACCAACATTTCAAAATATAATCACATGAAGATAACATTGAACTCATGCTGATTAAGATAATTAAATATTATTCTTTTGCCTTTCTCATATAGAAAGGTTATGCAATTGCTCCAAAAACCGACTTTCTAACCGAGGCCCGGAGGGCCGAGTCTCATATTACATTCGACTCAGTTCGCCGAGATCGCAAAATATCTGTGCGTATGTGTGTATGTATGTATGTGTGTATGTATGTATGTATGTATGTATGTATGTGTGTGTATGTGCGGATTTGTTAACAAAATGTCCACATCGGTTTCTCGGAGATGGCTGAACCGATTTTTACAAACTAAGATTCAAATGAAAGGTATAATATTCCCATAGGTTGCTATTGATTTTCATTTTCAACCGACATCTTGTTTCGGATTACGAGTTGAAGAGTATGGTTACAAAACAAAATTTCTTGATTTGTCCACATCGGTTTCTCGGAATTTTCTGAACCGATTTTGACAAACTTGATTTTAAATGAAAGGTCCATCAGTTGCTGTTGAATTTTGTGTGGATCCGAGTTCTGGTTCCTGAATTACAGGGTGATACGTACGATCACGCAGCAAATCCCGATTCTAACGAATTCAGCGATGAATGTAAAAAGGTGAAAATTTTTCCAAAATGTAAACACAACTGTTGAATTTGTAGATCTAGGTCACAAACAATCATTCAAAGTCTCTTTGGCCACACTGGCCACCATCGACGGATCCGGAAGCATCCAAATTCAGAATAATGGTTATATTGGTTTGTCGAAAATGACTAGACCGATTTGATCAACTTAGTCTCAAATGAAAGGTGTTGCGTCCCCGGAAACTGATATTAAATTCCATCTCTATCCGACTTCCAGCTCCGGAGTTACGGGTTGTGGAGTGCGATCACATAGAAAACTCCGATTCAAACCGATACCGCGATGAATGCAAAAAGGTGCTCTTATATATACTTACCAAGTGTAATAAGAATGAAAGACATTTCCATAATGTTATATTGTACGAACCAGCTATTAAATCATAGTTTGGAGAAATGAGAAAGGCACAATTGCACCTCTAGGTGGATTAAAACAGGTTTTTTCTGCTCGATTCGAATTTTTCATGGAAAAGAGGGGAGTACTTCTAGGCAAAAAAATGCTCAGAGTTGTTCATAAAAACACCTTGTTGTTTTCTATTCTTTTCATTCATCCAAATTATACTAAACTATATTCACTACAAGTTGGAAAGGGTATCCTATCAACTCCCGATGATCTCAGAGCCCTGATTCAGAGGAATATTTGTTGTTATATTTTGTTTTCTGTCTCACGGTCCATTTTTCAAAGCGGTTAGCTATCAATGTTTGGATAACTATAATTCGAAGATATCGAAGTGTTGATACGTTGATACGTTTCGTCAATGAATCTTACAAGCTATCCTGTCATCCTGCATCACAAAAGTAAATTATTCCACATTTTCAACTGAATCGATATACATTTTTAATAATTTTTTTTATTGATGATCACTCAAGTGTAATTCACTCTCTAGGGCAATCTAATTTACCCGCGGTTGAAAGGAACTATATGGACGACGGTCAAGTTTCGAACTTATGTCGGTAGAATATGACAATATTAATAGACGTTTTCTAAATCCGGTTTTTAATTAATTTTTACAATAATTAATCAAACGAAATAATAAAAAATCTACCACCGTAGCTTGAACCATCGTTCGCTTACGGCACGATGTGTGATGATGGGAATGCGGCATTAATACTGCGTTGTGTGTCTGTTTGTCCGCGAAATTCCTGAGATGCCTGAACGATTGATCAACGGTTTGTTTTGTTACGGGCATAAACCAGTAAGCACTCTCATATTGGCCTGCTGCGCACACGGCGGGCTGCGGCAGCAGATATACTGCTAAGTTCGCGACATTGGAGTGGTAGATTTGCTAATACTGGCTTATTACGGGTCATGTCAACATATCAATGTTTATTCTTTTATATATATCCAGCAATAATTTATTATGTAAAATGCCATCAGCGCAAATTTGCGAAACGCGATACGGATGCGGTGTGATTTCATTCGAATAGGCACCTATTATTTGCTGCTGTGATGGTGCCAGTGCCAGTATAAATAGCTATTCAGGCATACATTAGGTTTGCTTTAAGTTTGTTTTCATTCAAGCTGGTACGGTACTTGAGCGTCCGTATCGACAGGCTTTGCAGCAGATTTATATTTTTTTGGATATGCGAAGGTTTTCCTTTGATTTAACCTTGAATCCGTTAAGTGTCGTTGGCGGTTTGTGACATATAATTCGGACGCTACACCGACCGAGAATCCTGCCTTGAACATGTTCATGTTCCGGCTAAGAAAAGGAAATACCAAAATCATCCACGCCCATCTCTCAGAGGGGGTTCACCGATATGTAACACGTGTCACTCCAGACTCACAGTTGAACATCTACTAATTAAGTGATTCGCTATTTGGACCGCCAATTATGTTCAACTATCGAGTACGATTTGTAAGTTAGAACGATTGACAGTTTCCCATCTGTCCCATCTGTGATTGGTAAAATTATTTTTACGAGAGCTATTAAAATGCAGTTCCTTTTCAATTGGACAATGACCAATCTAGCGGAGGTCCAGGTAAAAAGAGGTGCATTTAAATGGTGTCCAACCAGCATTAACCTACACGCAAAACTTTATTTATGCATCGATAGAATACTTTTCTATCTGCCTCTCCAGGAGCGGATCCAGAAAAAAAAATTTGGAGGGGGTCCGAAATTTCGATTTTGAAATGTTCATTGTACAATAAATACCTTCATTTAATTAACATCATGGTCTAATCTGGTTTGGAATGGTTTTGAGTTTAGAACGAATTTAAAATAGAAACAAATTTAAAATTTCTCAAGAAGTTAAAAAATTTCGGGGGACCCCCAGGACCCTCCCCCTGGATCCGCCACTGTGCCTCTCGTTTCTTCTGCTATAAATTGTATGCTTTGGACATATTCGGTCTATCCACTCATTAAATGCTTACTAGAAGTATATGTTAGAAAATGGATACAAATCACAGCAGAATAAAAGAGACGGCATGCATTTGTGCCTTGCCAAGAATCGTCTTTTCATCATTTCCTGATAGGAAGAATTGGGGAAGTGTTAAGGTTGGGGGTAAGGAAAATAACGAACAGAACAAATAAAATATTCTGTACCACTCCCTCCCGGAGGGATGCTGAACAATCTGCAGGTGCTACAATAGCAGGAATTAAACTTCCAACCTCCGGAGAGAACTAGAATTTTTATTTAAGCAGTGAGCGGATATATCAACACCCCCGAGGGGATATTGAAATAACAGAACGACAACACCCCCGAAGAGATATTGTCATTCAAATATGGCTAAAACTATAGCTCTTTACCACACTGGCTTAGGAACAATAGCGTATCCTTCAGTTTCAGCTTTCTGTACATAGGTTCATCTATGTATGGAGAACCAAAAATTCGGACACGTAATTGCATTACTATAGCGCTGTTGCATATCAAATGATATGTTTCGTAACCGGAATCACGAGGAATGATACTCAGCGCGCTGAATAGTAGCCATGTGATAATTGAGTTTGCAATTTACGGTAAAAAATTGACACGTTTAATCCAAAGGATGATGCACTTGAATCATATTGTCTTCTATCACTACCAAACGAAGTGATTTAGTTTCGATTTTCTAATGATTCACAATCCGCCCCAATGTGATTTAGCCTTTGAAAACTAGTCAATGGAATCCACCATTAGATTGATGTGTATTAGGGTGGGGCATTGTTATATGGAAAAACGTAATCATAGCCGCATCAACCGAGCACAGCACTTTTTTGTACTTTTTGGGGTCCCAAACAACTGTGCAAAATTTGGGGTCGATTGGTGTTGACCCGGCGTGGCGCATTGCGTTTGAAATGTGTATGGAGATTAGTATGGGAAAACCTACATTTTTGCATTTTTAATTCTACAGGCTACAATTCTTCTTGTAGTATGCCAACAAATAGATAGAAATATAGTCCAGGATATGCTGAACAACTTTGCCGAAGGATGTATGGTGTTAGAATGTCTCTAAGCCAAGTTATAGCTGTTCAAAGTTCGATACATCAAATTAAATGCCAAAAATAATTTTTATTGCCAACACTGCGGGTGTACCAATGGTATTTCATATAGCATTCCAAAATAACATTATATATTTTAGATTTACTACATTGGTATGTTTGGATGAATTATTCAAAAGCCTTAGCTCAATTTCATGAGCGTATTCATATTATTCATATCTTTGGCTTCATTTGGTCTATAAACAATCGATGAGATGCATTTTGAAGGAAATCAGTCAGGGAATCTAGAAAAAATATTTATTTTTGGTTACAGTGTTGCCAAATAGGCTATATTTCCAGTTTATAACTTAAATTGCATTTTTCTCACGATTCTTGCATTTTTGTTTTGAAAATGATTATGCCATTGTGTTTCTCAGATAGTTTTACATATAAAAACGCCTTATACATGAATATAACTTGAGCCAATCCCCAGACACAGTCATTTGAAGCAAAAAATTTCTCAGCACGTTTCTCGCTATATCTCAGTAACTAAGCAGAATGTCAAAATTCAAACGCCCACTTTGTAGAGATTTTTTAGACAAGTAATGTGGCATATCTAACTCAGTTTACCCCAAAATGGCGTTTGTCATAAGATAGCACAACAGCGACGATTATTCTAGAGTGTGAGTATTATACGGTTTTATTGTAGTCAATTTTACTATGCCATTATTTATTTTCAGATAACGGAATATATAGATAAATCGTAAGGGAAATCTACAAGATTCAATACACGATCATTCAACAGCAATTGGCAAAGCATTCCAAATTGAAGTGATTTGCTGTTGGTTTCCTAGTGCTTGGATATGATCTATTCCAATGGATTGGCACATTGGCATTGTAATGTTTGGCAACTAGTGCGAATTCGACAGTAAATCACTTTACATCAAAGTGACGATTTTTTACCGTGTAGAATACTGCAGTTGTGCTTGGAAAAATGCAACAAATTCTTTTTTTTTAACATTACATTTAAGATGGCTGAGAATATTTTTATTTTAAATCAACATAAAGAGATAGAATATTACTGACAAAACAAATAATGTGCTTCTAGTGGGTACGGTATCCTTTTAAAGAAGCACAAGTACAGATAAGAAAAAACAATGAATATAAAAAATTTACTTAATTTTTACTATGAAATAATTAAATTTAAATTAATAATTAAAAAGTTATATGACGATTTAAGACAATTTAAATTAATGTTTAGATGACAACATAAGACAATTCAAATTATTGGTTAGATGACAACATAAGAAAATTTAAATTAATGGTTAAGTGACAACATAAGACAATTTAAATTAATAGTTGAGGTATTTGGGTTTGTAAGTAACTTTTAATGTTAGATTTAAATGATAAACGGTTAGTTATGATCTGTAAATCTCTAGGTAGGTTGTTATATTTTGCACGGCCTATGAAAGAAAATCGTTTCTGGCCAAAGTTTGAATATGTGCGAGGTCGTGAGAGATAATTAATTTTTTCTGTTGTTGTACAGCTGAGGTATTACGTTTATGATTAAGTTGTGGATACTTGTTGGGTTGTGTAGCACATTGTGCATCAAAAGCAATGTCTGCTCTTCACACATGCCTTGAATAGGTAGGATTTTATGAGGAAAATCTGTGAATAACCTTACCGATGAAAACAGAAACGGTAAGTTATATATTATTTGAATACGTCGGTTTTGACAAATTTACAGTTTTTTAAGTTTTGATTTACAGGCTCGACCCCATGCAATAATTAGATAGTTTAGCTGAGAGTGAATGTGAGCAAAATAGAACATAAGTAAACCCTTTCGTGGAACGAAGCTACTAACACGTTTTAAAATGCCACACATAGACGAAATTTTTCTCGCAATTTCCTTGATATGTTTATCCCAAGACAAGGTACAATCTAGATGAACACCTAAATATTTAAATGATTCTACTTTCTCTATAACGTAAGCGCCCATCACTAAAATTGGAACACTGAGAAGGATTTTTCTTGGGGATCGAAAGATCATATATTTATATTTAGTTTTTTGCAAGTTAAGTGAGAGTAAATCGTCGCAAAAATATTCCTGGAGAATTTGTAGATCATCATTCATGCTTGAAATAATCGATCTTGGATTGCCATTAGGATAAAATAGGGCTGTGTCATCATCAAATAACCTTGGAGTTCCAGTAAGAGGAATTTTACCAATGTCGTTTATGTAAATGAGAAAGAGTAGAGGCCCAATATTACTCCCTTGGGGGTACACCTGTGCTTATTTGTCTTAGGGAACTTATCTCTCCATCATATGACACAAATTGTGTTCTACTTTCCAAGTAGCTGCGAATAATGTCCTTTGATACTCCTCTAATCCCATAAGATTCCAATTTTTGCAGCAAAATACCATGATTAAGAGTATCGAAAGCTTTTTTCAAATCTAAAAACAAGGCACCTACGCATCGCTTGGAATCCGTTTCCTCCAGTATTTTGTCTACAAGTTCAGTTATAGCTATTGTCGTACTACTCCCGTTTCGAAATCCATATTGCAAACTATAAAGTGTTCTGTGACTGTCCAGGAATTGAACCATGCGATTTATCTATAATTTTTCTAGTATTTTATTGAAAACTGAGAGCGTTGATACCGGTCGATAGTTATCAGTTTTTGTTAAATCTCCAGATTTAAATATAGGAACAACTTTTGCTGTTTTAAGACAATCTGGGTAGGTACCTGTTTGAATCATTAGATTAAAAGTATCAGAATACGGCAGAATACGAGCAAGTGACAGAGCGTTATTTTTAAATATTTTTGCTGGTATACGATCAGGACCAGAACTTTTGTTTGTCTTTAACTCACTAATTAGTACTACAACCTCGTTTACAGATGATGGTTGTAAAAAAATTGAGTTTGCGATTGGTTCTATATGTCGCAATGGATTTGATACTGTTGGAATGATGTTTTCTGCTAGTTTTGAACCAACTGTTGCAAAGTGTTCGTTTAATACTTCGTAGATCATCCTGCTATCATCTATGCGACCACCATTAATGTTCAAGGATAGTTTTGATTTGTTTTGTGATTTCCCAAGTATTGTGTTTATGTTTTTCCATAATTTTGAGTGTGATGTAGTATTTAGCAGCCCTTCAAAATAACTTCTTTGACATTTTCGGACTCAAATCCAGCAGAAAAGTCTTTGTTTGAACGCAAGTTTGCAAGCTACGCCAATGGTTGGCATGTTCGGATGCAGCCTAAGAGCAAATCTTGTGCTTTATCCAACTTATCGACAGTGGTAGAACTGGTTCTGGACCATCGAAGTCAACCGCAGTACCAGCTCTAGCCAATTCGTCCGCCCATTCGTTTCCAGTAATACCGGAATGCATTTGAAAGGCTAAGTTCTTCGGTTTGAGTTCGACATGCGATTACTAATTTCGATTTCGAATCTGCCGTACTAAGTGCTTTCAGGGCAGCCTGACTGTCAGAGCAAAAATAAATTCTTTTACCACGAATTCTCTGTTGAAGTACTGATTGGATACCATACAGAATCGCAAAGATTTCTGCTTGGAATACGGTACAGTATCTACCAAGTGAATGAGATTGGTTTAATCTCATTTCATGACAATAGACACCAGCACCGACACGGCGCTCCAAAGAACCGTCAGTATAACAAACTACGTACTCTTCAAGTTGTCGCTCCATCCAGCTAGACAACCATTCCTCGTGAAGAGGAATTAAGGTCACTGGGAGTTAGTATCCCCAGCAAATACTTATGGGTTCAAACACCACATAGCCCCTTGAAAAGACCTTAAACATGGTCCGTGCCAAAATTCACAACCATTAAGACACCATAAAATGGTCTCAGTAACCCATAAATATACCAACATATGGTATTTTAAATGGGTCTACCGGACCATGGTGATGGTGTTTTCATGGGTTGAACCCATTTCAAACACCCATGTCAAACCCCATGAGCATGGGGGTATTATGGGCTTTTCGTTTGCTCGGGATACTCATCCCAAATAACCATTTGGGACCACAGTCTTGTTTGGCTATGTGCATGATCTATTGGGTTGCTGTTCCAGTTCTCAGTAACCTTAAAACGGTATACACAATAAAGTTCTTTTTTGTTTCAGAAACACATGTAGTGGTTTTATGTTCAAGAGTGCCTCTAGAGCAGCAGTAGGTGTTGTCGAGAACACACCAGTCATCGCCATCAAGACCATCCTCTGAAGATGGTTTAACTTTGCATCAAAGTGTGTTAATTCTAATACCGGTGATCATTATGTGATAATCATCGGCGAAACCATACGTCGGAAACCCAAGCTTATTAAGCTTCCTCAACAAGCTATAGTCGACAATGGTCCATAGATGTGGTGACAGCACACCACCTTGAGGACATCCGCAGACAAATTTGATTTTTTTTAACGTAGTCTTATGCTATGTCATGATATTCAGAGGGGGGCTTATTTCCAACATCGGTGTAGCAGCAGTTCTATCAAGGACAGGGGAGAGGAGGCGTATATGGGGACAGGGAAAGAAGAGCAAAACTTGCAACTTTCGGGCAAACGGGAGATCAGCGAAACAAATTAGCGCCTCAGTCTAGTAAGTCGTCGAGTACCAGTTTGGCGGATGGTATTCTTCGGACCCGCGGGGAATCCTTCAAAAGTCACTTATGATCTGATAACGACGGTTCGAGCTCATTTGGTACGAACCAGTTTGCCAACTCATGCGTAATACCGTCAGAACAGAGAGTTGCATCCAACACCTCTTCTCTGCCAGCTCGTGTAAGTGTTGGGTGGTTTCCTGCATTAAGAATGTGTAGATATGTACTACTTAAGTATTCCATTAATTCGGCGCCTCTCAAATTGATATCTAAGCTGCCCCATATTATGTGGTGGGCATTAGTATATCACTGCCGATTAGGAGGGGAAACTCATTTCTGCCACATTATGATACAATCCTTTTGGAATCATCAGCAGGGCATGGTTCATTATGCGGAAAATATGCCAAACAAACGACGTATTTACCGTTACAGCACAAATATCGTGAGTTATGAGGTAGGATATAGGACATGCGTCAATGGCACTATTCGAAAATATACGTGCACGAGGCATTTCACGTGGATTTGTCATCACACATTTCATCATCAGCAGTTGTTGTACAGCACGTACCCCGGAATGGGTATTAGGGACATGATCATCATTTGAATCTCACGATTTGCAAAGAAACAAACGTTCACTGTGTCAGAGATTTGCGTAACACAGCAAGGGTAAGACCCACGACACTCCGTGTGCGACTGCCAGCCATTCAGTCCTCGGCACGGAGTAACACCTTGACTTGAGGACACCTGTTTTTAGTCGCCCCTTACGACATGGGAACAGGAACCCAGTGGATCAATTCTTGGTTGAGATACTTCAACCCGCCGGATGCCACACGGCATCTAGGCTGGTTTTGTCCGGAGAAAGAAAATAGACTGTTATCAAGCTCTTAGCGGAACTTTATTTATGCATCAAAAGCAAATACTTTTCTATAGAAAATGCATAAACATCAGAGCAGAATAAAAGAGACGGCAATAGAAAGTATGCTAACTATGCATATTTTTGTTTCTCAGTGTACGTTATCTTTATGTGAGGTTACAGCTTTTCAGATTATACTTTAGGATCCACCCATGAGAGCGTAAGCTCATCCCTCAACTCACGCCTTTTTGCTTTTGACATTACACTGCACCGGTGTCGTCGGTGCTACACTAGAGTGACAGAAAAAAATGAACCATATCGGCCCATACTTGAGTCGATTCCTAGTCCACTCAGGTCCTCAGGTCCATTTGATTGCCTACAACCTTGTCGAAGACTGCTAGTGAATCTGGTTTCGTTAAAAGAAGTTATTAAACTTTTAACGAAGTGATGTCTGAGTCAGTTTTGCATGGGGCTTAGCAGTCCATGGTTGTGTATCAGTACTTGATTTGCACGAACTATACATTTTTGTGAAATAATGGTTAGGTTTTGGTCAATAGTATGTTCAGAAGATTTATAGTAAGTAATTCGAGTCATGTTTTGGTTAGAAAATTTTAGTTCCACATTCTACCGCACAGAGTGCGCCAACACTAACTTTTCAAAGAAAAGAGATAGTGATTTGGTGTCTTCCACAAAATTGTAGAACAAGCATTTTTAAATAATTCTTCCGAACATCTCGATTTTCTATCTCACTTCTATAAAAAGTTTGTGTTGGCGCCCTCTATGCGGTCACAGATGGAACTAAAATTTTCTAACCAAACCATAACTCGTATCATGTACTATAATTCTTCTAAATATACTATTCAGCTAAATCTAATTATTATCTCACAAAAATGTATAGATGGTGGGAATCGAGTACCGATACACAACCACGCACTGCTAGGCCCCATGCAAAACTGACTCAGACATCACTTCGTTAACAGTTTAATAACTTCTTTTAACAAAGCCGGATTCACTAGCAGTCTTCGACAAAGTTATAGGCAATTAAATTATCTTTCTTATCTTCACTTACAGTGATTGTACGATGCATACAGTGTCACCTAGCGGCGAAAATGCGAGGTAGTGTGTTTTCTCCATGTAAATTGTCGAAAAATCCCATACTAACTTCAGGCACGTTGGTCCGGTAGCTAGACTTGTCCGATTTGCTTCAAATTTGGAGCAAGGCCGACAGAGTTTTCAAAAATTCATCATTTTCCTGGGCACTCTAATACACTCATCCAAACTTGGATCTTAGTCTATCTATCTTTACTACACCCTAGTAACAATTTAGGTTTTATGATAGTTTTAAAGCCGCTTATAAAACTTAGATTGCACTTGTAGCTTGCTATAAAACTTCAATTGATACTTGGGCACAGATTACTTATTTTCCACAAAAATCCATATGTGACTCTTATGCTTTTATGGGCAGCGTAGTACAAGGTAAAAACGAAAACGATATTAGTTTATCTTAAACCGGAAAGAGTTATTCTTAGCTGCTGTGACCAAAATACAAATTAACAACATAAAAAAAACAAACATGGTTAGGTCTTTGCCAAGGTTATCACGAACCGAGCATCACCGTCATTCTAACAAAATGAGTTTTTATTTCCGTAACCCTGACGCCAATTGAACACGGAGAACGTTAGTTCAGTCTCGAGTCATACTCAATAAAACAAAGACCGATCTGCCGCGCTATCGAACGGCATTGTGCCCGTTGGACTGAGAACCTGTCACGATCGGACAAAAAATACCTATCTCACTTCAGTTAAGTTTCTCCACAATCCAGCTGCTGCTGCTGCCGCCCGGTTGATGGTCGGATTTCGATACACAACCCGCAAGATATTTTCTAAATACAACCGTCCCTGTGTTATTAGCTTCGACGGAGATAAAGCGGTTCCATCGGAGGTCGCACGTGTTTGTTTATTTCCACCCGCGCGCTCGACCGGCATTGCATTGCTCCAGGTAGACCGGCAGCGACAATAGAGGGCACATTATTTCACGTTCATTGGTCGCGATCGTCATTATTATTGCGGTTGTTGTCTC
Organism: Topomyia yanbarensis; assembly: GCF_030247195.1. NCBI lineage: Eukaryota > Metazoa > Arthropoda > Insecta > Diptera > Culicidae > Topomyia > Topomyia yanbarensis. Next base: position 362,048,516 of record NC_080671.1, read on the forward strand.
GGTCGATTTGATAGAGACCGAACGGAACGGGGACGACGGAAAGAAAGAAAGATGCAAATCAGCCTACTTTTGTAATTATTAGTAGGGTACTGTTTTTTTCTTTCTTTCGTCGTACATGATTTGTTCTGCGCAGCCATTTTTTTGCACTGGAAATCAGTACAAATTATTATTTATGCGCCTGCTGAATGACTAATGAGCTGAGAGGACGATACTGGATCGAAAGTCGAGCCAAGCGAAAGGGATACAGAAATGTCATATCTCAATGTCTATATTGTGAGCGGTTGAAAATTATTCATCGCTAGGGTTGCCACCTCTGGAGAGGCGTTGACCCGTAGATTTTTACTGACCTGAGGATGGAGGACTTTAAGATAAAGTAAACAAAAAGTGTAATCAAAGCGATTGCAGGACGTTTTAGACTTTAAGCTCTTTGTACACGAGGCGACAGGACACACCGCAAAATATATTCACCATGGATTTTGTTCTACCTAAATATTCCAACGCTGTTGCTGTTGCCGCGTTGGAATAGGTAGAACAAAATTCATCCATCACTAACAACGAAGTGATTTCGTAAAATTACAGGGATATAACTTTTGGGAGACTTAGTGCACGAAAAATTTTAATTGTGGCATGTTGCGAAATATTATTTTCCTTAAACTGTAACAAATTTGATTCGTTTTTTTCATTTTCGTTGTTTCGCGTACGAAATCAGAAATATTTGGTGGACTCGTCTAAACATAAATTTAAAAAAGTTGAAATCATCAATCTTTCCACCAAACCCGGAGAAATGATGAAAAACCTGGAGGCCCGGAGATCGCTCCCGAAAACCGGAGGCTCCGGGTCAAACTCGGAGGGGTGGCAACCCTATTCATGGCGAAGAAGAACTCTAGAATAGTATGAAAATAAGTCATGGTGCGTTGCAAAGGTGCATTAAAATTCGAATTATAAAGCATTCACAATCTTGACGTTTCGTCAACACTCAACAATTTCAGTTCAAACATGGAATGGCTCATCGGATAGTTACTTTTCAGCTGTGTAAGTTAGTTGAAGCTGATGATAGCCGTGATGAGGTAATATTTAATATTCTTTGTACATTTTCCTACGCCATGTTTTTGCCAAATTTGAAAACCATAGCTATAGTATGTGACGTTTAATAGCGCTTTAAGTAGCACACATCAAGATCATTAGACAGCGAAGAGGGTCAAGAGCGTTGGATCGCATTGCTTTGGTAGCTGTTAACTTTCTCAACGCGTAAAGCTACGGTCGTGAATTTCAAGTGCCAAAAGAAACAATAACAGTTACGTGGACGTGCTTGACCTCAAATTATTTAGATACACGGGCGAAAAATATGTACACCAAAGTCTAGTTTTTATCAGTTGACATTAATTTTTGTCCCCTTCTAATAAAAATGCTGTTCAATCGAAAACACGACTATTTATCTGAATACAGTATGATCCGAATATGCAGCACATAAACATTTTGATGTAGTAAGGCAATAATTCAAAATATAAATACAATATCTACTTTTAAAATTACTATCTGAAAACAAGTTACAGGCAATAAATACTTCCTCGCGAAAAACATATACACTGAAAAAAGTGTTGTGTCATTTTTCAATTTTGAATGTTATTGCATGATGGAGAACTTAAAGTTTTTCTAAGAATGATTTTATACATGGTTTTAAATTTCATACTAATTGACATACAAAACTGTTATTTTTGTACAAAATATAATTCAAAATATCATTTTAAATCAAAACGTATTTAATAAAAATCTTCCAAAAATGCGTTAGTTTTCGCGATATTTAGAACTTTGCTTCAACAAATACAATTAATTCGCGTAATTATGCCCTTTTTAAAAGTTATTCGCGTTACCCCATCATAAAATGACAAAAATGTAATGTTTATCGTTTCAAACAGAGATGATTGTATGGAGATGCGCGAAGACTGAAGCCAAAAGTTCCAATCCAACCCAAAACAACGGTTCCAAACGAGCAATGTAAACAAATATGGCGGATTTAGAAGTAACTTGTGGGGAGTATTGAGACTGAAATAAAAAGAAATGCATGTAATTATGTTTACATACGAAGAGTGTAAACTTTATTTACATACATAGTAAATTACTTTTATGCTACAAATAAAGCAAGAATTAATTTAAACACATATTAAAAACTTCACAAAGCCATTGATCAATTCTCTAGTACCTCATTTTATATAACAAGTAGAAGCAAAGTCTGAACATTTTAAACTTATCGACTAGTTTTCTTCTATTATCTTCATACATATTAATTTTTAATGACATCAGCAAAGTGCCAACTATGCGACGATATTGCTATTACTCATGAACTGTATTTTCGATATATCCTCTCTAGTGTAACGAAAAACATTTACACATGCTCAATTACGTAAATCAATGAGTTTTCATGTTGTATAAGGGTCATTCCACGCGAAGTGATAAAAAAAGATGCAAACTTGAAATCGACCTTCACGGATTTGAACCAAATTTGGAAGAATTGTTCATCTAGGGCCAATATATAAAAACCCAAATTTTTGTGACAATTGAACCACCCTTCGGGTCATGGGAGCACCCCCCGTTTTGGCAAATTGCCAAAACCCTTGATTTTCTTTTGATCATATCTCCTGTTCTATTTACTCTAGAATCAAACCACAAGATGGCTTTTGAAGAAAATTGTTCAAGGAGTCTAGAAAAAATATAATTTTTTGCCGACAGTGCTACCAACTATGCGATTTTTTCTGTTAAATATTGAAAGTTAATTTTTCTCCCAATACATATAACATAATTAAAATAATTTTGAAAATTTTGATGCCATCGCGGTCCTCAGGTATTTTTACATAAAAAACACTTATCATCCCAATATAATATGGGCGCATCCTGAGATATACCGTTTTGAAGGAAAAAACTCCGATTTTCTCATATAAAAATCCATTTTTATTGGCCAAAATTGAGAAAATCTTCAAACGGTCATAAAAATCGACCCTGATCTGCTAGAAGCAAACCAAAAACGTAGTTTTTCATCATTTCTCGTCTACTTCACGAAAAATTGTGTTTGAACTCAGAATGCTCAAGTTGGTTTTTTAGTGCTGCGCGCTTGAAATTTTATATGGGAAATTGCTGTTTTTTCTTTTCAAAACGGTGTATCTCAGGATGCGCTCATATTATATTGGGATGATAAGTGTTTTTTATATAAAAATGTCTGAGGAACGCGATGGTATTAAAATTTTCAAAATTAAAATATACGTATTGAGAGAAAAATTAACTTTTAATATTTAACTGAAAAAATCGCATAGTTGGCAGCACTGCCGGCAAAAAATAATATTTTTTCTAGATTCCTTGAATAATTTTCTTCAAAAGTCATCTTGTGGTTTGATACTGGAGTAAATAGAACCGGAGATATGATCAAAAGAAAATCAAGGGTTTTGGCAATTTGCCAAAACGGGGGGTGTTCCCATGACCCGAGGGGTGGTTCAATTGTCACAAAAATTTGGGTTTTTATATATTGGCCCTAGATAAACAATTCCTCCAAATTTGGTTCAAATCCGTGAAGGTAGATTACACGTGCCTTGATCACTTAGCATGGAATGACCCATAATTGAGTATTTTGCGAAATAGTTCTCAAAATATATTCGTCAAGCATACATTAAAACAACAAGCCACTCGCCGTTTACAAAAAAATTCTTGGTTGTCAAAACTAGCAGACACAATAACTTGGTAAACCGTGCAGCCAAATTCACTGTTTTTCTCTCCGCGTGTCTTTATATTTGAAACATCTTTGGTTTTAAAGACGTAAAAGAAACTTTTTCAGTGTATTTGGATCATGAAGAAGCTTTCAATAAAAAAGTTTTCCTAACAACAACTTCTGACATATTTTTATAGTTCAAACTATTTGCAGTCAAAAATACAATTTTATTTTTGAATATGATTCTTAACGCCGTTTTGAATTGAAATGCTCATAACAAAAAAATACTGAATCCGAATGACAATCCAATTCCTCAAATGATAGCGGTTGATTCATACTACATCTTGCTTAGCTGAGTAAAATGGTACCAAATACTCTCACTGCCTCGGTTCACATAGCCATTTTATATGAGAATCTTTATTGTCTCGCAATAATGAGTTATAACATCTAGAAAACTCATATTTACAAATAAATAGCAAGCACAAAATTTGCTCACAAAATTCTATTATCTCCTATAGGGGAACATGCGGAGACTTGACCAGGTTTTCAGCTAAACCCGCGTAAATCTCTAAAACCGTCTTCAATCCTTTAACAGTCATTAAAATATAATGTTCAAAGGTATTGTGCGGGTTCATGATTTTTTGCAGGATTTTAAATTTAATTTCAAAAGTTATAAAAAAAATTCTGTGGAAGTTTTTTTTTGTCAAGTCTCTCCATTGTAGGGAGACTTGATCGAGGCCTGGGGAGACTTGAAGAATTTTGAAAAATCAAAACAAAAAAATTATGACAAAAAATGCTATCTTCAAATTTTGACATATCCTTAAGTATCAGCAAAAAATATAAAAGGATTGCATTTCATAAATCTCGATTTTTCATGCATTTTCTTTTAAAGATTAACTGTACTGCTTACATTGCATGTTTACACGTAACAAAATCGGCCATATTACTGCTATCTTTGTTTACTAGTACTAAAATATATAGACTTATGCTTGAGGTGGGATTTTCTTGTGAAGTGATTAACATCAACAGTAGGTACCATAGCATAGTACCGTAAAACGGGGTATCTTTGATCACCGGGGTAAGTTTGATCAAGTGAGACTTTTTTTCAGTAACGTACGATAAAATGATTCCCTCTAACCAAATCATTGAAACAAAAAAACAAACCATATTCTAAACACGTTCATCCATCGGCAACGATTGTTTCGTCATTTAATATATCTTTTATGAACACAAATTCAAATTGAAAATGATGCAACTCTCATGCGTCGTTTCAATCTGTTCAAACAATCCTTTGCATGTTAATGAAAGGAATCAATTTCAATCGAACTGATAACTTTTTTAGAAACCGTTTTTGTCCAATAATTCATTTAAAAAATCCGACATTTTTGTTGTTAACTATTGCCTGATGATATGCAATTTACATAAAATTTCTAGCGTTATGTTTCATTTCGATACACATACTTTACTGATCAAAGTTACCCTGAAAAAAAAAGAATGCACATTTACAACAAAGTAATTTTATTATTATAGTTAAACGAAATAAACACGCAACAATTCGAATACTTTCAATTCATGAGAACCAGTACTTGTTTTAAAAATGCAAACAGTTACATCTACTTGAATTGAAGATAATTATTCACAAAACTGTTGAAAAAATGATCAATATTTTCCCATTTTACGGTAAATATCAGAAATGTTGAATCTTTCTTCAGCTTATTTCCACTTGGTCAAGTCTCTGTAGCATTAGTGTTTGTTAGTAGTCCTAATTACATTTATGAAATCAAAATACGGCTTAGTAATTGCATCATCGGTAGCCACACGAAGAAATGAGAGCAGATTTCGTATAGTGCAGGAACTACCACGGTGCCATGCGCAAGCCCCTCGATTGATAGGTGCATGAAAATCAAAAGCCACAAAGGAATTTTCTTGAAAATCACTCGATAAATCTCGAGCAACTGGCATTACGACAGTGACAGAACGATTTCCGGAAAAAAGCAGAGTGAAAAAACAATCGAGTTGGTCAGACGTACCACACGCGCTTCGAGCTAAACTACTTCGGTGCAAAGTCCGAGAGAGTGAAAAGCGATAACCCGCTAAAACCGAAGGCCGTAAGCAAGTCCGTGTATCAATTTTCGGGCGGAATTCAGCAGCGGAAAACGCATCCGACCCTCATCGTTGCAGACGGGCAAAACCATCGGACGAACTTTTCACCAGCGAGGTGTGATTTTCTCGAACAAGATTCATCACTCGATCAGCGCGACGGGTGCCCAAGACGACGGAGCGGGTCATCATTGTCGTGCAGCAGGATCAAACGCATTGGTTGGCAAACACGATTGTCAAGTGAGATTCCGCAATCTTTTAAAACTCCGATCAAGGAAGGTTTTCACGGTGGAAGGTTGAGAAGCCAAGGATCGAAAACCGAGCATGGTTCATACCCGTAGCGCACGTGAGCGTGCCCGCACAACATAACCTCGCACAGCAACAAGAAAGGCTCTCACCAGAGGGCCTCAATTTTGGAGTGGATTCTTCCGTTCGGAGCAGTTCGTCCCAGCCCCGGAGCAGATTTCTCCGTCTCGGAGCGGACGTCTCAAGTTCCCGGGCAGATCTGTAGTACACGGAGTAGAGCTACGACGGTGGAACGAGGCAACTCGGTTCCGGAGCAGACCCTCTACGGTGAGACCAAGCAACTCGGTTCCGGATTGGCTTTAGTTAGCACGTCGTACACGCGGGGAACTGGAGAGCAGGGGATGCTGTACTCTTCGACCAGATACCATCTGCAAGAAGAAGCATGCGTCACACCAGTCGACGTGTCATATTGGCTGCATGATGCCGATCGGAAGTTCGATCTCACGAACGGAGTTGAGCGTGTGAGGAGCACGCGAAGTGTCAACCATCGAAGGGGTACGCGCAGTGCCACACGCGGCAAGAAATGGGCCGTGAGTAGGTAGCTGTTATGGAATTGACAAACAACGATTCTACTTATAAATTTTATTTAATGTTACACCTTCCGTGATCGGTAAATGAAAGAGACCGACTGTCTCCACACATGGCCTTTTATAGCCTAATTATTTAATCATAGCAGTTGGTAGCAGTGGTATACTTAATCTCTGCCATTGGTACAACTTATTTGAAAGCTGCGTTTGTAATCGCAGAAGAGGAGATGGATTCTAAGGACTCAATACATAACACTTCTCCTGGCTTTAAATGAGACTTTAGAGTACCATATACTAATTGAGCTATTCGTAACACTAAGCATATAATACCACAATATCCAGAATATAAAAAATTACAAAAATCGAAAACAAAACAATCAATCTTACAAAAGCTTTCACTTGGTAGTAGATAAAAACATCCGTAAATTTCTCTATCGTCGCGAAGCTTGATCTTTAAGGCGTTTTGATCTACGAAGTTTCGGTGAAATGGAATCGCTTCGATTTCGCTTTTTTTCAGATTTTTTCTTTTTCTGGCTTTTCTTTTTGGTAACCGGCTGTTGCAGTTGCTGTCCTTCCTTCGAAGGTCCAGGGGCGGGTTCCTCGGATGCTTGGCACTCCGGACCTGGTTTGGGGCAAAGGATAGGCAAGGAAGGATGGAACTTATCAGATAAATCAGATGTGCGAATCTGATTCTCATGAACCAAACGCACGTTTCCTTCCAAGTTGATTAGATATGTATAAGGACTAACTTTTTCAAGAACTAACGCAGGAATCCATCGAACAGAATCATCAAGATGATTTCGGTACAAGACCTTGTCACCTCTCGAGTATTTGTTCGCTCCATACTGATGGTTTCCTGGGAATGATTCGGAGGTTTTCATAGGTTTCTTAACCGAATTCTTATGTTCATTTTCAATTTTCAACTTGACTGGGTTACTAACATTAATCAGCGTTCGGGGAACATACGAAAACATTAAGCACGACGGTGTGCTACTGGTTGCAGTAGACGGCGTATTACGGTAATTAAAAAGAATTCGATTAAGTCTCCTTTGAATTGGCATTTGTATAAATTTGTCATCCAACAAACACTTCTTCAGCATTGTCTTTATCGTCTGTACCCCCTTTCAGCCAATCCGTTGGACTGCGGATGATACGGTGGAGATTTAAGGACATTAATATTGTTCTGTTGACAGGCGTGTATGAACATGGACGAGTTAAAAGGTGGGCCATTATCCGAACAAACTTCTTCCGGTAAGCCAAAATAACTGTAAATTTCTTCTAATTTCTCGAGGACGCTATTACCATCCGTTCTTCGAAGAATCTTGACATCGATAAATTTAGAAAAGGAATCAACTAGTATAAGAAAAGATTGACTTTCAAAGTGAAACAAATCTAAGTGGATTCTTTCAAAGGGATGTTTGGTTGGAGACCATTTTGATTTTACAACTTCTCTGGGGACTCTCTGAGTTTTTTGACAAACGTCACACGACTTCACAAATTGTTTAGCATCTTCATCGAATCCCTTCCACCAAAAATAGCTTCTACCAACCATTTTCATTCGAACTATTCCTTCATGGTTGTCATGAAGTTTTTCCAGAATGCTAGTTTGTAAGCTCTTTGGAATGACCACGCGGTCATCAAAATATAAGCACCCATCTTCGACTTCTAGATGAGAACATACCTTTGCATACGGAATCAACTGATCATCGACCATGTGCGACCTGCCCTGTTTCACACAACTGACCACTTTTTTTAAAATTGCGTCTCGCTGAAGTGCTTCCCGGATCGATTCTAACGCGACAATGTTTTGAACGCAATCTTCCCGCAAAGCCATGTGCTCGATTCGGTTGTGTACGGGTAGCGGCAAACGCGATAGGGCATCTGCGTTACCAATACACTTACCCGGCCGATGGACCACGTGATAGTTATAGTTTGACAGTATTACTGACCAACGATGCAAGCGTGATATAGCAACGGACGATGCTCCTTTTTGTGGATTGAAAATTTGCTTCAACGCGGTACTATCGGTGACAAGAGTGAATTCGGTACCATATAAATACTTGTGAAACTTGCTGACACCGAAAATGACGGCTAGCGCTTCCTTGTGAATTTGTCCGTAATTCATTTGAGCGGGACCTAGTGTCGATGAAGCGAAACACACAGGTTTTTCAATTTGATTTACCAGGTGAGACAATATTGCGCCAACACCATAAGGACTGGCATCGGTCGTTAGAATAAGAGGCTTCTTTGGATCAAATGGCTCTAACACATCATTATTAACCAAAAGTCTTTTGCACTTTTCAAAAGCCTTCTGACACGAAGATGACCACTCAAATTTTTTATCTTTTTCAATAAATCGTATATTGGACGAAGCTCGGTAGATATATTCGGTAAAAAGCGGTGGTAATAATTTAAAAGTCCTAGAAAAGATTGTAACTGACTTACATCTCGAGGAGCTGGGGCATTTAGAACTGCTTCTACTTTAGACGGACTTGGACTGATTCCATCAGTGGTTAACAGGAAGCCAAGATGCTCGATCTCGTCTTCAAAAAATCTAGATTTTTCCATATTTATTTGCACTTTGTAGCGGTTTAATCGCTCTAAAACGTTAAAAAGTCTCTTTTTGCATTCTTGTGGAGTTCTACCTCCTACCACAATATCATCTAAATAAGGCACGGCTCCCGTTCCAACCAGGATTTGATCAATTATGGACTGAAACAATGAAGGTGCGGAACTTATACCGAAAGGCATTCGGGTGTACCTGAACAATCCTCGATGAGTGTTCACCGTACAAAGTTCCTGTGAAAGTTCCGATAGTTTAACCTGCAAAGACGCCCCGGTGAGATCTATCTTGCAAAATACCTTAAAGTCTGCCAGACTGGCTAGAATATCATCTATCAGAGGAAGTGGGTAATGCTCAGATGATAGGTATCGATTTAATGTAGCCTTGCCATCAAGGCATATTCGAACAGAACCATCCTTTTTGGGAGTAACAACTATAGGACTTGCCCAAGACGATGAACGGACGGGAACTAAAATTTCACTTTTAATCATTCGATCAAGCTCTTGATCGACATTTTCCCGAAAACGAAATGGAATAGTATACGGTTTGTGGAAAATTGGCATTGCATTTGGTTTCAAAGCAATATCGACAGTAAACCCTTCAATGGTTTGATTGAGATCTCCAGAAAAGACAAAAGGAAATTTTTTCTGAAGTTCCGACTGAAGACTTGGCTGAATCGTGCTGATGGATGAAAAATCTAGACTTACCATTTTTCTCCATTCCGGGATAAGGACATCCAGACCAGAGCGACCAAGCAGAGGTGTGATGGTTCTGCCCTCTTCCGGTTGAATTACGAAAATCGGTAGTGAAACCATTTCACCATTTCTAGCCTTAACCTGTACTTTAATTTCACCTTCCGGACGAATGTTTTGACCAGTCACCGTTTGAAAACACTTGCAAGATTGCTGCAACTTCACATGACTTAACTTTTCGCTATAAGTATCCCTGGATATTACCGTATCACACGCTCCAGTGTCCACCTCAAATTTCACCACTGTTCCTTCGATTTCTAACTGCAGGTGGGCTGGCACATCCAATTGGTGCACTCCGTTCCTCGAGCTATCCCTCAGAATTTCCGGAGTTGCAAGGCTGGTTTCAGGTTCCCTTACCGACTCGACGATTTCCGACATTAAATTTAACTTCCAATTTTCCGCTGCCTCCGACATCTCTGCTACACGATTCTGACTAGTTGCTTTCTGTTCCTTCGTTGAACGACACATGGTTGACACGTGGCCTGCTTTGCCACATGCGTAGCAAGTCCACTGCTTAGCCGGACACGATTCTGGATTGTGTGATCTTCCACAACGGAAACACGTGTTCTTAACCTCATTTTTCATAGTTGGTTTCGACTGTTGTTTCGGCTTCTCCTGTATCCGGAATGGTTTCTGCGGTTTCTTTTGTGGTTTCCGGTGCAGCATTGCAAGCTTTGACGTACCTTGCATTACTTTTGACTCGTGTTCGACAGCTTTCCAACTGCGGGCAATGTTGCATGCTTTCTCGAACGTGAGATCGACTTCTGTGAGCAGTTTTGTCCGCAGGTTTGAGTTCTGGACTCCGGCAACAAACTGATCCCGCAGGGCCTCTTGCAGAAATGCAGCAAAACTGCATGAATGTGATTGAGCTTTGAGCGTGATGATGAAATCCGAAATAGACTGTCCTGATGATTGCTCACATTTCCGAAACTTATACCGTTCAGCAACAACGTTGACGGTTGGAGCCAAATGTGTTGTCAAGAGTTGAATCAGTTCATTATACGGTTTCGTGCACGGGTCATCTGGCGAACAAATTCTTGCGGCGATTGAATACAGACTAGGACCAGCCAACGTCACTAGTGTGGGAACTTTTTTTGCCGCTGGTACATCATTGACTAGGAAAAACTGTTCGAGACGGCTGACATACTCATCGAATTTTTCACCTACCACAAAAGGTTCCAGATGTCCAAACATCGGTTTTGACATGACGATTGTAGGCGAACTACCTTCTTGTTCGCTGTTATTCTTTTCTACTTTAACGTTCACTTTTCCTTCAAGCACTTTCGAATCCGACATGCGCGTTAACTACTCCGTCACGCACACGACTGCACTAGGTACGAACTTTGAATCGACTGTTGATTCTAATAGCCAACCACGTGGTGTTATACCGATCCGATAGGTTTTTCCGGACACTCGCGACACTTCTATCCCATCCTCGTCGCCAAAATATGTTATGGAATTGACAAACAACGATTCTACTTATAAATTTTATTTAATGTTACACCTTCCGTGATCGGTAAATGAAAGAGACCGACTGTCTCCACACATGGCCTTTTATAGCCTAATTATTTAATCATAGCAGTTGGTAGCAGTGGTATACTTAATCTCTGCCATTGGTACAACTTATTTGAAAGCTGCGTTTGTAATCGCAGAAGAGGAGATGGATTCTAAGGACTCAATACATAACAGTAGCAATTAAGAGTGACACCACTTGTGAAATTTAGTCCCTAAGCTCTGCACGACAGGTCAGCATCGGGGAGATTAGACCATAAGCGATAATGTGCACACAATATACACAACATGAGATTTAATGTTTTGCCTTCACGTTTTGGTTCGTGTCTTAAGTATGAGCTAGTAATAAATATTACATCTCCCCAACATCAGTTATTACGTAAAATGTCGTGCAAATGTTACGATTTATGTTCGAGCATCTCACCATCAGCATCTTTATAAGGAATAAGATGATATATGAGAACTTGAAAAGTAATTATTAGTCGAGTAGATATGTCCATACAAATTTTGATAAAAAATTGCATCATCTAACGAAATTTTTTAAAATGTGAAATATTTTCTATAAGGAAAGTATTTTTCATCCAAACTTTTAAAATTACCTTAAGGGATCGAAACAAGTATAAAAATCTTATCGGCCATCTTATCTTGTCTTATCGGCATAAACAGAACTTCTGCTCGGACGGGATATCACGTCTGACCAGTCGTTCGATCGAAACACAAGAAGAACCTCGTAGAACACGTCATAGCTAATAATATCATTTTGCACTTGGTCAAGTCTTCCCATGTTCCCCTATACGGAAAGTCTATCAAAGTGCAGGTTATGATGAATGTACTACACAAACGAGATAAGTAATTGAAAACAATGAATAAAAAATCATTCAAAAGGTTCAACGGTGATGACATAAAATTTCATATCCAATAATTATAGATCCCGAAGTGTTGCAACCAAAAAAACAAAAACTTGTATCCAAGAGCTTGAAAGGAAATCGTGTATTTATTATGTGCAGTTTCACTGCTATATACGGATGGAATGGATTTTTGATTGATCGGAAATATTGAATTTTGATGCAAAAATCGTAGAAAATTTGCGAAGCTCAATATGTGTGTAAATATTATAACCAATGTTTTGATACATTTTTTAATTCAGAGCATTCAGATTATGAGAAAACGGATTACCTAAATTATGTCAAAAATGGAAAATTTTCGTGAAAAATGTGAATTGTTTTGTCTAATTCCTACGTTGAGTTTTTGAGATAATTTTTCAATTAAGAGTTTTTTTTTACTAATAAAATGGCAGAATCGCTATTTTTCAAGAATAATTTCGCAATTTTATGGCCCCCTTAATTGAAAAGTTATCCCAAAAAACTCAACGTAGGGGTTAGGTATTTTTTACGTAGAATGTGTATGCAAAATTTGAAATAAATCGGTCAAGTAGTGTTGTAACACACCGTTCATGGGTCCCTTACATACTGCTGTGATTTCGGTTCTACCGTCGTTATCATATGCGAACACAAAGTATGCGTGTATGTGCTATAAATTTACCATTATTATATTGGGGATTTCTTAAGATAAAAAATAAAAATCCTCAGTGCTAGACAACCCTCCGCCTTAAGCGGATGGTCCGTCGTAATTATAATTTGAAAAATAAATTTGTAAAATGTATTTACGTGCTGTTTTCTGAGATCATTCTGCTGTTAACTGTCTGTGGACCTCTGAAACCTCATTCAGGCGATTTGGAATAGGATGTTTGATCCGCATTTCCTTGTCCTTCAAAAAAGCACAACGCAGTGAATACCGCAAATCGTGTTTTTCCAGAGACGTTCCACAAAAAGCTTCGTCACCGAGTCGCTAGTTGATATTTTTGCATGAATGCATGAATTACAGAATATTATTGAAATGATGTAGTATAATGTACAAAAGTTTCGATTGATTCGCTTCACCCATCTTTCTAACAAAATGTGACAAAAAACTGATTTTTTTTACACTGGAAACCTTGTTCCCCCTTAAGATTTTACTATCGTGCAACGCATAATTTTCCCATATATAGTGCATTCCATAGAACATGGGAGATTCATGCATATAATGGTAGTTTAAAGAATGGACAGTTTTTAAAGTAGGGTTAATTTTTGTATTTGAAAATATGATTAAAACCTAGAAAAATATTTTTTGGTATATTTATCTTCTTTTTCTAAGCGTATTATAATGAAACAATGATATTCTTAAGAAATATTATAATATAATTAAACATGCCGCAAACTAAATATAGTTAGTTCAGTATTTTTAAAGAATAAGTGTAACTGATTCCTTGCCTTGATTATGCGGCCAAACTGCATAAAATTGGCTTCGCCTTACACACTAGGACAATGTAGCAACCAAAGAATGTTCGTGAAATTACATTGTGCAAATTATAGTTTTAAACTCTTGGTGATATCAGAAAAGTTAAAGCTGACAACTTTCATCTGGGTGTGTGATTGCTGAAATATAATAGGGAATTGAACATGTGGTACGAGTTAAATCAAAACCTTTTGGGGATTGTTAAAAAAGTTTTACTCCTAGACGTGACAGAATATTTTCTAATTACTATATGTGGAATAAAAGAAAGTTCTATTAAACCTTTACACCAAATGGCAAGTCTTGGAACATGCATTTTGTTGAGCAGAATAAAAAATTTTATGTGATTATCGGAATAAACAAAAAACAAAATTTTGAAATTCTGCCTAATATTTATTTGTCTTTATATCTCTGGTGAAAGTCATCATATTTCAATCGTATTATAGCAAACACGCGTTTTGTTATTACTATATCTTTGATGATTGTTAAATTTCAAGCCTACATGTCTTCAAATGCAAATTTCCATTTCTATCTTCATTGCAGAAGACGATTCATATCTTAAAACGATATACACTCATAGAAAAACTCACATTTAAAGGAAGGAAAAGTGTTCAAAACGGTGTGAAAATTGTTTCTTGCTGTTGTACCGCACAACAAAAATTAACTTTGATAAATGAATATAATTATCAGGTCCATCATTATGTAATGAACAGTCGATGCTATAAAGAAGGAAAAATATCACTTAGAATCAAAATTTTGTTTTTTTTTGGTATGGATTTTGTAAACTATTAGTTGTAATTTTTAATTTATCATATTTCTCTCTCATTTTAAAGGTAAAATTCAGTTACCTTTACAGTTACAGTTAAGGTTCACACTCACTCCTATGCTCTAAGATAAGTACATTTGTCAATATATGTGGGTCATAACTTTCCCAATATTTCTTCATCAAATGATAGATGTATTTCTTTTGCAGATGCCATTGTTTTTTGGCTTAATTTTTTTGTTGCCAAATATTCCATCAACGATGTTCTTAAGCAGCTGAATAAAAGGTCTGAAATTAGTCCAAAACTGATGGTATTCCAAAACTTTAAATTCGTAATACTGGAAAAGTAAATCGAATCTGCTGTACTTATAATAAAAAGCAATGCAAATTAGGCGACTTAGCTCAGATAGTATATCAACCTTTGCGAAACGAGCGCCAGAACATTTTCGTCGCTTCGCGATACAACGTCGGTAAAACTGTAACGTCGAGAGTGCTTATAATTTTTACACGCTGCACGCGTACTGCGAAGCGCACTGGCGTTGTTCAGGTCGAATGCACTGTGAAGGTGGAATAAATTTAATTTGCAGCCATAATTCGCTGTTAGCATTAAATCGCAATTTTCCTTTCATCTCCGATCCGATCACAACGACCGGTACGGGGTATAGAATACATACCGGTGCTGTGCGGGCTTGGGCGCTGTCTGCTCGAACTGTTCGTCGGGAAGGAGCAGTATCTATTGGACCTGCTTTTCGGTTTGTTACAGCACTCAAAGGCGAAAAAGGTATGCGGACGGAGTCGACCGAGCGCTTCGGTAGGGAAGTTCTTCATTTTCCAGTATATTAATAAGGTGTGTAATTTTTACAGGGACGGCATTTGCATTAGCTCTTTCCAATTTAGTGCTTTCGATGGGTACTCCAAAAATACAACTAGTCTTTGTTCAGTTAAATAAACATGAATTCTGCTTAATATCATCTTGTTGCAGATTTTAATTTGTCATAAGCCCAATCAATGTATCTAAGTTTAATAAACTCTTCACGAAAGATGCACTAACCAGTGCCGAAGATCCTTGAACTTCAACGCCCAACCATCAACCTCTAGCAAATCTTAATTTCACTTCACTTTGAAGTACATTGCAGTCTGTAAAGTGTTCGTTCATACTCTCACTTACATACATACGTTGGTACTTTCGTTGCAACGCAACGAACGGATGAATCAGGGATGATTATTTTTCAACTTCTCAATTAGGTCTTGTAGTTGTTTACTTTCCCATGTAACATTGTCCGAAAAACGTCATTCCCAACACTTCAAAGCTTCAACTTCAATTGATGTTGGTTTAATTTATTAGGTCTCAAGACTCTATTGGAATTGGATGAGGACGGCAAATGACCATCCCTAGTCCAGACACCCAAGGTAAGGCGCGCAAGCCACCTTCGATCTATCTCCATTGTTTGGGTTTGGCGTGAGGTTTCCTCTTCCCAATCACTACGGTTCAGCCGGCTGGGAGGTTCCGAGCCGTGCTGCGGCAGTGAAGCAGATACAGCGTACGTACTGTTGTTTTAAGTGTCTTGCGTCGTTACCACACCTCGCTTTGTACAGGTGCTGTCTGCTTCTTTGCTACCTTTGTGTGTGTGTATCTGTGGCGTGGATAAACAAACAGTGCTTTTTAAAAAAAACGATATTCTGCAGCTGAGGGTAATTACGATTGTTTTTGATTCACCACGCAAAAGCATCGGAAGTTGAACCACGGCGAACTCGGTTGTAGTGAAATGCGGTAGGAGGAATATATGTTTAAAAAATGCATTTTTTTTCGCTTTCTATGGTAAAGGCCTAAACAGCTCAACTGTGATGGCCTCTAGCTTCATCACACTTACGCAAATCCACTTTTATCGCAGATTTTAGAATGATGAGCAGTGAACTACATGTTAAAATCGTAATGTTTTTCTTGAGTACGTGATAACGACCGGGTAAATAAGGAATTGAGCAAATAACTCTCGAGTACAGCGCTGTTTCCATTTTTGCGTTTGTTCTGCTATATATATAGCTGCTATATATAGAACGATTGTGTTCCAAAAAGTTTATTCATTCGCTTCCTATTCACGATCATCCAATGAGAAATATGCTTTGTCATCCCATAAATTATCTTTATTGTAATGTTTGTTATCATACCCATATAGTTACAAAATACAACACTTTATTGTAGGGTTGAAATCACAATACATAAACCTGTCGGTAACAACTTCAAAGTACACCGCTACTGTTTTAATTGTTTGTTTACCTTCTCATAGATATTATACGATATACCGTGGGATTGCTCTCCGTACTCGGTTGAGTAGAGTTTAATTACCACAATCTAAATATAGTGTGGTACCTTCTCTTTGATCCAATTTCGTAGTATTTACATATTTAACCCATTCATGCCCATGTTGTTTGTGGACAACAACGTTTTTAAACAGCTATAACTTTTGTTTGAGGCAAAAGTTCTTCACAAAAACAAGTAAGACTAATGAATGTGACTATTGCCTTTCATTTGAGTACTAACAGTTGCAAAGATCAGCTCTAGCACTGAAGTTATTGCAATTAGTCTGATTGGATTCCGATGTAGCAGTGCAGTTTATGTTGATGACGGAAAATGAATTTTTCATATATCTTCGTTATGCTGCAATATTTGTGAAAAACGATAAAACTTATCAATTTAGACTGTCTTTGGCTACGTTTTCCACACAATTGGACTATTGTAAATATTATACAAGAATTGCATTGAGCATAAGAAGGTAAAAATTGACCGTTTTCAAGGAAAAATAGTTTTGAGACACTACATGCACTAGAAAAAAGTTTGGCATGAAAGGGTTAAGTGTCACTGTGTCGGCGTACTTTCACTTCAACATTCCCTATTTGATCTTATGTATCGACGGGAACGATTCTATTCTCATTCTATTAGTTTGTTTAACTCCATATCATTTTAGAAAAGTATGCTAGTATGCTAGAAATCAGACGTAAGATCTTTGAATTCTACTAGAAATCTTTAATTCGGTATTGGCATTTACGTTAAGCATACGTTAAGCATACTTAACACATAATAAGAGATCGCCCGTGGTTGCTACTTCGTTATTGACCAAAACCAATTAAGATTGCAAAATGTTCATAGGAACAACATGCTTGGGAATAACACGATGAGCCACATTGTGCAATCTATATTGATCCCCGCATGCTGATCAATACCGACGCCGGCCACGTCAGAATGCAAATCTTCTGGGGAAGGAAGGAAGGAAGATTAGTCCGATACATGTCGCTGCTAGAGACCAAGGAATCCTCTGTATCTCCACATGTATCACGGGAGGGGAAAATTTGTTAGTAAGTGTGCCAGTAGCGTTATCATGTAAAAATTGCTCTGGGCAGCCGATTGCCAAGAATTTAGGAAATTTATCATTTGTTGTATTAATGCGATTAGTCAAATAAGCTAATTGAACTCCGGGTAGCCGACTATGAGGAGTTTTGCTTATATTTTAATAAAGCGATTGTTCAATTTTGTATCACGTGTTTTCGTGTATTCTGCCGTGCCAAAGTTATTTTTTCCCGGTGATCGTTTGAATGAAGTGCTGAATCTTACACAACAGATATTTGCGCACAATTTTCTTTTTTCTCGTGACAGATTCCATTTTCATGGATAGTTGGAATTGCACAAGTATAGTGATTTTCTAGTAAGAGGGGCTTTTACTAATATTGGATCGCAAAAATAATAAGAAAACAGGAATGGAAAACCGTTTTATTTACATCGCAAATATAATGCCGATTCTAACCAATCAACCGTGCGCGATTTATTCATTGTTATTCAGACTACTGGTTACTCTAAGTAAGCACTAGATAAATATAAAACATTAACTAGTTGAAAGTACTACAGTCCTGAATGAAAATATGGACTACAGAATTCGTTATAAGGGAAAATTAAATGGATCTTTATGGCATGTTACAAATAAACCTTAACAATTCATATACTAAGGAAAAAAGAAAAGTATCATGGCATATCGTCGCTGTTGTGCTATCTTATGACAAGCGCCATTTTGCAGATTTCGAGAAAAACGATTTTTAAAGTTTGAGATTGAATATCTTGAAACTTATTAATGGTATAAACTAGTCAAAGAAGACAATTGATGCTTCTATCTATTCTGTATTATTCTCTCAAATATTACGAAGATCAGTTGACTATGTTGCGAGTTTTTACTATAAATGTAAACGAAAGTCACGCTCACACGTGTCATAGGTGTGTATTGATGACAAAATTTGTATGGCGTGTCATAATCGTGCATGGAAAATTTTCCATAGAAAAAAATCATCAATTATTAACTTTTATTCATATATTTGGCTTCATTTGATCTATAAACAATCGGTGAGATGCATTTTGAAGGAAATGAGTCAGGGAATCTAGAAAAAATAGTTATTTTTTGTTACAGTGTTGCCAAATATGCTATATTTCCAGTTTAAAACTTAAATTGCATTTTTCTCACAATTCGTACATTTTTGTTTTGAAAATAATTATGTCATTGTGTTTTTCAGATAGTTTTACATATAAAAACATCTTATACATTAAGGTAATTTGAGCCAATCCCCAGATACAGTCATTTGAAGCAAAAAATAAAGAAACTTTCAGCACGTTTCTCGCTATATCTCAGTGACCAAGTAAAATGTCATAATTCTGTAAACGCCACTTTTGTAGAGATTTTTTGGACAAGTAATGTGGCATATCTAACTCAGTTTACCCCAAAATGGCGTTTGTCATAAGATAGCACAACAGCGACGATATATGTAATTTGATTCATCTGCTAAAGCAGAAATGAGAGAGAAAACAGCGATTGGATGCGTATTTTCATTACAGGGTGTTAACCCATTATATCCTAGCGTATGATATTTCATACGCAAAACTATCCATCGATAAACGCGTATTTACTGTGAAATTTCGACAACTAACTGCTTTATTATTGCACTAATGGAAATATCATACCTCATATTTCTTTTTGAAACAAGACATCTGTCGATTTTTGTCATTTTATTTATACTTTTGAACTGTGTATAGTTGGGACAAATGGCGGCTGAAAAATAGGCAATTCGTTTAATAGAATTTAATTGTTAGAATTATCATCCTATTGTGCGACAAAAGGTTACCACAGCTGTAAAAGAAGTATTGTCTATCATAAAATCCGAAGAAATGTGTGAAACAACTTAAAATTTGTTGTTTTTATTTGAGCGTACTAAAATTTTTACATGAGATGTTTCCATTTTCAAAAGCATGTTAAGTGGTGATTTTGTGTTTCCCATAATCTTTGATACACTTTTGGTGAAATCGAAGGTACCACTTCATTTGACTCACTTTGGAAAACCCTTGGGGTATAATGGGTTAATCAGTATAGATTAAAAGTATGAACCCAAATAATTTGGCGCAAGGTGATAATGGAAATCAATAAATAATTCGCAAACGAGTTTTAGTTCAATGACAATTGATTTCTGTTGAGCTAAAGTAAAGTAATAAAGATATGTTGTATAGCTATTCAAAAAAAAACCAAAAGGCTGCTGTGTCTATTTGCTCCGGTAGCATGAAAGGCTTTTTTTTCTTTCTTTGACATTCCACCCTTCCCACATTTACCACTACAAAAATCATCCAAACAGTGTCGCTATTTTGAAAATGGATTCTTGTTGATCCTGTTTATGTCTTACTGTCTGGCTCACATCCACTACACTGATGAAGGGCACCGTTGTTCCATATCGCGGGTGTCCAGAATGGTCTAACGAAGCCACCCTCTGAAAATCCTAGATCATAGATTGGTTGCCTTCCTACTACTATCAAAGTCGATCACCCACATACACGGCAAATGCACGGCAAACATTTGCATCTTTTTTCTTTATTTGGCATGTTATGATTCCTTCTAAATAATATTAATATATCTCTGTAGGCGATTTTGCCTACATTCAAACACCCCGATAGTTAAGTAAACGTAGCATCTTTAAACTTCCAAACCGCGGTCTCAAACATTAACCCACTACCCGTGCGATCATGAAACGGTTACGTCCGGAAATCTTATCTCGGTCCTAGCAGTCTGGACTAATGCCATCAGTTGAACCAATCAAAAAAGTGACGCTCATATTCATTAAACAACACCATTCCATGGTAACATGACCTGGATCTCTAGTGATATGGGGAAACGGATTCTTTTCTACCATCTGTACCATGCACTAAAAATTAAGCATCAGATTCACGGTCCATTATATAAAATCGAAATTATACACGCGAAGTTACATACACGTCACAAACACGTTAATATACAAATGCTTGAGCCTTTCGCGACTATCCACGGCACCTACACCCGCAATCTCGTAAACATGATGACATCCCGGTGATAAAGTGAATGTCGAAGCTCTTATAAATTTTCAAACGCGGTCTTAAGCGTGAACCTAAAAACTCCCGTGGTCGCACGATAATGAATCGGTCACTTCCGGATGTTTGTATCCTTGATATCAGCAGACTAGGTCCATGCATTTAATTGACCAATTAAAAGAAGAAAGCTCTCATATCCACTGGACACCACGTTACATGGCGACATGACCGACGACTCTAGTGATATGGGGTAAGGTACTCCCTGTCAGAATGTGAATTGTACGCCGAAAATTAACTAGGGACGATCCATAAATGACGTAGCATTTTTTGAGTGATGTTTAGCACCCCCCTCCCCCATCGTAGCATTTCGTCACAAACCTCTAAATACTCCCCCTGGTAATTACGTAGCTTGACGGTAATTCTCCCCCCCTTGTCCCCGCAAAATTAAAAAAAAATTAGAAACTATGTTAGTTATTCCCCTTTAAAAAAGCTACGTAGCATGACATGACCCCCTACCCCCATGTCGTCACACGTCATCACACAATACAAAACTCCCCCCTCCCCCATATAATGCTACGTCATTTATGGATGACCCCCATCAGAATGAAGGTCTGCGTGACCATCCAAGAACGCACGCGTATATAGGAATCGCCCCATGGTTACAAAATCCAGTTTTGTACATGCAAAGTCACATGAACGCGAGCACACGTAACAAACACGTTAACATACGAACGCTTAAGCCCTTCGCGATTAATAACGCACACCTACATTCGCGATCGCGCAAAGCTTATCACACCCCGGTAATAAGGAGAACGTTTTAGCACTTACGAAGTTTCAAACGCTGTCTCAAACGCGAAACTACAAACGTCCGTTTTCGCGTGCTGATGAATCGGTCACGTCCGGAAAACATTACCCTCTGTGCTAATAACTTAGGTCCACACATTCAGTAGGACCAATCAAAAAATAAAGCTCATATCCACTAGACCACACGGCGACACTTTCTTCTAGCATCTGAGCCGTACACTAAAAATAAAGTATTAGATTCACAGTCCGCGCGCGATCCAATCCAAGAACACACGCGAATATGCGAAAGGCACACGAATTCATACACGCGAAATTACATACACGTTAGCACACGCGACATACAAACGCACACGCGATCGAACACGTTAACGTACAAATGCTCGAGACCTTCGCGATGATATACGCGATCGCGAGTCCCTACGCCCACACATACCTGAACCGTACAATGAATATCATATTCAGAATCACGGCCCGCTACAATTGGCCTAAAGCAGTGTTTTATTTCGCGCCATTGCCTGTCTCGTCTGCAAATTGTAGTATGTGATTCTGACGGGGAGCCCTTCCGAAAACCTAGCTCTACAGCTCCAGTAGGACAACTCTCGAGAAAAAAATATAAATGTTCAAATAAATAAATAAGCAGTTGCTCTCACTTGTCTAACAATTTTGCTGAAAACATTATGTAAAATCACACAAAAGTCTTGAATGTGGTTTCAATTTTATTAAAAATATCATAAATTTGAGTTAGAGCCAAATTCGCGTGATCCCACAGAACTGGTATTAGGGGTAAGTCCCTAGATCAAAAAATGAGAGTTGAACCGTTTCTCCACATCGTTTTCCAGATCAAAAATTTTAGGTCGAATTTCGACATTCTCTGCTCTTAAACGTTCTCCGGAACGGTAACCGTTGTTTTGTATCTTGTATAGGGGAACATGGGGAGACTTGACCAGGTTTTCAGTTAAACCTACGTAAATGTCAAAAAACCTTTTCAATCCTTTAAAACTCATTTAAACATAATGCGCAGAAGTATTGCGCATATTCATGATTTTTTGTAGAATTTTTGGTTTACTTATTCCAAAGTTTTTTTTATTTCAATTATAGAGGTTTTAAACATAAGGTCATTCGCCTCTTCGGGTTAGAAAAATCTCTTAGGAAAAATTTCTAACCCTATGTGCGGGGTTGGGACTCGAACCCAGGTGCGCTGCGTACAAGGCAATCGATTTACCAATACGCTACGCCCTCTCCCCTATTACAAAGTTATAAAAGTTTTTCAGAGATGAGTTTTTTGGTCAAGTCTCCCCATCATGGAGGCCAAGGCCTGGGGAGACTTGACCAAGAGAATTTTGTAACATCAAAACAATAAATTAAGACATAAAACATGCTGTCTTCATATTTTTACATATTGTCGAGATCCTTAAGTACCACTAAAAAAGGTTTGCATTTCAGAAATTTTGATTTTTTGATGCATTTCCTTTTAAGGATTAACTGTACTGCTTACATTGCTTGTTCACACGTCACGAAATCAGCCATATTACTGCTAACTTTGTTTACTAGTACTAAAAAATATAGACTGATGTTTGAGGTGGGATTTTTTGTGACCTGTTTAACATTAACAATAGGTACCACAACATAGTAACTATCAGAAATTTTGAATCTTTATTCAGCTTATTTCCACTTGGTCAAGTCTCCCCATAAAATCTTGGTCAAGTCTCCCCAACATTAGTTGTTGTGTAAAATGTCGTGCAAATGTTGGTAATATCTAATACAATGTTCATATTTATGTAAAACCATTTGACCATTTCATAAGGAATAAGATGATATATGAGTATTTAAAAAGTAATTATTAGTCGTGTAGATATGTCCATACAAAGTTTGATAAAAATACATCATTTAACACAAATTTATTAAATACGGAACATTTTATATAAGGAAAGTATTTCTTATTCCAACCTTTCAAAATTACTTTAAGGGGTCGAAACAAGTACAAAAATATTTTTGGACAATTTTTAGGAATCTAATAGAACACGTCATAGCTAATAATAGAATTTTGCGCTTGGTCAAGTCTCCCCATATTCCCCTACTTACACCGTGTAGTCTAGAATACCTAGCACTGTCTAGCACCATCAATGGACGTTAGGCATAATATACGTTTGGCATAATGGACGTTAGGCATAATGGACGATTGGCATAATGGGCGATAGGTATAAATTAACATGTTGAAGTATCACTTAAATTATTTTTTTTTTGCGATTATGGCATTGGGTGGTAAGAGTATGAATGTTTGAACTTTTTTGATGTTGAAGAATTATACTGGAAACTGATCAACCTCGGTCAATATTTTGTTCTTCTGTATATACTTGAAGGAATCTTTTCTCAAATAAAAGCATATTGCGTAAATTTCTCGGCGTACAACTAATAAAGTTCACACGATTAAAATAGTTTTATCGCTTTTGTATAAAATCAATCCCAGATGTATGTACCCTTTCATGTTCATCTTTTTTATAGTGCATATAAGGTTCCAAGATTATTTTTTTTTGAAAAGGGTGGGGTCAAGAAGCATGAAAAACCTTTTTTCATAAGGATAGGTGCTTCCCTCGCATTGCTGGAAGCCACTCAAATTTTGCCTTCTGCTCAATACCATTCTGTTAGAATAATTACAATAGTCCAAGTGCGTGGAAAACGTAATTGAAGACAGTCTAAATTGATAGGTTTTATCAGTTTTTAATAATATAGCAAAACAAAAAAGATATACTAAAATTTCATTTTTCGTCATCAACTTTAACTGTCCCTGGCAGCACTTATTCATTGGAATCCAATCAGATTAATTGCAATTCGCAATGTTTATAAACAATATGAGCATGAAGGGGTTAAGGTATGAATAACGTACATTAATTTAGATTAGCTCTTATATACATGAATGGTGCAAAAGTCAAAGAAAAAAAAATATATGCCTTGAAGAACAGTTCATGAAAGAAAGAATGATGAATTTTATTATTCATTAAACTTATATACGAATAGTATAACTTCTGTATTGATTATCTCCAATATTATTCAGATCAATTATTATATTCCTAAAGCCATCAAAGATAGAATAGATAGAAAATAGATTTCTTCGCTACGGACTGTTTTAGGATAATCACTAAACCGCAACGTTCGTGAGTCTGTGGCAATACGCAAAAATAGATGAATATGACTATTGCACCAATATAAGAAGGTGTGCTTGCCGAAAACACGGTAACTAGCATAATTCCTTGAAAAAGGCGCAATACATGCCGCCGAAATGTCGGATGAAAAGTAAATGTTTCGTTTGGTAAATACTTCAAAGACTGGAAGCCAAACATAACCCCACCAACAGTCGTTAGTTTTTCTCACAATTTCAATATTTTGATACAAATGTATTAATAGCCTTTTTTATTTCGACTAATATGTAGTCACAGTTTCTTTTTAACGACCTTTAACGACCTTCAATTAGCTACAGATTAGTAAGTATGGAGAGTTATGAAAATTTAGAGCCATAGTACTCAAGTGAGAGCAAGGATGTGAAATATACAGATCGGAAAACTAGAAGTGGCTTGAAACCTTACGTACTAATCTTTTGTCTTCTACTGGCAGGAGTCGAGCTTAGGCAGCATTACTACGAATCGCTCAAGTCTACCAACATATCTCAAGGCAAAGACAGACTGTCCCTCTTTACCATGAGAACCGACGGTATTTTTGCTGTCTCTCGTTAAAAGGCATGGTACAGCAAGCATAGTTTTTTCTAAGCCGACAAAACGAGTTTAAGATTGAGAATCCTACAATAATGAAAGATTTGCGATTATATTTTTGTGAATTATGCCTATCGTTCATTATGCCTAAGGTACATTATGTCAATCGTGCATTATGCCTAACGTATTTATGCCTAACGTCGTGCACCCTAGTCGGTTAGCCCTTAAGTACTTTGAACTCTTGACTCATTGTTGCGTTGCGTTGCGTTGCGTTGCGTTGTGACGATGATTTTGGCGGATTGCACACTGACTTCATCATGTTTGACTGCTGATTATCTAATAAGAGTTGCTTAGGAAGTGGTAAGTTGTAACTAATCACTATTGTTTGCCCGGCGGGGGCAATTGGCTCCGGAAGAATTGCGGACTGTCTTCCCTAACTGCAGAACCAACCGAAAATATTTTGTGAAAAAGGCTCTGGCAGTAAAGATTTTAAACAAATATGTTCATACATGCATAATAAGACAAGGCCATTTTATTCATTTAATATTTTAATAAGAAATTTTGTTTTTTTAGGAAGGAAAAGAATAAAAGGAAAAGATTTACACGCGCTTACGGTTTCTGTGCCATTACTTCCGGCCTCAATATTCCTCCAATGTCGGTGGAGTAGCAAACGGCGTCTCCATCTGCTTGTCACGACGATTGCTCGATTTGGCGCAATATAAATCAAACCGCCCTCCAGCGGCAGCAGCTACAGCAGCAGAAATCTTTCCTCGATGTTGGTCGCAGGATCGATTGTTTCGTCGTCGACGAAAGAAACCGGTCGGGCTAGGTCCACACCCGGATTGGGCCAACTGGTCGACTTTGTAAAGCTGGGGCCACCGTGCACACAATCGAACTCTCCCAGTGCAGGGTTGTCGGTCGGTCGGCTTCTGCTTTCACGTGTCACTTTTGTCACTGGAATGATTATTTTAATTTTAATATGCACACTTTATATTTCTTAACTTTTGTTACGAAAATGAGGCCTGATCCATCGCTTCCATCCGTATTTATCTTTATTGATGTCCTGAATGTGAAAGTCGGTGCCGAATGACAGGAGAATATCCGTTGCGTAGTGGGACTCAGGGAAATGTCAAAGAGTTAGGATTATGGCGTCAAGGGGTATGGGAACATTTTATAGCAAGTTCAAATTTGATTTTAAATTCAATAATAGGGTATATTCATAGTCTTAAGTAATTTAATATAAATTTAATTCATTTGTTTTAATTCATTTGCGTTTATTTAATGGGACAAATTCTGACACCATGTTGGAATAGGAAATGTTAATATTAGTGTTTAAGCTAGTTTAATACTATAAATAATTTTATGTTTAGCTAAGGAATAGAGGATAAGATTCATCAATAGATTTATTTACATGTGTTTTTAATCCAATTGTGCACGTATATATTGGAAGCAGTTAATGTAACCGGACTCGGAGGTTACAATCCTCCCGGAGTCGGGATGAAAAAAAACAAGGTTTTTTTTAATGACTCATTGGCATGGGCCTACTTCCCCTAAAGTTTCCAATTAATTTGAAACAATGATTTTTCCGTAGCACGGAGCTCTTTTCTTCCAGATCATTATGGGATTCTTATGCGGTGAGACTCGCCATGCCGAAGCAATAATTGTTTTATAGATTAAGCAAAAAAAAAATAAGTAATAATATTTGTAATCTTTAATCTCGAAACAGATATAGAGATTGACCTTAACTATGGGCCTACTTCCCTCGGAGATACTAGTTAATTTGAAACAATGATTTTTCCCGTTAGGGAGCTCTTTTCTTCCAATTTATGTGAATCTCCAACGGTGAGACTCGCCATGCCTCAGCCTACTTTTGTGATTTTGGTCATATTTGGAAATGTGAATTAGCTATCTCAGGGTCCGTCAGAAAAAATAAGCATTTGCCATCCCCATGCTCTTCCAGAATAAAAAGTCAACAGCTGCCGCCCAGACAAAATAGGTTATGTAATTCGTAGAAGACAAGACAAAACTCTAATACCGTCTTTCTTCTATCCCGATACTGTCTAAAGCCATTCGCCAAAGACAAAAACAAATTTAATAACAATTGTTTCTCTTCCTTTCCTTCCCTTTACATACTCTCATTCATGTCTTTCACAATCATACTCTTTCTCATTCTTCCTCGATCAGTCTACCCACTAACCATTTGCATCGCTCATTCATACACTATCATTCATGCAAGCTTCCCTTCTGATTCATGATTTCCACTCACACACTTATGCACAAATATCTTAATAATTTCTAGGGCGCCCTAATTTATAAGTCAGGTTCAGTTTGTGGTTTCATGTTGCACAATCTGATAAATATATGGTACCGCTATTATCTGCTTTACCCTATTTCATTTGGAAGAAAACATAGAAAATATTCGAGGGTAAATTATACCAACTGGGTGTTTATGGGAATACTTTTGTATCACCCGTTAGGTCAACTGCTTGAGCTGTCAACGAGCTGAGATGTCAACAATCATATTTTCTTCAAAGCGTGAATCGAGGATGGTTGTTTATTTCACAGGTAAGCTGTTTAATCATGCATTAGAATTTAAGAATTATGTTTTATGTCCTTTTTTCCAGGGTATTTCTGACGGCTCTGTTTCGTGCATGCATCTTCAGCGCTCGATAATGTTGCCGCACGTTCGAAATCATTTTGGATACACTTACGGTGGTCACTCAGAAGTGCCAGCCAATGTTCCAAACTTGTGCAGTGGCTTGCTGCTTCGGCAAGTGCGGCACGTCGTTAATTATATAAATATTCGGCGATATGTTTATTTAGTTTTACCGATCTGGGACAAAATCGATGTGTTTTTAAAATATAAATAGTGTAAATGTGCGTGTTTTTATTCAACCTGGTTTTAAGTGGGCTGCTGGCCAGATCCCAAGATTTTTCCCAGCAAGATCTTCTAGTTCATAAGAACTGGTTCCTATTTTGGATAGAATTTTGCATGGAAGATATTGCTGCCCATATTTTGCGTTATAGTACTCTCCCGCGTTTGAAAGTTTCATGTTCCTTCTAAAGACTAATTGGCCGGCCGTAAATGCTTTGGCAAATTGCCGGTGCCGAAGATTATATTGTTTACGAGAAGATTCATGGGCTTTGGTCAGATTTTGGATGACCTTTTCGTAAATACTTGTGAACCTTTGTTTTCGTCTAGTTTCTCTCACTTCGTCGGCCAAAATTTGATCATGCCGGAAAAGGCGATGGTCTGAACCATCCTCCGATAATTCTTGACCGTGTGTTATGTAGTACGGTGTAAACCCTGTGGACGAGTGTATACTTGTGTTGAGTATAAGCTCAATTTCCGAGAGCTTAGTGTCCCACAAGCGTTGATCGTCTTTAACGTAGGTACGTATAGCGGCGTTTATAGTCCGGTTTACGCGCTCAACTGGGTTCGCTTGGGAATGGTACCTGGACCAATGGGTAATTCCGAAGCGATCCAGCATCGTCTTAAACTCTTTGGAGGTAAACGTACTGCCGTTGTCTGTAATGATAATTTCCGGGACAGAGTTCCGAAAGAACCACTGGTCTCGGAGCACATTACACATCAACGAGCTTTCAATTTTCCTCATGGGGTGAATCATCACCCATTTAGAAAAATAATCCGTCACCACTAGCATATGCTGGTGACCTTTGCGACTACGGGGAAGCGGACCAATGAAATCTATTGAAATGATTTGCCATGGACGGGATGCTTCCCGAATCTTTCCCATTTCTGGTATGACCGGTACGTAAGAGGGTTTCACCTCCTTACATGTTTGGCAACCTTGAACATACGCACGTATAGTTGCGGCCATTTTTGGCCAATAGTAGCGCTTCTGAATACGATTCAATGTTTTCTTAAACCCGATATGGAGAACCTTGTCATGGTTTTCTATGAGAATAGAGGGTATGGTGTCAGGTTTGGGTACTTGTTTCCATTCAAACCGACAGTCAAATGGCTCGCTTTTCGCAGTCACAAATTTTAACAATTGGCCTTCATCTATCTTGAAGTCGACGAACTGATCGGGTTGCTTTAATACCTTCTCTATTAGCTTCGAGTGCCACGACGGAGCAGGTGAATCTTGGACAATAGCAGTACTGCGTGATAGGGCGTCTGGGACAACATTGTCTTTACCCTTTCTGTGCACCACCGTCATATCGTACTGCTGCAGGTCCAAGCTCCACCTACTACAGCGGGACCCTACTTTCCACTTCGTTTTCAAAATGTGGGTTAGCGCAGATGAATCAGTGACTAAGGTAAAGTGATACCCCTCAATGTAGCATCTGAATGCATCTATGGCTAATAAGGCGGCCAAAGCCTCCTTCTCCGCAGCATGGTAATTTCTCTGCGGAGTCGAAAGCTTGTGCGAGAAATATGAAATTACTTTCTCTACTCCCTCTTGTTGCTGAGTAAGGATGCCAGCGACAGCTACGTCACTGGCATCGGTTTGAATTGTAAATTGATCGGTGAAGTTTGGGCTGCCAAGAATAGGAGTTGTTACTAACAGCTCTTTGATGGCACAGAATGCCATTTCAGCATCATCGGTCCAGCAGATTTTCTTAGTTTTTGTTTTTAATAAATCGGTAAGGGCGGACGTAACACCACTAAACTGAGGAATAAAACGCCGATAATAATTTGCCATTCCTAGGAATCTCCTAAGTTTGGTAACAGTATCTGGTCTTGCGTACTCTACGATCGGCCTGATTTTATCCGGGTTCGTACGTAGACCTTCTGTACCTAGGAGATATCCTAAGAATGGTATTTCTGACACCCCGAATTGGGATTTTTCCAAATTTATAGATAAATTTGCTTGTGTTAGGCGTCGTGCTATCTCACGGAGCAATTGCACGTGCTGCTCGAATGTCTCCGTTACCACGACTATATCGTCGAGGTAAACGAAGACATATGGCTCGAATTCTTTGCAACCGAGGACATTATTGAGGAGGAACAAGAACAAGTAGATAACGATGAGCTACTGGATACAGTTGAGGATAATTCGGATACAGAACCAAATGATCAGGCTGGAGTTAACCCACAAATAATTAAGTGGATTCGTTCTCTTCAAGTTCGCATTACATATCTTGAGAAGGAATTATCCGATCGAAGTAACCAACGACATATAGCAACTCAGACGGCAGTTAGGTATCTGGACAATGAAGAAGCCCAGCACAATAGTTCTTTGCATAACAATTTTCCCCAATTGAAACCAATCGTTAATCCCCCCTCACAAAAATCAACTTTTCACTCCGAATCAAGTCTCATTTCCTGAAAGTAAAGTCATTTTGAAACCAGCCGATTTTGGCGGCCATCTTATATCTAACCAAACACAAAACTTATCATTTCATCAGCCAGATGCGGTTTCTGCCAACCCGCGACCAAACTACCCAAACCCCTCCCCAACATATGGACCATATGGATATAATCATATTCTAAATAATCCTACAGTGCCAACATCTGGCACCACATTAAATAATGCCAACATTTGGGCAAACTTTCCAAGCTCTAGCTTTCAACAATATTCCAATCCAAACCATGCGTCGTACAATCAGGCTGGGCAAGGCACCTCTTTCCGCCATAGCTTACCCGTTTCTAAATGGGCGATGAACAAGTACGATGGGGAAGATCAAGGTTTGAAACTTAACGAGTTTCTTGAAATAGTGCAAGCATTGTCCATGGCCGAACATGTTTCTGAGACTGAGTTGTTTGAGTCGGCGGTTCACCTTTTCGCAGGGCCAGCTCTAAAATGGTACATGACAATGCGTACCACCGGCCGTTGGTTCTGCAGTTAGGGAAGACAGTCCGCAATTCTTCCGGAGCCAATTGCCCCACGTTGGGCGCCATTTGTAACTAATCACTATTGTTTGCCCGGCGGGGGCAATTGGCTCCGGAAGAATTGCGGACTGTCTTCCCTAACTGCAGAACCAACCGAAAATATTTTGTGAAAAAGGCTCTGGCAGTACAGATTTTAAACAAATATGTTCATACATGCATAATAAGACAAGGCCATTTTATTCATTTAATATTTTAATAAGAAATTTTGTTTTTTTAGGAAGGAAAAGAATAAAAGGAAAAGATTTACACGCGCTTACGGTTTCTGTGCCATTACTTCCGGCCTCAATATTCCTCCAATGTCGGTGGAGTAGCAAACGGCGTCTCCATCTGCTTGTCACGACGATTGCTCGATTTGGCGCAACATAAATCAAACCGCCCTCCAGCGGCAGCAGCTACAGCAGCAGAAATCTTTCCTCGATGTTGGTCGCAGGATCGATTGTTTCGTCGTCGACGAAAGAAACCGGTCGGGCTAGGTCCACACCCGGATTGGGCCAACTGGTCGACTTTGTAAAGCTGGGGCCACCGTGCACACAATCGAACTCTCCCAGTGCAGGGTTGTCGGTCGGTCGGCTTCTGCTTTCACGTGTCACTTTTGTCACTGGAATGATTATTTTAATTTTAATATGCACACTTTATATTTCTTAACTTTTGTTACGAAAATGAGGCCTGATCCATCGCTTCCATCCGTATTTATCTTTATTGATGTCCTGAATGTGAAAGTCGGTGCCGAATGACAGGAGAATATCCGTTGCGTAGTGGGACTCAGGGAAATGTCAAAGAGTTAGGATTATGGCGTCAAGGGGTATGGGAACATTTTATAGCAAGTTCAAATTTGATTTTAAATTCAATAATAGGGTATATTCATAGTCTTAAGTAATTTAATATAAATTTAATTCATTTGTTTTAATTCATTTGCGTTTATTTAATGGGACAAATTCTGACACCATGTTGGAATAGGAAATGTTAATATTAGTGTTTAAGCTAGTTTAATACTATAAATAATTTTATGTTTAGCTAAGGAATAGAGGATAAGATTCATCAATAGATTTATTTACATGTGTTTTTAATCCAATTGTGCACGTATATATTGGAAGCAGTTAATGTAACCGGACTCGGAGGTTACAAAGTAGGAATTCATACCAATCCGACCCATATTAAAACCTCAACAGCATGATAGCCATCATTGCCGGCCGCCCCCATCTCCATCGTTCACGGGGAAGGATAAAGGATAAGGTAGACGGGAAGTGTTGATGCTCCACCTACTTAACGGAAGGACGACGATTCATCAGACTCTTCCATAGGTGTCGCGGAGTTGGTGGTTTGGAAGGGTATCAGGTCTAGGATTCGCTCCAAGCAAACGATGCGACCTGTAAAGCATGTTTTATTAGGTAGTTGTTTAGTTAGTCTTCGAGTGCACGATCACTCGAAAAAGAGATGATCTTGTTTAGTTTTTGGTTATTTTTAAACTCTGGGCAGCCGGCTACCGAGAGTATACTATGTTCCCTAAACAAAAGCAATTTGAACTCCACACGGCCGACCGTGGGAGTATTGCCTAGAAAAGCTAATCTTATCCGCGTAATGGGCCGGATCACTATTTATTGCAACAGTATTTGGACAGAATTCGCTACTTCTTCTCTACGATATATTTATTGGCTTGAAAACTACCGAGTGATAACACATTATACAGGCAAAAATAGCGAGAGATGTTATAAATCAAGGAAAGTATTTCTTATTTTCCATATCGGATTGTTTGTGGAATACAAGTATACGAGCGATAATACCGAACACTGAAGGGGAATATAAAGGATTGTTAACCTGATGCACGGGCTTGTTAGCAATAACGGAGCTTTAAATTAGGTTCATAAAAACAGACGCGGCGAATTTTCAATACGTATTGACCCGTGTTCATAGATACTAGTCAGATTAGTCGTATTGGGGCTAATTTCCGATCAACTATTCATTTTTACGGCAATGTTTTCTCGACTAGATCTGTTCGCACCCTCTCATTCTGTTCGCACCCTCTCATTCTGCGGTCTAAGGACCAAATGTCATCAATAGACTTAGACTCGCGTGGAGGCATGAGATAGGAAACTTGTAAGAATTTTGCTATCCCACCGTTTGACTACCAGAATGGATGGGAGAACAGTAATACTAGCAAATACCGACTACCATAAGAGCGGTGCAAATTTGAACGAGTGACGTAGAGTACTGCACTGAAAAAAGGACCAGGAGTGCGATTTTACGAAGTTTTAGCTTCCGATGGCCCTACATTTTCTGACAAAGTGAAGTTCTTGAATGTTGAGATTTTTATTACTGTTTAGAAAAGCAAAAGTATCATAAAGCTAGTGTCAGGCCTTCATGAGACCTCAAGGAGTCACTTTTGGAGGTATTCGTAAATGTAGATTTGTCGGTAGACGGTTCCAAATATAATAGAAAAATACCTAATTTAACACAACTACAGATCACTTGCAACATAAAAAGCTTTTTGTGAAATTCGACAGCTCCATCTTAGGCCAATTCAATAAATTTCCTACATGAAAGTTTCCATTTTTTAAAAACGGTTTTTAAACCAAAGCTTTGGAAGTTAAACCTTGGCGTGGAAGTGCCGGTATATTAATATATTCTGTTACTTAGTGTAGAATTAGATTTCGTCATTTACGGCTAATATACAACCGCCAGAAGAAACTTAAAACGTTGGTACACAATCAAGAAAGGCGAATCAGAAAAGGTGAGTATATGTCAGTGATTCACTAAATACAGACTGGAAAGAGGGTAATATGGAAAATCTTAAGGTCCGTCCAGATTAAGTCTTCGGTACGGAGCAAAACGTCGGCCTAGGAACTCCTAGCATGTTGTTAGTCGCCTCTTACGATATGGGAGCAGTTCCCAGAGGTTCTATTCTTGGTTGAAATAGTGCAAAAAGATTTCAGCCCGCCGGACACCACACGGCTTTACTTTGAACTCTTGACTCATTGTTGTAACTAAAGTAAATTGTTATTCGTAAATAAATAAAAATCAAATTCACAATTAATGATTCGGCGTTATACTATAGTCCTTTTATAAATGGGAACAAATTTGTTGGATTTTTAGTTTTTGCTTCTACTAAGAACTTTTCAAACTTTCATCAGTTTTAGTGACTATCTGATGTCATCAGAATTAATCACGGTGTATTTATTAGAACAGCTTTATGCAAAAAAAAATTAGCATCTCTGAAACTTCGGAATATGAAAGAATGGGCTTTCCTCTTTCATTTGATACTAAGATCAAAATAAGCCGTCGGGGGGTCCAGAGCAACTTTTTTTTAAGTTTTTCTCGTAACAATATTTGTTTTACTACTGGAGCTAGTTCATATTTCTGTCCCTAGATAGTGCTTTAGACATTCAAACAACACTAAAAGTGAGAATTTGGTAGAAATAATTTAATTGTCTACAAGTTTGTTGACAACTAAAAATTGATCTGAAATCACCCGGAAAAATTGTTTATCAGGAATCAGAATATATTGGCTTAAGTGGCACGTTCCCCGTATGCAGTTGGAGATTTGTGCCTTGCCATGTGCTTTCATCATTTCCTGAGCGGAAGGAAAGGACAAGGAGGTGTGGGGAAGTAGAATTGGAAGGGCGAAAAAAAAACAGCACAAAAGAAAAATAAACAACAGGTAAGTTAAACTCACAAGTAGTTCAACTTGCCTGCGAATAAGCCTAAAGCTATTTACCGCATTGGATAAGAAACTTTAGTATGTCTCTGAGTTTCAGTCGTCCAAACATGGTTTCGTCTATATAAGGACGGCTGAAGACTCGAAATCGCAATTGCGCTACCGCTGGACAGTTGCATATCAGATGATATGAGGTTCCGTAGTCGGATTCACAAAGATCACATGAAAAAGACTCAGCGCGCTGAATAGTTGCCATGTGATAATTGAGTTTGCATTGGTCGGTTAAAGCGCTGGTCAGCATGCCGCAGTGGAGCTTCGAAAAATGTAGCAGATTTTTCAAAACCACTGGGCATGGTTGTTCTAGAATCGCCTTTGTTTGGCGACACGTTTGTAGATTTCTCCAATAATTGCGGTGCTCGGACGAAGCCCAGGACCGTATTTTTTCCCTTATCCAACTTGTCGAAATTGGCAGCGCGGGCTCAGGACCAACGAAGTCAATCGCTGAACCTGCCCTGGCCAATTCGTCAGCCCATTCATTTCCAGTAATACCGCAATGTCCGGGCACCCAGACAAGGTAGATAGTGTTGACAATGGTTAGTTCTTCGATTTGGGTTCGGCACGCGATCGCTAGCTTGGACCGGGATTTGTCTGAGCTAAGGGCCTTGATTGCAGCCTGACTATCGGAGCAGAAGTTTATAACTCTGCCAGATAAACTCAGTTGAAGGGTCGATTGTACCCCGCACATAATCGCAAAGATTTCTGCATGGATACAATACAGTATCTACCTAGTGAGTGAGATTGTTCCAATCTCATTTCACGACAGTAGACACCAGCACCAGCACGTCCCTCCATCAGAGAACCGTCAGTGTAACAGACCACTTGCGTGTGCTGTTGTCTTTCCTTATAGCCCGACAACCATTCCGCTCGTGAAGGAATCTTCACATGGAATGTCCTGTACGGAAAACTACATGTGAGTGTAGTATCGCTGGGAGCAAGAATATCTTCACCCCATGTAACCATTTGTGACCACAATCGTGTATGACTAGTAGCAAGATCAACATGATTACTGTTCCAAAGCCCAGTAACCTGCAGTCTGTATGCACATGATAATGCTTCTTGTTTGAGGTGTATGTTTGATGGTTTGATATACAGAAGTGCCTCAGGAGCAGCAGTCGGAGTCGTGGTGCTTTCACCAGTCAACGCCATGAGCGCCATTCTTTGCAGATGGTTTAGCTTTGACTGGACTGTCACCACCTCTCCCCTCTGCCTCCGCACAGGGCATCCGTATGACAGTATTGGACGTACAATTGTCGTGTGAATCCAATAGATGTATGTAGGTTTGAGACCCCAGGTCTTTCCAAAAGTTCGTCTGCACTGCTCGGAGGCCATGCACGCTTTCTTGACTCTGAACTCAATGTGAGCAGACCAATTCAGTTTGGAATCCAATATGACTCCAACGTATTTGGCTTGATCTGCACACAGTAGCTCAGAATCAAAGAACTGCAAGGGACGAACCCCGGTTGTTATTCGCTTCTTCGTGAAAAGAACCATTGAAATTTTGCTTGGGTTAACTAATAGTTTAACTTGTCGACACCACTGTTCGACAGCTCTTAATGCCTGTTGCATTAAGTCAAAGATTGTTCCGATGCAAAATCCAGTAGTGCCGTTAGTATTTGGTAATCGTCAGCGAACCCGTAGGTTGGAAATCCAAGCTCATTGAGTTTCTTCAACAAGCCGTCAGCTACCAAGTTCCATAACAAAGGTGACAGAACGCCGCCCTGAGGACAACCGCAAATACTCAACTTCCGTATCTCAGCCTGTCGCAGTGACGTTCCAAAGCTTTCAGAAGGAAAGAGCTTAAGCTGTTAGGCCTAAAACTCATGGCTTCTTCATAGCTTGAGCGCCCCCCTTTTGGAATAAATCTAACAGTTACAGTTTGTTGACAACTAAAAATTGATCTGAAAATACCCGGAAAAGTTGTTCAAGATTTATATCTAAGATAGTTTCACACGAGTCCTAGTGGTTTGGAAATAAATTGTCTGGCACTTATTTCATTATCAAAAAAATAATTGGGTTTAGTGGCATAAAAATATT
Source organism: Topomyia yanbarensis (assembly GCF_030247195.1). NCBI lineage: Eukaryota > Metazoa > Arthropoda > Insecta > Diptera > Culicidae > Topomyia > Topomyia yanbarensis. Next base: position 362,085,542 of record NC_080671.1, read on the forward strand.
TTACGGGATTCATTACAAGTTCTTCGTTGACATTTCTAATTGACCTTCTGAAAATTGGGATGTCAAACATCCTAATTTTCAGAAACAGAAAACTATTTGTGCTTTTGGTTCAAGTTTGTAATCTTTACCGACAGGTTCGAAGGAACTACCATTCATCGGAAGGTATTGCTTGGTTATAAGGGTTTGCTTACATTTATGTTTTAGAAAGGACCATACGTCGCATAATTTAGGTTATGATCGTTTAAGTCAGCTATTATAATTCCGTTCAAGACGAAATGTTGGGACACACCGTTTCTAATTGAACGCAAACCACAGCAGTAACTGTCCAAATTAGTGGTTAGTGTGAAACGATTTATTCAAAGTTTCTCCGCAAAGTATATTGTGGCAGTTGCATTTTACGGCCATTTCCTATCAATTATGCGAGAAATCGTTACTAAATTGATCCTAGATTATGCGAAATGTATTATTTTTGAAAACAAAATATGACTTGAGAACAAGAAAAGCCTTATATACATAGAAGTCCTCGAATATATCCCAAAAAAAAAAATATCTTGCGTTGCGTTGCGTTGCGTAAGCATGATATACTTCGTAGATTGCAGACTGATGACTCTCATTTCCAGCCAGACTACTTGAGGAGTCCAAATAGTACGTACTTATTCTTAGCTCAGTATAATTGACTGATGAGTTAATGGACTAAAAGTAAACCATTGTATATGACCATAAAACATTTGTTTTTTGTGTTGAATTGATTGCCGCAAATTGGTAATTAGATTTGAATTGATCTTGCGAATTGTCAATTCTCCACCCTCATACATAATTCAAAAGTCATTCACTCAGACAAGACCATGCGTATTTCCCACACGCATTAAAGACCCAGTGGATTTGTTTCCTAGTTGATCAAATAAACACTAAACAAACAAATAAATTAGTTTGCTCAGCCTAAAGAAATGTCAGCTCGATTGACATCAACCGGCGGATACGTGTTCCCTAACAATGCCATCAAATGAAAGTACATTTAAAATTAAATACGACAAAATATTTGCAATTTAGAATATAACGAAATCAAGATTGCTTAATTATTTGCATTTAAAAAAGATCGGAAAAAAATAGTTGCATAACTAAGGTGGTTCATTTTCAAAGATAGCACTGCTGTTGAATCATTTTATAAAAATTGGTGATAAGGGACGCGGACGAAAATAGCTGACCACCGCCTATATCCCAAAAAATATCTTGATCCAAAAACTCAATGTTTTATGTTCACTGTTTGTCACATAAAGCTAATTTTGAAAATGGATATTCTTTCACCTTGCACTACGATGAACTTAAAATGGTGTCATTGTGTTGGATTTTAAAAAATGCCCTAATGTTAAATTGGCTTCCGTAGAATTATTTGGTATTTTCCAAACCAAAATTTCACTCTGGAGAGATTTAATAATTTCATATAAATAGGACAGGATTGAATTATCCAATTGGAAAGTAGCAAAACGATTCAAACATATAACATACACATGACAAAGCGTCGATTCTATTGTTAGTTTTTTAAATATCTAGCACGGCTGCCCACGGCTGTAATTATATGAAATATTTTTAAAGCATTCGTTGGTTCCTTACCAGCAAGTTTAGGCTACGAAGCAACTGCTGATGCAGGTTTCATGTTTTTATTGCCGAAGCGTGCAGTTCTTTCTAGCACTGGAGTTGCTTTCTTCGCACATTCCAATAATTCACAGTCATTGCATGACGATGCTACACGGCTGTTACCGCACCGCACCGGCAGATCTAATGGAAGCTACCCAATTTAGAAAACGATCCCATTCAACGAAAAGCTAATCGCCATCAGCGCATATCAATTACAATCACTACTGAATTATTCCAACCGATTCATCCATTAGCCCGGCCGGCCTGGCACACCGATCAAACAGAGTGGAAAAAGCCTTTCACTCCCGCGCGGAAACTGCGTCACCCGTGGCCGCACTGCTGGCTTGCGGAAGGTGCGTTGCCGGTAGTTGAATTAATTTCTGCCACAATCGACGATGACGACTGGCTGTGATCCATAAAATTTGCGCACGGTTTTAATGGATGCCGTACGCGGTGGCGGGAGGCGGAGGGAAGTTGAAGAAAATAGCAAATCTGATCGATTAGGGCTTGATTTACATTTGCGTCGCGGCTAAATTGTAATCGCAATCATTGAAGTGGTTTGAAAGGCGAACAGATAGAAGTCAAAACACGATCTGCATCTGTGGCCTATTAGCTAATGGTTACGGTTACGCTGTTTGTCCTCGATTGCCACCATCTGCCGCTCGATAAAAAAAATAATGTGAAATAAAACGAATGCCAACCTGCGGGACAGGATGAGATTGGGACCATTTGATCGATTGCCATGCTTTCCATCCATCTACATCTATCATACTGTTTGAATTGGGCTAGGCGGAATTCGAAGGGTCCGATGAAAACCATATTTTGTTCAGTCAGGAGATAATCTAACAAAGAAATTTTCATATATTTTTTGAGATTCGAATCGTCGATAAAATTCATTTCATTAACTTAATGCGTAATTTTTCCTTCCTTTACTTCCAGGCGAAGGCTGCGTGGAGAAACCGTTGGCCACGCTGTGGCGAAACTACACCCAAAACAGTAAACCGGACGTAATGATGAAGCTGTGTCTGTGTCCTTCGGGGCTGAAAGCTACCACCAGGCAGCACGGTCTCACCGAGTACTGGTCCCACCGGATAACCTACTGCTGTGCGCCAAAGAACTACCCACGAGTCTTCTGCTGGATCTATCGGCACGAGGGTCGAAAGCTGAAGCACGAGTTCCGCTGCCATGCGGTCATCTGTTCCAAAGAGTCGGTCGCGCAGGAGATTAGCACCGTGCTGAAGGTAATTCCTTTTTTGTAAATTATCGCTTCTATTCGTGATTTTCTGTAAATCGACCGTTGACAGTAAAAATTTGCATGTACAATCAGACGAGACAAGTGTCGAGTTGACGTCCTTGATGAAACTTTGAATTCGCAGATTGAATTACAATCAAATGGATACAAAGCTCTCGATTCATATCTGAATTTCTAATTAAATCGGCATAATTTGTAGTTTTCGAGACAGCATTCAATAAATTAATAATGTGCTCGCTTCGTTGCTAGTTAGCAATCCCACTAAGATTGATTCAATCTTGTTAAAAATCGTAGTCGAGCATCTTCGATTCAGCCGAAACTTTTCACGTTTTACCATAGGACACAATCCGCCAGCTCTGTCATAGCTGTTGAATCAATCTCGAATCAGTTCGTGATTGGATAAAATAGATATCAAAAGTTGTTGGGGATACTACAGGACTGCCTGAAAGTGTTTTCAGGATTGTCAGATATCGTGATTTGATTTATAACAACGACTGTTCACTACATGAATTTTTATTGGAGGAAGTCTCTCTGATCTCTTCAGGTTCTGAAACTCCTTTACCAAAGGTTCCCTTTCGATTTTCGCGAGAACTGGGCAGTCGCTTAGCAGTTGTCTGGATGTTTCTTTCGCTCGATGGTATTTCCTGCAGGCACTTTCTTGTGTCTTTCCCAACTCGACCAAATGAGCTCTGAGAGAACGATGGTCTGTCAGTCAGTGATTTACTTTAGTTTGGTTTTACATAAAGCGGAAAATTATATAGGGTTCCTCTTTTAATATTGAATCTAGACCATTTTGATTGAGAACGGTGTTGGCACACTACCAGTTTTCGACCATCCACACAACATGGCAATTTCATGTATGGCAGTAGGAAAGCTAAGGACCATTCATAAATTACGTAACGCAAAAATTGCCCAAAATCGACTCCCCCTCCCCCCTTTGTAACAAATTGTCACAAATTTCTCCATCCCCCTCCTCTATCACGTAACAAATTCCTTGAAAAACATTTTTTCTTCGGTGAAAACATGTTACATAACGATCTAGCTTACTCCCCCTCTCCCCTATGTCACAACATGTCGCAACTTGTCGTACTCCCCCCCCCCCTAAAAGCGTTACGTAATTTATGAATGGTCCCCTAGCTGTGGTTCAAAAATTACTTCTCTTCCCCTGCGAGGACAATCTTTGGCGACAAAATTCAGACTTTCTAATTAGCTGAGCCCTTCGGCTCCTTTGCGCTATCATCAGGAATCAGTAGCGTCTGGCTCAAATGGTACGTTCCGCATGTTTATCGGAGATTTGTGCCTTACCAAGAATCGTCTTTTCACCATTTCCTGATGGGAAAGATTTTAAGCAGCGAGCGGATATATCAGGGGATGCTGTCATTCAAATACGGCTAAAACTATAGCTCTTTGCCACACTGGGTTAGGAACAATAGCATTTCCTTCAGTTTCAGCTCACTGTACATAGGTTCATCTATGTATGGAGAACCAAAAATCCAATTACTACAGGGAAGTTGCATATCAAATGATATGATGCTCCGTAATCGGCTTCACAAAGATCATATGAATAATACTCAGCGCGCTGAATAGTGGCCTTGTGATAATTGAGTTGCAGTGTCTAGTCAGTGCCCTGACTAGAATACTGCAGTTGTGCTTGGAAAAATGCAACAAATTCATTAACATTTTCCTACTCACATCCGGCAGAAAAGTCTTTGTTTGAACGCAAGTTTGCAAGCTACGCCAATGGTTGGCATGTTCGGATGCAGTCCAAGAGCGAATCTCGTGCTTTATCCAAGTTATCGACAGTGGTAGAACTGGTTCTGGACCAACGAAGTCAGTTGCAGTGACAGCTCTAGCCAATTCGTCCGCTTATTCGATTCCAGTAATACCGGAATGACCGGGTACCCATAGAAGGTAGATAGCATTTAAAATGCAAAGTTCTTAGATTTGAGACATAATCGCAATAATTTCGATCTCGAATCTGCTGAACTAAGTGCTTTCAGGTCAGCCTGGCGGTCAGAGCAAAAATAGATTCTTTCACCGCAAATTCCCTGTTGAAGTGCTGATTGTACGCCACACAGAATCACAAAGATTTCTGCTTGGAATACGGTACAGTATCTACCAAGCGAATGACATTGGTTTAATCTCATTTCATGACAATAGACACCGGCACCGGCTCAGCCCTCCAACAAAGAACCGTCAGTATAACAAACTACGTATTCTTCAAGTTGTCGCTCCATCCAACCAGAAAGCCATTTCTCGCGAAGAGGAATTCTTACATTGAAAGTTCTAAATGGAAAACTACATGTGAGTGTAAGGTAACTGGGAGCTAGTATACTCATCCCAAGTAACCATTTGGGGCCACTTTCTTGAGTGTTTAGGTGCACGATCTATTGGGTTGCTGTTCCAAAGCCCAGTAACTTTAAGACGGTATGCACAAGAAAGTGCTTTTTGTTTCAGAAACACATGCAGTGGTTTTATATTCACGAGTGCTTCTAGAGCAGCAGTAGGTGTTGTCGAGAACGCACCATCGCCATCAAGACCAGCCTCTGAAGATGGTTTAACTCTGATTGGATTGTCATGACTTCCCTTCTGCCACCAAACAAGGCACCCGTATGCCAGTATTGGTCTAACAATTGTTGTGTAGATCCACTGAATGTACTTGGGCTTGGGAGCTGTCCAATTAAGTTTTGAGTCAAGAATTACCATAACGTACTTAACTTGATCTGCGATAATAATGTCAGAGTCAAAGAACTGCAATGGACGAGCTCCGGTTGTAATCCTTCGTTGCGTGAAAAGCACCATTGAAGTTTTATTTGGATTAACTGATAGTCCAACCTGAAAACACCATTGCTCAACAATACATGAGGCTTGTTGCATCAAATCAAAAAGTGTGTTAATGCAAATACCGGTGATCATTATGTGATAATCATCGGCGAAACCATACGTCGGAAACCTAAGCGCATTAAGTTTCCTCAACAAGCCATCGGCGACAAGGTTCCGTAGAAGTGGTGACAGCACACCACCTTGAGGACATCCGCAGACACTCAGTTTCCTTATCTCTATTTGTCTTAACGATGAGCACAGATGTCGGTTGCTAAGCATTGCGTGTATCCAGTTCGTGATATATGAAGGTACTCCATGATCTCGTACTGCTTCCAAAATGGATTCGAAAGATACGTTGTCAAAAGCACCTTCAATATCGAGAAAATCTTCTAAACTTGATTGCTTTTGTGAAAAAGCTTTTTCAACGTTGTAGACAATATTGTGTAATAGGGTGTTGGTAGACTTTCCCCGCTGATATGTATGTTGCATTACATGCAGCGGGTGCTCGCCCAAGCTAACATTCCGAATGTAGTGGTCAACTAAACGTTTACTGATTTCAGAAGGAAGGAGATCAGACTGATCGGTCTAAAGCTCTTTGTCTCCTCATAAGTGAGGCGGCCTTTGGGAATGAATTTTACAGTTATTTCCCGCCACGTTGAAGGAATGTAACCTGTTGCAAGACTATAAGTAAGAACATTTTTCAAAAATCTTGAATTGCTCAAATCCTCTTTGAAGTAGAACTGGAATGATTCCATCTTTTCCTGGAAACTTTTCCGGAGCAAAACTTTCAATCGCCAATTTGATCGATTCGGTTGTCATAATTCTACGAACAAATACCCAAGAATCAGAACTACCTGTAAAGAACACAAGGGCAGTCGTTAGTGATGGCTCCGTACAGCCTGGAATATGTGTGTCAATAAGACAGTTGAGTACTACGTCTTCGTCAGACGAGTATTCACCATTAGCAGTTCTAATTAAACTGACATGAAAATTTTTCGATTTCGAAAGTAACCTATTTAATTTACTAGTCTCGTTGAGACTTGAGACATTTGTGCAGAGGCTTTTCCAACCACTTCGCTCAGAGGATCGAAGGGCATTTCTGTATGCTTTGCGAGCCAACTTAAATGCCTCCGACCCGTCCCTGCGTTTGCGATTCCAAGCTCTTCTACATAACTTTTTCAGTCGAACAAGTTCGGTATCCCACCAAGGCACGCAAACCTCGAAGCGCTCAAGCCTCTTGGTATGCTGCTACTATAAATGAGCTTGTTTTATCCACGACCTCATCCAAGTCACTTGGAGATTCAATCGTCGGAAGATACCCATGAAATCAAGTCGCCAAGCCCTCTTCGTAGAGGTCCCAGTTTGTTGAGTTGGGATTACGATATGTGACGATATCTAGTGAGACGTTTAAATGATCAAAGACGATGTACTTATGATCAGATAACGACGGTTCGAGCTCGTTTGTTACGAGCCAGTTTGCCAGCTCATGCGTTATACCGTCAGAGCAGAGAGTTACATCTAACACGTCCTTTCTGCCAGCTCGTGCAAATGTTGGGCGGTTTCCTGCATTAAGAATGTGCAGATTTGTACTACTTAAGTATTCCATTAATTCGGTGCCTCTCAGATTGACATCTGAGCTGCCCCAAATTTTGTGGTGTGCATTTGCATCACTGCCGATTATGAGGGGAAACCACATTTCTGCCACGGTATGATGCAACCCTTTTGAAATCATCAGAAGGTGATGGTTGCTGTACGTTTATGCTGAAGATTTATTTGTGCTACTCTAACCACATTCGATTACAGCACTACACATTTCAATATCAGCATTTGTTGTACAGCAACTAGAAGATACCAAACACGTTGGATTATAATCGCCTATAGCGAATACCGAAATGGGTGTTAGGGCCATGATCATCATTTGAATCCCACTAAAGTTCGAACACGAAATTATTGCGACACCGAAAATGTCATGCCAATTTTCTTATAATGTTTAAAATCAAACCAAAATTTTAGGGTAGTTTTATACATATATTTACTTCAAAAATCAAAAGAAAAGTTAATCGATGGAGCCTTAAGTGTAAAATTGAACGCATTTTCGCTTGATGCCCTCCATCAAAGTCTTTACAGTGTCATCCGGTACCAGTTTCTCAGTTTTTTCCATTTTCTTAACATGTCCTTCTCGTCTTTGACTGTCTTCTTGCTCTTCCGAAGTTCCCGCTTCATCATTGCCCAGTACTGCTCCACCGGGCGCAGCTTCGGACAGTTTGGCGGATTCATGTAATTTGGAGAAAAATGGACAGAATTGGCCTCATACCACTCCAGGACACTTCTAGAATAGTGGCATGATGCCAAATCTGGCCAAAATAGCGGAGCTTCGTCGTGCTGCTGCAAGAACGGCAAAAGGCGCTTCTCGAGGCACTCAGATTTGTAGATCTCGCCATTTATTGTGCCCTTTGTCACGAAAGGCTCACTCCTCAGTCCGCAAGAGCAGATGGCCTGCCAAATGAGATATTTGGAGGCGAACTTCGACATTTTCTTCTTCTTAAATTTGTCATCCACATAGAACTTGCTCTTGCCGGTGAAAAACTCCAAGCCCGGAATTTGCTTAAAATCGGCTTTTATATACGTTTCGTCGTCCATCACACAGCAGCCATATTTTGTCAGCATCTTCTCGTAGAACTTCCGTGCCCGAGTTTTAGCCGTCGATTGTTGCCGCTCATCGCGGTTTGGGAAGTTCTGTGCCTTCTATGTATGTAGTCCAGCTCTCTTCTTTGCATTCTGGACGTAGCTCTGCGACATGTTGATCTTTTTAGCCAAATCACGGCTTGAAACGTTGGGATTTGCTTTAATCATCCGCTTCACCTTTCGCCAGTCCCGGTTTTCTTCCAGCTCCTTTGCTGTGGTCCAACGTCAACCGCTCCTGGAACCGCTTCAACACTCTGGAGCAGTGAAGACAAATCTCATCAGATTGAACGTTCATTAATGCATTTTTAACGATCGGAGTCACCCTTTTCCAACACCTTCAAAAAATCTTCGATTATATAGGTTCCTTAGTAACCGCGATGTTGTTGAAAATTATAACAGCGAAAAAAATCCTGTTCGTTGCACAGATTCGATAATTTGACACTATTAATGATGTAACTGATTCGTTTCGTCTTAAAGACTACTATGATTCACTCAATGTTGAACCCTGTAGCAGATGAAAATTGAATCAAAAAAATAATCTCAGCATCATCAGACTCGACTGAGACATTCAGACAGCAGGATGAAGTCATTTCGTTATTCCCAGAAAAACAAAATATTGAAGATAATAGAAGAAGTAAGGAACGGTGAAGGTTGTAAATTCCGCTGTATTGCTGCTGACGATGAGGACCGGAAATGTGGATACGTCCAAACGGTTTTCAACGCAGGAAACTTTAAACGCCACGTAAATACGCATCATGCCGAAGTCGCAAGGCAGCTTGGTTTGGAGTACAGTCCAGAGAAGAAACAAACTGAAGTAACCTCAAAACTTACAGTGAACCGCCAACCAAAAAAATAAAACAAAAACTGTTAGTTGAGACAACCAAGAAAAATATTTTCCTTGGAATATTACAACTCGCTACAAGCTTCAATTTGCCATTGCGCTATCCTGACTGGCAGGGAATGAAGCTACTTGCGGGACCACTTTGGGACGCAGCCGGTGTACGCATGAACAAGCACGTAATTCGAAGGGCTGCTGAATTGATGAGAAGTATTCTAAAAGCGGAAATGAATGGCAAAATAGTTAACTTGAAAATTGACTCAGCCTCTAGACGCTCTCGCTCGGTTTTCGGAGTAAACGTACAGTTCATGGATGAAGAAGATCATGTTCAAATTCGTCAACTCGGTTAGTAGTGATGAGAATTCGGAACATATGTTCTAGATTTCACAAGTTTATCGTAAACATATTTAAGTAATTTGAATGTAAATACAATGTGATATATATCTTAATATTTAGCTGTGCAAGAAATGATTCAACGGCAGACCAAGGAAAATTTAAAAATTGTTATGGAAGAGGTAATGTTGGTCTATGGGTTATCTTCAAAACAGTTGTTAACAATAGCTCATGATAATGGCGCAAATATGTGTGCGGCCGTAAAACTGCTAAAACTAACGATGGAGAGTAACTCAAAATATACAAGCGAACCTTTGAGCTCAATGCTATCGCAGGAATCGGATATTTTGAAGTCAGCTATCGATGGCTCGTGTAAAGCTGAAAAGGAGAGTGATGATGAGCGGACGCTGAGTGATGAAGACGAAGGCGATTGGAATGATGAAAATTTGCAAGAGATTGGCGACGATTTTGATAATGAACAAGAAGGTACTACCAATTACAGTTTTAACCAAAGTGCTGACGAAGAAAATAGCGTCGATTTGGGCGTTCTGAACAGCGTACGATGCGGAGCGCATACGGCGCAGTTGGCTGTTTGGGATGTGGTCCGATTGTATAAAAGTCGGCTTGCAAAAATAAGGTTTGCATCACCATGCGGCATAAAGAGTATAGACAACTTTTTGTGTTGCATAAAATTCCGCTTCCGCCGAAAGTGGTTGAGACAAGATGGAATGTATGGTACATTCTTCTTAAATATTTAAAATCGCTGAAGGAAATGCCCTTCTTATCGATTTTGCAACGTCAAGATACTTCATTTAGTAAGTTTATTATGGTTTTAATGTTTCAGTAGAATATGATAACATTTACTTATTTGAATATTTTTTAATTAATATAATTAAATAATTTATAGATTTATCACTCCACTGGAAGTTTATTACAAGGTTTTGCGATGCATTTGAACCTATGTTCGAATTTACGATGCGGGTTCAAAAGGACCACGTGACGCTATCACAGTTTTATGCTGACTGGCTCGTGTGCCAAGCAAAACTGAGCTCATTTACAGATTGTAGTAATGTTCTAGCTGTAAAGCTCTTAGCTGCAATGGTACGACGAATTGATAAACTGAAAGATAATCCGACATTCAAAGCTTGTCTATACTTAGATCCAAGATTTAATTTCGCTGGATCAGGCAGGATAAATGCTGCAGACAAAATCGAAGCTCAGGTTTGGTTTTCTACGTACTGTTTTAATGAAATATACTAATCTGAACGGTTTCAGAATTTTTTGTTGGCCCTAAACAGAAGACTTGATGATATTGCTGGTGTGGAAAATGAACAAATAGATAGTATTCACGAAATTGACCAGTCAAACAACTTTGTTGAAAACTATATATCTGATTTCTTCAATGAACAACACGCGACGATCGTTCAAAACCAATCGCAAACGGACTCGTTATTGATAGACTTAATGAAGCTGGAATCTCGTGAAAAAATAGCTATCTGTACAACAGTACCTTTTTCCAATTCTCGTGAAGCAGTGCGCCTTGAAGAAAACTCTAAATCATCGTCCTATAAACCATCATCTATCGAACCCACACTTTCCAATGCAGGTCATCTGGATACATCACCGTTTGATATAGTTCAATATTGGAACAAACGAAAATACACCAGTCCCCGATTGTTTCGATTAGCCAGAGTTGTGCTATCAGCGCCGTCAACTCAGGTAACTGTTGAACGACTTTTCAGTCAACTGAAATATGAACTCTCAGACTCCCGGATGCGGTTAAACGAAGTATCCATAAAAGATATAATGGTTTTGAAAATGAATGGAGATTTACTACCAAAAGTAGTAGATATTGTACTAACGGAATATAATGATATATAATTTAATATAATTCATTTCAAGAGATGGAAATAAATAGTATTCAATAAACAAATAGACACATACACTTTTGATTTAGCAGCAGTTATGTACTCAGCGGACAGCCTTCGACCTCAACCAAAGAAACCAACATTCGAAATTAGTATGATGTTAACACAAAATTAAATAAAAATTATGTGCACATTAACGCCACCTGCTGGATGTATTCCATGCTAATATCTCCATCGCTGAGCAGCTCTTCATTTCCCCATAACTTCGCCTAAATCACCATCTCCTGAAACTATCAGACATCCGAGATTTATTATAATGAAGCATGTATTGAATGTTTATAGCTACGGGATTTCATTTTGTCGATTCCTCGGCAGAAGAAATTCGTGCAGTAGGAGATGGTGTACTAAGTTGTAGCGTACATCTGAGTTCTTTCTCATTAATTCATTAATATTTTAAATACCCGGGCATTCAAAGTTTAGTATAGATCTCACATAACACCGATTACCTAAGCGGCAAAGGAAAGTTTTATACTGAGAAACACGGGGAGGCCGATGTGGGAATATGCTTTTTCGCGCTAATATTCAAGAAGCAACATATCGATATTAAATTATTACAAGGTTATTGTAGACCCAGAGCTGCGCTGTCCATATTATAAAAACAAGAAATCTCTGAACACATAATTTGAATCGAGATGTTCTGATTCCTGATTCGATATAAAGCTTGTTCCAATAAATATATCCATCACAAGACACTCGTTTAAGAAGTTCTCATGCAAAAACATGGTATCAATTTTTGGATTTTAGATGGACGGGAAATAAATAAACACACTCCTTAATTATATCTACACAACGTCTACGATAGTTGTGAGTACAAACTGTTTAAAAGTCATAATAAGTTGATCTTGATATTTGGCGAATTACAATTACGAATTAAATTTTTTGATTCATCGACGCTAAATTCTCACTCGTGAAGCTAATCAATTTGTTGTTGGCATGCTGCCATTCAATACCGAATGAATATTGTATAGAGCTTTGATAATCTAAGGCATGAAAATGAAGAAATAAAACAAACTGTTATGTCGTTGCTTACTACTCGCCTACTACAAAATGAAACCGCTAAAGGGTACAAGCCAAATTGAAGCTCTTCTGGTTCGTAACTAATGGCATATTCGTTTTTGACAGTGCACTACACCGGTGTAGTCGGTGCTACACTCATTCAAACTTGGGTGTAATCAGTCTATCTCTTTCTTTGCACTACACCGGTGTAGCACCAAGAAAAAACGAAAACGCCATAAGAGTAACTCATTGTTGATCAATAGATTTTTCATCAATTAACATCACTGTCGTCCTCTATCTGGTCGATCCACCGTGCTAGCTGTGCGCCCCGTCTTCTTGTTCCTGTAGGGTCGCCCTCAAGTACCATCTTCACCGGGTCGTCGTCCGATATTCTTACGACGTGTCCAGTCCACCGCAAACGTCATAAGTTTGCGGTATTCACGATGGATGGTTCTTCCAGCAGCTGATGCAACTCATGGTTCATTCGTCTGCGCCACGTTCCGTCTTCCATCTGCACGCCACCATAGATAGTACGCAACACCTTTCGTTCGAAAACTCCAAGGGCGCGTTGGTCCTCCACGAGCATAGTCTAGGTCTCGTGGCCGTAGAAGACCACCGGTCTAATCAGCGTCTTGTAGATAATCAACTTCGTGCGGCGGCGAATTTTGTTCGATCGGAGCGTCCTCCGGAGTTCAAAGTAGGCACGATTTCCCGCCCTGATCCATCTCTGAATTTCTCTGCTGGTATTATTGTCGGCGGTTACCAGTGAGCCCAAATACACGAATTCGTCGACCATCTCGATTTCGTCGCCGTCAATCCGAACTCGGGATGGGAGGTTCACATTGTCGTCTCTGAAACTCTTCCTCTCATGTGCGTCGAAACGTTGATGGCAAGTCCAATCCTGCTGGCTACAGCCTTCAGTTACGTTTCCGACATCGCTTAAAGTTCCGTGCCATTATGTCAATGTCATCGGCGAAGCCAAGAAGCTGAACGGACTTCCTGAAGATCGTGCCACTCGTGTCTATCTCCGCTCTCCTTATTACACCTTTTAACGCAACGTTGAACAGCAGACACGATAGAACATCACATTGCCGTAACCCTCTTCGAGATTTAAAGGGACTCGAGAGTGTCTCTGATACTCAAACAACACACATCACCCGATCCATTCGTCACTTTGACTAATCGTGTTAGTGTCGTGTACATATCGGTTTGCCGTAGCCTTTGGCGAACTGTTCTGCTTCACTCAGAACTTCCGTGTTTCGTTTACGCGGTACAGTTGGTCGGTGTTAAGTCAGACCGGACTAAGTAACATTGTGTTGATTTCTAGAGAAAACAAGTTTAAAGTTTGAATCGCAGCATCTTTTACATTACAATTTGAAAATTTTTTTTGTAACAATTCATGCTTATTCCGGAAAAAGTGGAAGGTGGCCAAAGAAATTCTTCATAGAATGCAATCTCATTTTTTTATAATTTGCGACTTAGTCCGGTCTGACTTAACACCGACCAGTTGTTCCATCGCTTCGCGATCTCGTTCCTCCTGTTGGCGCTTCTTTCTCCGGAGGACCGAGGTGTGCCTGTTCCGTGCTTGTTTGTATCGCTCCACATTCTGTCTCGTTCCGTTCTGCAGCATCCTCGCCCGTGCTGCCTTCTTCTCCTCTATTAACTGTTTACATTCGTCATCGAACCAGTCGTTTCCTCGATTCGGAATCGCTGTACCTAGTTCCGCTTGCCACAGCCGTTTGGTTGAAAAACCTGCCTTTCCGGAAGCCGAAATGCATGTTGGACTATGCAGAACTACTCTCTTGAACAGTTTTCTGATTGAATTCAACAGACATATTAACCTATACACTGAAGGATCCCCAAGATGCTTTTGGCATATTTATGTCATTCAACTTCAAAATCATAACCGTACGCTCTCATCTTATGCTTAACACCACTCATTAAGTTCTGTACAACATCTGGCTGCAGTTTCTTCTGTACGGAAGCCTACTTTTTCTTCATGTCTTCCTCAGATGTCATGTCCTTGGCTACGAAAGCTTCATGCTACTCCAGAACAACATTTGAATAGTGGCACGAGCTAGATCCGACCAGAAGATCGTAGGGCTTCCATGTTGCTTCAACGGAGGAGGTTGATCTGCCCGTTTATAGTCCCCCGGTAGTCACCAACGGCGCATTCCGTTTGCCACATGAGCAGATCGTGTACCAAATCATTAATTTATTGGTGAACTTGGAAAATTTCTGTTTTCTTACTTTCTCCGAAACATCAAAATTGTGCTAGGCGGTGAAGAAGAGTACCCGCGGAAGCTACCGGAAGTTCGCCTTAACGTAAGTCTCATCATCCACGATGAGAAAATGAGGCTTCGTCAGCATCTGGGTGTGCAGTTTCCGGACCCGTGACTTTCCCACCGTATTTATCCGTTCGTCATGATTTGGATCCTTCTGGACTTTGTTCGTATGCAGCCCCTCCCGGTCCTAGGCTCTCTGAATGAAAGACTTGTACAGATTCAACTGTTTGGCCACATCCCTGACCGAAGCATTGGGATACCGCCTAAACGCTTTCACTACACGCTTGTGCTCCTGATCGTTATTAGAACATCCATTCTGACCGCATTTTTCCTTCCGTTCGGTGCTCAGAGCTAACGTCACATACGGAGGAGGGGGAGTAAGCTAGGTCGTTGCGTAACATGTTTTTACAGAACATTTTTTTTTTTCGAAGAATTTGTTACGTAATAGGGGAGGGGGGGGGGAGATAAAGAAATTTGTGACAATTTGTTACATGGGGGGAGGGGAGTCAGCTTTGGGCAATTTTCGCGTTACGTAATTTATGAATGGTCCCTTACTTCAGAATATCAAGACATACATACATAAACTATTAAATATCAACCTATCGATCCAACGGAAGCTTTTTTGACACAGTACATAGTGCCTCAAACGATCTTCACACTCCAACCAACTAATTTTAACCACTTGTTTCTCTTTTGTTTTGTTTTAGGAAAACCTAACCAAAGCCCTGCAGGAGTTCAAACGGGACAAACTGAATCGGCAGAATGCACGGCTCAGTTTGGCTAACAGTGTGTACGACAATCCGAGTATGCCTCGGCGCAAGATCATGCTGAGTGTCGGTGCCAACAACTATCGGCCCCCACTGGAGCGGTCCAAATCGGCTCCGAAATTAATGGCAATCGAGGAAATGATCGGTGAAGAAGATGAGGACGACATGCCACTTGGGGGTACTTCGAGCAAAGCTTCCAAAGGTCCTGGAGCTGTGGGTGAAGAATTCAGAGCGTGCTGTAAAGAGGATGCACTGTTTCCATCTACGACTCTGGGTAGGCGAAGGTGCCGTCGGGGACACTCGATCCGGAGGAGCCGGTTGAGAAATTCGTTCAAGTCGCCCAAAGCCGTCGAAGCCAAAGTACCGTTGAATAATGAAAATATAGTACAGGATAGCCCAATGAACAAGTCGATGGATTCGATATTGGATACAATTAAACAGGAGGAAGACGAGGAACAAGTGACTGAAGCTGGGGAAGCAACTACGGATAGTCAAGGTACAAGAAGTAAGATACGTGATTCGAATTCTTCAGAGGAAGATTTCGAGACACTGCTACGTAACTACAATTATAATTCCAAAGAACCTTTGTCGTCGGAGCTTATATCTTATTTTGATATGAAACTAAGCCCAAAGGTAGCCTCCAGCATGCATGACCTGAGTTGTCTTCAGCTGAAAGAAGAAGCTGAAACGGGAAGAAGATTAGATGATGCTAGACTAGCCCTAAGTTTGGACGACCTTGACACTTACCACCAGGAGGATCCTGAACATGAAGAATCGGAAGACGATGTGTTCTTCAATCAGAACGAAGTACTCGAAATGCTTCGTAGTGCAGCCGAATCGGCAAATAGTTTTATCGCCGGCGAGAAAGCTGATTTGATGAGTTTGCTCCAGGAAACCCCCAGTGGTGGTGACGATACTGCTCCTCCATCGTTACTCTGCGTAACAAACAAGATCACCGGTAACTCGGACAGTGATGAAGGTTCCATTTCTAGTGGCTGTGAAACTTCCAGTACCGTGACTACCAACACCGACGAGTCCGCAGCGACCATCCTCATAAAACCTTGTTCCGTTCTCGAAAGGGTTCGAAGCTTCGAGCAACTCGCCGAGCATCAAGTGATCCATGAACCGATTGGCGAGAAAACTCCTCTAAGCAGACATCGTCTCGATAATAACGTATTTAAACGTAGCATTACCTTCCCAGCTCCTGGTGTGAAAACGAGTTTTCTTCTCCCCGTCACCTCCATGATTGTCCATGAAGAGGAACCTTTGGACTCGTACACCGAGACAGTCGGTAGGACAAAACCGTCCTCAACTTGCAACGGAAGTATCCCACCACGCCGACTAAAATCGACGGTTGCTGCCGTTAATACAGAACTGATAAATCACCTACAGGCGATCGATTCCGATTCGGACCTCAGTGATGAATCCGGTTACGTGGAATTCCAAGACCATCAACCACCGACCAAGTCAGTAAAAGCCTAGGTCTGAATATCCTGTACTGAGCCCATAAGCAAAGATCTAGTGATTTAGCTTTATTTCTGTGTTGTTTGATGTAAATGAGTAGAGGTAGAAATCATAACAAAAATTAAACGTTTATTCTGCAAATTATTTTTAGTAGTTCCGCCTTACACGGTAGGGTACAGGGTTCTACCACAGGTTAATACGGAAATCATGTGTCTTTACTAAAACTGTTATTTGTATAAACTGTTTCCCTTCCAGAGCACAGAGACAGGAAAGAAAACCTTATACCAAATAATTTATTGTACTAACAATATTGGTTAGTGTTTACGGAATACTTTCCTTAGAAAGAAGACCAGTAGTTAATTGTTAATGGGGCTTATTAGTACATGTTGTAGGAGCCAAGTGATTAGCCTTCACATCTCACAAACGGGGTCAAACAAAGATAGGGAGATTCAAGTTTCTTGAGTAATCGTAGGACATAGTTAATATAGTGGAAAAGATACATCCTTCACTGAAACAAAACATTCGCAATTTGTACAAGTTGTTTTATGTACGTACATAGAAGCTAATCCAGGCGCTAGTACCAAAACGATCGTCATGCAGCATGATTGTTTATGTTTTGGAAATATCTACCTTTTGGGACCGTCGGAGAAAACCGAATTATGAATCTTTATAACATGTATTGAACGGAAGGACTTAAATTTGCAGAACTGTGAAATTATACTAAATGAAAAGATTACAAATTACACAAATATGGATGACTATATTTATTAATAGTTGATATTATTAAATGTCTAAATCAAGGAAAACTGGAAAATAAACTATAGGAAAAAGCAAGATGTTGTTTTGTTTATGATGATGTTTATTTATTTATCAGATCTTCAGCAGTTGTTGATTCAATCTTGAAATATGTCTTCGGAAAGTCGATCTAGCCTTTCCAGAAAGAACGCTCCTTCCACATCACCACTTGCTATCGTCCGGAGAAGGCCCATAGAGATATTTGTTTCGAGATGGAACAACTATCACCATAACTGCAGCGTCGAAGCAAACAAACAAACTACACAAAGTCTTTCCCAAGTGCCAGTCGCTGTCGGTAGTTCTGGAAGCAATCGTGTAGTAGTTTCGACAGCGGCTGGCACTGTGGGGCTAGATGTCCCAGAGGTCAGTCCAATTTCAATTCATCTCCGAGCGAATTGTGTTGCAGTTTCTACCGTTACAGATGTGACCAGCAGTAACCGGTTTGGAGAAGAAGTGAAGAAAGTAGCTTCCCCACTTTATCATGAAGGGATCGACCGAGGGGAAGAGGACTGTCCCTACCTCCCGGATATACAGTCCTCGCAATTCTCATCCTGGCTTTCCGCCGGCGAAGATACTTCACAACAACAGCAGACACCGATATCCCTGTTGAAATCAGCACGGCCACGTTCTGGTACCAACGCAACACGCCAGCGAGAACTCGCAGGCTATCATCTTCGCCATCAACATATTAATCAGCGACTTTCGCCATTCGAGGCAGCAGATGCTTCCCACTTCGATGGAACATCCGAGGCCTGCGAACCAACATCAGCAAGCTTATGTCGTTTTTGCTTGAAACTGAGTCAGTTTGTAACCCCAACTGCTGTCAAAATGTATGAACTGACAGCGGTTGGGGTTAGAACCTGACTCAATTTCGGATTAGAGCGAAAACGCCATTAAAGAGCTGATCTGTGAGTACGGACCGAGCCTGATAGCGCTTCAGGAAACTAAATTGGACAACCGAGTAGTTCCAGCAAATTTCATCGGCAACAACTACACCCTTCTGCTGAAAACCGGTAGCTGTCGATACTGGCAACACGGCGTAGGTCTTGCCATCCGGGATGGTGTTCCGTTTGAGCAAATCGAAATTGATGCCAGTATACTAGCAATCCCAGTTCGGATCCAACTGCCACAACGAATGACGGTGGTGTCGATCTGCGTCTCTTCCAAAACTCAACCGTGTCAAGAACAGCTGGGTGACTTTCTCGAAAAGCTTCCAAGTCCAGTGCTTATACTAGGCGACTTTAACGCGCACCATACTTGCTGGGGTTCCACGAAATCTACCGCACTAGGCCACTTCATCGCCGAAAAAACGTTATCGGAAAGATTACTCATCCTCAACAACGGATCGCAACCTCGGGTCGATCCAGCTACTGGTATCACTTCGGCTATTGACCTCTCGATCTGCTCCGAATCGGTGGCTTCGAAATTTGTTTGGCAAACACTTCCGGACACCCACAGCAGTGATAACTTTCGCATTCTCGCTTCCATTCCCGGGCTGTCGACTATCCCGACGAAAAGACCGAAATGGATTTACGACCGAGCGATTGACCCCCAACGCTATTCGACCGGTCGTCGAAATATCAATCGACTATTTCGCTGACTGGTTGATTAGAGCAGCAAACACCGCGATACCTCGCACTACCGGTAGAGTCGGTTCAAAAGCGGTTCCGTGGTGATTTCCGGAGGTGAAAGCAGCTATCAAAAACAGAGAAAAGAACTTAGAGCAATGAAGCGTATACTAGCAGAAAACCCTCGAAAAGAGGATGCGCTGAAAAACTTCCAATAATCACAGGCGGCAGCGAGAAAGTCTATCCATGACACCAAAGAAAAATCATGGGAAGACTTGGTCGCGAAGATATCACCAAGTTCAACTACGTCGGATATGTGGCACACAATGAATACGTTGAGAGCGAAACGTCAGCATCACCCAACTGTCATTAAACGGTCCGGTGGCTACACGAATAAGCCAGAATAAATAGCTGAAGAACTGGCACAACACTACAGCAAAATATCCGCAACCTCCAGCTATTCGTCATTCTTCCAGAAAGAGAAGGAAAAGGTCGAACGAATCCGCATAAAATTGTCGCCAGATACCGATGATATTTACAATTCTGACTTCATTCTAAATGAGTTGCTGTGGGCGCTCGACAGAGCTCTATACAGTCGTGATTCGCTGGTTGGACATTTTTTAACTGCACCGCTTTTTAGTTGGACATCCGCTAGTTGGACCATTGTCCAACTAAAAAGCATCTGAATGTCAAAATCTTATGTCAAATTTACTTTGATAATCAATCTGACAATTATTAGAGATGTGAATAGATTCAATTACACTACTAACGTCTCCTATGGAGACTTTTTGACATCTGTCAGTCGGTCCAACTAACGAATCAAATTCGTTAGTTGGACAGAGTTGTGGCCCAGCGAATCACGACTGTAGCAGGATATGGCGCAGTAGCGTATTCCCACCCTGTTAGCGAACTGGAATAATTGTACCAATTCCAAGGTCAAACTCGAGTGACGCGGATTCAGCTGCCTTCCGTCCAATAACTTTAACGGAACGAATGGCGAAGGTTTTTGAGCGAATAGTCAACCGATGGTTGACCACCGAACTAGAGTCGAACGGGCGTCTTAAAAAAACGTGCCTTTAAGTCTGGCTGGGGCACTGACACATACTTTGCGGCGTTGGAGAGGTCACTACCGGATCGTGACGAGCACTGCCTAATAGCTTCGCTAGATTTGTCTAAGGCATACGACACCAACTGGAGATATGGCATCCAGCACATCCACTGGGAAATGGTGTGCCACAGGGTTCAGAGCGCTCGGTTACACTGTTTCTCGAGGTTATTCAACCTATCTTTCGCGTGGTTCCGAATTCCGTAAAGATCTTGCTCGAAAACTTCAGTCAGCAGTGAAAGTCGGATTTACGATATCTGCAACGAAATCCAGCATCTTCTATTGCAGCCCGAATGCACGCCGTGAACCCACGCAAACGATAAAGGTAGATAGTGTAGCTGTTCCGACACAAACGCTGCAGAAAATCCTCCGTGTTACTCTCGACTGATCGCTCAACTTTAAAGCGCATTGTAAAATGCCGAAGAAGGCGTGCGAATCCATGTTGCGTATCCTGAAGATGGTCGGTGCAACGTTACTTCGTGGTCATTGTGCGTCTCTACTGCAAATCGGATCAGCAATTGTTACCTCTCGACTGCTCTACGGCATAGGACTCGTAAGCAGAGGAGGCGATGGCGTCATCCAAACTCTCGCACCTGCATACAACAAGCTGATAAGGTTCGCATTCGGAGCATATGCCACGAGCCCACTTCTAGCCATTATGGCTGAAGCAGGTACTCATCCGTTCGATCTACTCGTTCTCCAAACCACAGTACGATTGGCTATCCGCATGATAGAAAAAAGGAAAGATAAAGCTGATCTTTCCTTGGTGCATCGAGCCTCCGGTCGTTTGACCGAGATAGTTGGAGCGCCCCTTCCCAAAATTTGTCCTCGCACGCGGTTAACCGCTCGGAAGTGGTACGAACCCAAACACCAGATCGTGTTGAACGTAAAAAAGCACGTAAAAGCTGGAGACCCTTCGGAAATTGTTCGTCCAGTTCTCCAGGGGATCCTGACAGATCGCTTAAGTCGCTCAATTGTCGTCTATACCGATGGTTACAAAAACAATAACACAGTAGGCGTGGGAGTATATGGAGAACACTACCAATAATCGGTTGGCCTTCCGCTGCAATGCAGTGTCTTCTCCGCCGAGGCTTTTGCAATAAGATCAGCGCTAACTGCGTATCACACGTCCAGAGACCTGCTAATAATGTCAGTTTCGGTTAGCTGTCTATCAGAAATCGAAGCTGGCACATCCCAGCACTCGTGGATCCAGGAGAATGAGAACAAGCTTCGAAACCGTCCAATCAAGCTGTGCTGGAGTCCGGGTCACGCTGGAATCCGCGGTAATGAAGAAGCAGATCGACTCACTGGAGAAGCCAGGGGCATTGCTCCATTGATTATATCTTTTCAGTGTCCACTGAAGTCAAGCTTCATGAAATCAAATTTGACATGGTGAATTGGACTGACCGCGGCTACGATTCCGAATTGGACATACTCGACCAACGCACAAGTTCCTGCTGAAAAAAGAAGCTCCACCAGTTTGCGACTGCTACGGGGTAACTGTTGACGTCCGTCATGTGATCTTCCACTGCAGGAGGTACCATGAAGCTGGAAGGATGCACTACATCGATTCGACGAGTCTGCGATTGGATTTAGGCAACGACAGAAAAGAATATTCTAAGCTCTCTCTAGAAAACGAACTTATATAAAATGCTGTAGATTTTTTTGATCGTGTATTGTTTTGAACTGTGATCTTTACTGAATTGTTAAATTTGAAAAACAAAAATCCTTCCGACATGAACGCTCCTCTTCGGTGTAAAATGTCGTTAATAAACAACAACAATAACAGCAACAAAAATTTTGGATGTAATAAATTGATCAAACGTAACTTTGTGTTGTATTTGACCAGACCTACAACCTTTAACAGACCACATTAACGCGAGAATGTTGCACTGGGGTACAAATG
The DNA here is from genome assembly GCF_030247195.1 of Topomyia yanbarensis. NCBI lineage: Eukaryota > Metazoa > Arthropoda > Insecta > Diptera > Culicidae > Topomyia > Topomyia yanbarensis. Next base: position 362,107,922 of record NC_080671.1, read on the forward strand.
TACCCCACGCCTTCTTTGGAGCCGTGTGAAGACGAGAATTCGGCATTTACCGACCTGAGACCCTAATTCAATTTAGAGTTCCTAGTAAGAGTAGGAAAAGGTCGTATAGCTAGTTTGCTTATAGCTTTCGCGGAAGCAGGTGTCAAAGTTGGTGTGGGGTACATTTGTACCCCAGTGTACGGTTGCCGTTAGCGTTTCGTCAGGTTTCGTGCTGTCAGTGGAAATGTGACTTGTGACAATACCAGTTTAAATACTGATTGTTTTACTACGTATGTAACTATTAGTATTATATAATCGTTTTTAATCATTTGTTCAATTTAATTTAATTTTGAAGTAGACAGAAAATCGTTCTCATTTTCGCTGATTTTTTATTGTTTTATTCTTTATTTTTTATAGTTTTTCAAAACAATGGCTCGTAAGTATAATTTGCGCACAGTAACTGCTGTAACAGTAACGTTGCGTCTTACCAATTACTACAGACACTCATATGTGGTTTTTGTTTGAAGCGAAACCGAGCCAGTTTCTAACCCCAACTGCTGTCAAAATGTATGACCTGACAGCAGTTGGGGTTAGAACCTGACTCAGTTTCGGGTTCAAGCGAAATCGCCAATAGCAATAGACCAGCGAAGGTACTTTTATCGAGCCAAACAAACTGTCAAAATCCGGAGCCAAGCAAGCATTACGTCATAGAATGCAAACAAGCAGAACAAGTTTTGCGATTTTATTTAAAATATGTATATTCACAGTAGGCTTCACTTGTCATGTCCATATTAGTATTTTATAATGTTATTTAGAAAGATATTTATTGTGTTCTACCTAACTACATAAAAAGCGTTTTACTTACGCTCTTTTTCATCAACTTTGGGTTTTTGAAGAAATTGGATTTTTTTTACTTTTCTTAATTTCTTGTTGCTCAGTATCAAACGTATAACTTCTCTTTTGAACCTCTTGAAAAAAACAAATTGATAAAAACACATGATCGAAAACAATCGAGCACGTTCGAGCTTGCACATTTTTGGGTGATGCCAGTTTAACATGCTTGTTTCTCTAGTTGCCAGTTTCGCGATTTTATCATCCGCGAGTCTATTACTATGAGTGTTTATATGTATTACTGGCCAGAATTTTTTTTTTTTCATTTCAATTTCCAATTTCATTTCGTGGTATTTTCCGATACCCGATTTTTAAACTTTAAACTTTTTAAACTTCCATTTTGTACCGTTTCTAGACCATTTTTAAAACTTTTGGAATCATTGGATTTTTTTCAAATCGGTTGAAAATTCGCAAAGTTATAGTAATGTTTGCGTTGTGACGATGAATTTGGCGGATTGCACACTGACTTCATCATGTTTGACTGCTGATTAACTAATAAGAGTTGCTTAGGAAGTGGTAAGTAGGAATTCATACCAATCCGACCCATATTAAAACCTCAACAGCACAATAGCCATCATTGCCGGCCGCCCCCATCACCATCGTTCGCGGGGAAGGATAAAGGATAAGATAGAACGGAAGTGTTGATGCTCCACCTACTTAACGGAAGGTAGACGACTCATCAGACTCTTCCATAGGTGTCGCGGAGTTGGTCGTTTGGAAGGATATAAGGTCTAGGATTCGCTCCAAGCAAGCGATGCGAGCTGTAAAACATGGTTTATTAGGTTGTAGTTTAGTTGGTTTTCGAGTACACCATCACTCTAAAAAGAATAGATCTTATTTAGTTTTTGGTTCTTTTTAAATTCTGGGTAGCCGGTTACCGAGAGTATCCTGTTTTCTAACCAAAGCAAATTTGAACTCCACACAGCCGACAGTGGGAGTATTGCCTAGGAAAGCTAATCTCATCTGCGTAATGGGCCGTATCACTATTAATTGCGAAAGCATTAAAAAAAATCGCTATTTCTTTTCTACGATATATTTAATGGGTTGAAAACTACCGAGTGACACGTTGAACAGACAGAGTTATGATAGCTCGAGATGTTATAAATCAAGGAAAGTGTTTCATATTTTCCAAATCGGATTGTTTGTGAAATACACGTCATTGGGGCTGATTTCCGAACAACTATTATTGAGAAAAAATATTAATCGTAGATTTTATACAAACCGAACTTACAGCAGAAAACGAAGAAATAATTTTGAGCTGCCCAACATAACCATTAACTGTACCGAAAGATTCACTCTGCAAAACGGATACACTAACAGTTTCACGCGCGCGTTGATTATCCCCCTTCCCTGTCAACATACGACCACAGATCCTAGACGATCTTCACTAATGCCATTCCCGCTCGAAACGAAACTGAGACAGACTCGAATCCGTCATCCTGTCCAAGTGAACAAATTGACAGTGGTTAGTGATAGAACCCGACCCAGTCCCGAGTTTAAGCAAAAAGGACAAAAGGTGGTCTGTACTCTGTACCCCGGTTGGCACCGCTGGGAGGTAAGGGATAGGAGTTCTGTATCAGAGGTGAATGGCGACGTAGATTGGCCTCATGTTGCACGATTATACAACTTTGCCCACCTATTCGCAAAGTTATAGTAATGTTTGAGAAAAAACTGCGATTTTTTCACTTCTCTTTATGTAATTTATGTATCACTGATTCTAAAAATTCCGTACATTCACTTACACAGCTGTTTTCGCAATTAAAAAACGAAGGAAATGATGTATTATACATTTCTTTTGTTTGCATTTTCACCTGCAAAAATTGCAATCAAATGCATGGGGTTGTACTACAGGGCAACGTTCTAGGGTGGAAAACGCAGGTGCAACGTTTTAGGGTTAAAAGTTCATTATTTTTTTCATTTTGTAGCGCCGTGTTATCATTGATAACAATTTGGAAATTAATTGTGTAAATAATTAGTATCCCACTGTCTCAATCTAGAGGCAGATCACTCTAAGAATGTATAACAAATTTGCATCAAATTAGAAAAAATGCATTTAATTTCCATTTTTGCATCAGCTTTGCACTCCCTCGCAGAAAAGTTTGTTTAACTAACGTCCTACGCTGATCCACTTTGTTCGACGTTTTGTTAAATGAAGGGCTAGTTTTTCTGTAGAGTTTTGACGTCTTACACGCAACGCAAACAACATTGCACGCAACGCAAAAACATTGCACGCAACGCAACGAATCGTTGCACTACACAGAAACGAAAAACTACCTAAAATTGAGTTCCTTTGACTCAATCTCGTGGTATCGTGGGGGAACTTAAAATTAGGTAAACCGTGTTGAAGGTAGTTTCCATTTAACCACGGTAAAAATTACAACTCATTGATTGGTTTTTTATACTCAAATTTAAGTTGAATTTACCTAATTTTGAGTATACCCCAAACAACTCAAAAGTACGTTCCTCCACGGAAGACCTCGACTGAGTCGAATCTCTCGTTTTGTTTTTGACAACACTAATAAGTGCGAAAGCGACGCACAACTCAAAAGTAAGTTAAAAGAACTTATTCTGCAGGTTGTTTTATTTAACCGTGTAGGTATATGGGTTAAAGTTCATGTATAGTTTTTGTTTATTGGGGATGGCCTTAAAGTGATGATAAAGATTACAGTGTCAATTTTAGACAAATAACTATTATGATAATATGTTAGTCTTAGGAATTTATTGTAACATGCTATATAAAAAAAGAACCTCCTGCGTAAAAAGCTCTTGCAAATGCCATGTCAAATAAACGTATTGGAAAAAACCATCCATTGTTCCAGCGATATGAACATTTTTTTCCAAGGCACTGTGTATCGTGTTTAATGTCACCCTATGAAAAATTAATTTTTAGCGTATATTTTCCGTATGTAAATCATATATTTCGGCGGTTTTGCCCGTGTTCAACTTATCCGTCTTGCAAACCACGTTTATAGCAATGAATCTATCCAAACTGAAGTTTGCTATAAGAAGTTTATCCTCGCAAAAGCTACTGAGTTAAAACTTTTCTGCATCGGTTACAAGGTTTCAAAAGCTTTCTTCGGAAGAGCAGAAAAGCTCTCATTTCGTTAACTTCAGTTTATAGCATTAAGCTTTGACATCAGTACAGATCAACGAAGGAGAATATGGTTGCTATTCTATTTGATTGCTTTATAATGGAGACGCAAGGCGACAGACTTGAAGCAGCAGGTGAATAGCATGATCGTTAAAACGGAAAGCTTTTTTAAATTAGTCATTTAGACATTCCACATGCTAGGTTTGTGTTAATTGTTCATGACTAATAATATTGTTTATTTCGTGCTTTACCGACAATTGCGAAAGGTTGAACTAACTATTACCAGACCCACAGGTAAAACTTGCTAGGGAGGATCGCCCTTCTAGAAAGCCGAAAAAAAAATGTATTTTTAAGGTTAACTTTTTCGGCGGAATGAAACGGCAAGCTTCAGAGTATATTAGATCAATTATGGTAAATTTTAGTCTAGAAATACTAGCAAAATGACGATACAGCGATGCACCACCTCCAGTTTATTTTTCACTTGGCAAAAATAAAATAAAACAGCAGATTTGAAGATATTTGTGTTAACAAGATTCCTTAAAAAAGCCTATAATAACGTCAATATATTGGATAGGTTTGTTTTGATATTGTATATCTATATGTTTCCGAAATGAGATTTCGAGAAAATGCGCTCTTGTTTCGGTTTCCCGTTCAGATCAAAACACTGTACTTTGTAAACATTTAAGGAACTCAGGGGCGGATCCAGAAAAATATTTCGGTGAGGGTCCAAAATTTCGATTTTGAATTATTCATTGTGCAATATGTAATGTGTAATAACTTCATTTAATTAAAATCATTTTTTGTGGTTGAATCTGATTTGGAATCATTTTTAGTTTAGAACGAAATAAAAATTGAAATTATTTTAAAACTTTTGAACAGGTTAAAAAATTTCGGAGGGGTCCGGACCCCCAGGACCCTCCCCCTGGTGACGCCATTGAAGGCATTTTCGTTAAAGAAATAATAATATAGACATATCACGATTCTCTAGATAGCTGGTTTCCCGTAAATAAATAACTATCAACCAATTTAAGAAACACATTCCCCACAGGTAGATTTGTCCCGTTCATTCTAGGAGCACCATCGCATCTATAGTTGGTCTCATTTTCAAACCTGACGAGTCGATAATTGCTTTAATTAACTACACATATACAGCTCCACAGTAAACTCATCCCCTATCTGCACCTAACGCAGGTATAGCTCGAAAACAACAACAGAGGAGGGGTCAGTCAAAATCCCAAATTAAATCTTAAATAAATTACCTCCGCCGGTACTCAGAGGAGGAACGAAAGATAACAAGCACACAACATTGACGTGCAACACATAATGCCATTCATTGCGGCGGTGAAATTCCTCCCTTTCTCGGACGCCAAATTAAAAATAAAAACAATACATAACCATCAATGGATGACACTGACTGGGGAAGAGGTAGACCCGGGTGGAAGGTGTACAGCAAAGTGTACACATCTTTTATTGCCCACCTGAAGTACCGTCAATGCACGCACCAACGACCTCGATGCGATCCACGGACTCTGCACGGATCTGATCGCGAAGGGTTTAAGGTAGGAAGACTTCAGCAGTGCACATCCGTGTTACCTCTCGAGATGCAAGATCAATGCCGGCTCGCCGTGTATCGATACGAGATGCGTAAGGTATCCGCGCCAGGGTGGCCCCGTTATTGATAGTGGAGTTTTTTAATGTTATCGCTGGAGATGCAGTGGTAGTATAATAAACCTGAGGTCAAGTGAAGTAGTCGTAAGTAAATATTTGTGATTGCTTAAACAACAATTTTGTGAATAATATGAGATATAGTAACAGATTCAAGAAGGAATTGTTCGATTGTGTTAGGGCTGTAAATCTGGGTTCTATCCCAGCCAGGTTGTTGCAATTTGCGGAGGTGAAAAATCTCTGCTCACGTCAGGCGTTGGGCTCGGTCTTTTCTGTTGATGGGTCGATTTATTGGGTACTAATAGTGGAGTTACCTCTCTGGCGTCGGTGATAGGCCCTCAGTGCGAGTGGATACTGGACAACTAACCATAAATAAAATATCGGGTTTAATTTACTAATCACAAATTTATTTATAACAGGAAATTAGAAAGAAACATACCCCCACAAAGCGATAATCCAAGCAAAGTCTTGATACTACATTACGTTGCGGAACTTGACCTTCTGTTAGAACTAACTTCGCAACCGATTCTTACTTACTGTATAATACTAGCGCGCCTGATCCTCTGACCAGGGCAACCAAGCAATAATCCAAGTAAAGTAAAATTCAACACACTTGCGCTGAAGTAGGACATTTCAAACAAAACTCAATATTATTCTGAAGCCATATGTAACATGCAGCAGTAGGTTTAAACCACTTCTTATCCAATCAAGCTCACTCGATTTGAACTCTTTCATCCCTATTTCCGATTTCTTCATTTCTGTTTCTGTTCTCTGGGCCCGTTCGAAAATTGCTTTCCATAGCTAATAATCCTCCTCACGCTCAAACGGATGTTGAAATAAAATCGATTCCTTGGCTGGAAATAATATCTATGGTCCTGGCCTCCGTATTTTTCTTCCGCAACGAAGAAAAAAATAGAAAAAAGGATTACATAACGAAATTCGACTGTGACCGAAATAAGATTTCTCCCTGATAAGCCCTACTTGGTAGCTAGTCTTAAGGCATACTGCGTATAAGTACCTATAACAGAAGCTGAGATCGACGTCGTGGTCACCGAGATAAATTTGGTTTGCACGAATCTGCTGAAGCAAGAGGTTGGCAATATTTGTAGGATGCCATACTTTAGCCAGTGAAGACTGTAAACGATTGCATTCAACATCAGTCACAACTAATAGAACTCTGCTTTCCTTAACTATCTTTTTGTTGACAAGGTTCATCTATCTATTCGCCGTTTTGTGCCACGAGTTCTAATCGGATTTATGGCAAATAAGTGGGCCACACAGCCACAGCCAATAAGTGTTGGCGCCCTGTATGCGGTGAAATTTGGAGTGAGAATCTTAGAAAATCAAGCAAAATATGGCAATAGAAATGAACTTCTGAACGTCGCAAATCGATTGTATTTCACAAGAATCATTCTTTATTTCTTAGACGACCGAACCTATAACAGTATTATTATGAACATGAACGAGAGCAGTATAATCTTCCTGATGTAAAGAACTGGAAAAAAATACTTCTGGTCTCGTTTTGTTCCTCAATAAGGCCGAATTTGACATCACTTGAAATCAAAGTATATTGTGTTGGCCCCTTGCAATCCATTTAGATGATTTTTTGTCTATCCTGAGCGAGAGGTCCGCTAGAGCCCAGGGTCTCTGGCCCTAGTCCAGTGTATCCATTCGCAAAAACGGTGCTTCTTTGGAAGGAGGAAATCTTCTCCGATTGCGGCTAAGGAAGCAGCAGTGGGCGCTACGACGCGCTCAAAGTTTGACAATGAACTAATTTAAGTTATTTAATTATAGGTTTGTTCAAAATTTCAAGTAACTACCCACTCGTATATTTTCGGATACCCAAACTACCCACGTCATCCGCTGGCCATGAATATTACGACAATATGTAAAACAACTAAAAATTTAAAAAAAAAACTTTCAGCTCTACTGACGAGCGGAGTAGAGCAAACTGAGATGTACCTAGGGAGAGGGTCATGGAGATCCGGATCCGTTCCCCGAAAATTTTCAAATTGTTGAAAAATTTTAAATTTGTTTCAATTTTAAATTAGTATCAAATTCAAATTCATTCCAAACCAAAATTCTTTTCTGGATCTGCACCTGATAGACACAAGGATACCAACAGAATATGTATGAATATTTTGATATATTTTAAATTTCGATGAAAAAGCTAACTTTAATCGATTTCTTCCTAAACATATGAAAATTTCTGAATTTGAATCAATAGACTTAAATATGCATTCCGCTCTAGGGGCAGAACACTTGTGATATATTTTTAAAAACCTCAAAATTAACTGCATTTTTTCCAACAAAAGAGAAATTCATAATATACTTTGCGTTGTGTGCAATGCATTTTGAGTTGCGTGTAAGACGTCAAAACCCTACAAAAAACTAGCCCAAAGTTTATAGAGAACAGTAGCGTGAATTCAAATAAGTCTACCTTTCGAGCACAATTGGAATCCATCTCTCGTACCACAGCAGTAAAGCTCTAATTTTGCTCGATAGGTAGACATTTTTTAGGATTCACACTCTGCACACTCTTTGCGTACCTTTATACTAAGACCTTTGAACTAGCCCTACATTCAACAAAACGTCGAACAAAGTGGACGTTTGTTAATTAAAGATTAAATGCATTTTTTTCTAATTTGATGCAAATTTGTTATACATTCCTACACGCCCGTAGCCAGGTTTTTGTTTTGGGAGAGTCTAAAAAATTATTTCATAAATGTAGTTCTTAGTGAAAAAGCACTAAAAATTCTAAGCATATGTTGTCTGTTAAAATCCTAAACATATGTTAGAAAAATATCTAAAAAACCGTTCCACGAAACTTTACACGCATTTGCTAATCAAATCGTGTTCCGCCGTGATGAAGGACGAAAAAAAACGTCAAGGTTATCTCCATGGATAGGAATATACCAGTGTGAAATTCAAGTTTACCGTTGCACAGAATGTTCGAATAAAGTGAATGTCAAATTTGCTTTAAATCTTCTAATCAAGCAGTCGATTTGTAGATGCGGAAAATAGGTTCCACTCCTATTTTCATGCTCAGGCATCTTGCTCCTAGTTCTGTGACTTCTCTCTTAGTTTGCGTTAACTCAACTTTTTGAAATTTTTCAATTTGAATGGTACGGATCCTGTTATAATCGTAAAAACCCCGAGAAAAAAAAATGTATTTTTTCGTTTGACTCTCGTGGGGAATGGGTTTAAGACTATCTTCGACAATATGATCAGACAACTGAGAATAACTATTTATTTATCTATTTAAGTAGATTCATTCACTGATCCTATTTATTCTGAAATTGATACTTTTTATATCAGTGGAACTAAGAATTAAAAATATCACTGATTGATTTTTCTAGTTCAGAAGAATTTCTAGATCTCTGAAACTATGGCAAAAGTCAAAATGTAAAGTGTATTAAAAAAACTACTGATTTCGCTACAAAGAAGAATAAGAACCTTAGCTCTTTGACTTTTAGCAATCTTGAAAAACCGTTGAAACTCGATAATATTACCTAGATTAAGCCAATATTATCTGTGAATATTCGAAGGTTTTACTTCGGAATTAATGGGTTTTCTGGACAATGCAAAATATATATTTCAATGATTTGATCCATTAATGGAAACTACCCAGAATTTAATCAACTGAGGGAAACTACTCCGAAATTGTTTACTAATCGAAAAAAAATCACTTAGCACTGAGTATTTAATTATTAAATGTAACATTGATGACCACCAAAATAACTAGAAACTATAAATATGAGCTTGATAATTTCAGCATTCCTTGCTTCCGACTCATGGAAGAAAACACATCGAACATACTTCTCCTTTGCCGAAGATGGTTTCTTTTAGGGTTTACTGTTTTTAAATTACAGCAAATAATCCGTTTCCCGTGAAACTTTTGCAAAACTTTTGTCAATTCGTTAAATATGTTGACATTAATCTGCTCAGTAATTAGTTTGTTTATGAATAAACAAATTAAAGAGATGTGTGCAGGACACGACCACGGCGACATTGAAAATGTAGTGTGCAATATAATTCGCGGTGTCGGCGGTAAACCATGATGATGAGTTATGTTCTATCAACGACCATGCGGTAAAGTTGGGTGGAAAGCCCAACTCCTACCAGCAGAAGGCAATTGATTCTTCACATTTCCTTTCGATCATGGCCATATGAGCCTTCCTAGTCCTAGTTTTCCGTGTTATGTTTATAACTGATGCGCTCTAGAATACCTATCTTTCAATTAGGCGACCGCATACAAAAATCGCAAGGATAGAACATGCTTCGCAAAACCCGTTTCAAACATATTAGAATATAAAAATCGGAAATAAACTTCAAGCATAAAAATCGGACAGAAATGCTTCATCATAAGAATCGCTTAAAAAGTTCTCACCTGTAAAACTCGGCGAGGATGAACCTCCAGTATAAAAATCATTTCAAAATAAATAAATCGCTAGTAGGAGCATCCGTATATCTTGATGTTCAAGATTAAAAGTCTGCTCTGCAAAAACTGCTTTGTAAGAATCGCATGTATTTTTTCTGGTTTTTTACTGAAGGTTTTTTACCCGACTCTTACAAAGGAATGTCCCAGTCCTATTTTTATGCTTGAAGTTTATATCCGATTTTCATACCCTAATATACTAGAAACGGGTTCTACGAAGCATGTTCTGTCCTTGCGACTTTTATTTTCGGTCGCTCAATTTCATTGCTTCCATTTTTCTTAGTTTTAAATTTGCCGAAAACAGCCCACTAAATCGATACAATCATCGAAATATCACAAGTTTACTCTCTTCACGGATATGGTCGGACAAAGTATTCATTTTGTCCAGTAGTCGTTGACAACCGGGTTGTCGAACATCAATTGAGTTATTTGATGCCACGAAACGAGCACATATTTTAAATATTTTAGAATATTGGGGTGAAGCAAATTTGTGACGATGTGTCACGAGGGGGAATATTGAGACAAAATGCTACGAGGGGGACGAAGGGGTCTAATTTCGCCGAAAAAAAGCTACGTCATTTGTGTACGGCCCCAATGGGTAGGGTTACGATATGGGTCGAGCTAACTAGCGGTCAACATTTTCGATACGCACAAATTTTAATCTGTTATGCGGAACGAGTACCTAAATAAATCGAAATGAGCAAGAGAGTGTGCCGGTGTAAATACATTAAGGGATCATCCATAAATGACGTAGCAATATATGGGGGAGAGGGAAGTTTTGTATTTTGTGATAATGTGTGACGACAGGGGGTAGGGGGTCATGTCATGCTACGTAGCTTTTTTAAAGGGGAATAGAAAAGAATTTAAAAAAAAATACAGTGACAAGAAGGGCAGGGTTACCGTCAAGCTACGTAATTACCAGGGGGTATTTAGAGGTTTGTGACGAAATGCTACGATGGGGGAGGGGGGTGTTTTAAATCACTCCAAAAATGCTACGTCATTTATGGATGGTCCCTAAATATATCTGTAGGCTACTGCTATCGTCTCCACTCCGACATTCGACCAAAGATTGAGCTCGCCTGAGCATTGCTGAAAGTTATATATCCGAGGATGACGGCTTCGGCAAAATCAATACAGCCAATCAGAGCTATGGAAAGGAGACATCACGAGCGCTTGGCCGCTGGATGCCTAGACCTATCGTCGTCCCCAGCCCCATCCCCAGCGGTAGCAATGATCAAATGCAGTACTCATCGCAACGCATTGTCAACATGCCTGATTGCTACTGCTGTTCTTTACGATCCGACGTTCGACGGGAGAATGATCTCGCTCGAGGAATGATACTCTTCAAATAGTCGAGGATGACGTCATTCATAGAAGCGTAGTGTGCTGGGTGCTCAAATCTGCCGTACGAGACGCTATAGGCACGATGTTAGTTGTCTGGTAAAAAAGCAACAACTGATTCAAACAGGCACGCGGCATATTTATTTATAATTTTTCGTGTTCGTTTGAGTTACTAATGTGCTCCCTATTGACGGCTCTACCGGAGATAGATTGACTGATGTATGGGAGTTTTCACGTTTTCCGAGATCTATTCATTTGTGCTTGTTTTTCAATAGTGTGCTATTGAAATACAAAAACACTATAGCACCTATACCTAATACCGAACTTTTTCTTAATTTTTCGTCATTTTTTGAAGTAAAATGAGCAGGTGGTCAATATTTTCGGGAAGCAATCCGAAAAAAATATATTTTTATGGGAAAATAAGCACTTATTAGTTTAAATCGGATGAAAATTGTGGAAGTTATTAAATTTTTTGTGGAATGGAGATTTTTGAGTTTTTCTGGGTCAACTTATTGAACCGTCTAGATTCCATTTGTTTTCTAGGGTTTGTTTCATAATATATGAGATAATCTCTGTCAAAATTCCGTTAAACATGTAAATTGAAGAATGTTGAGAGAATTTAATGTAGGGTAATATTCGAATTTGTTTATTCAAATGATTCAGACTTCTGATAACAATAATTTCAGGTTCAGTGGAGTAATGTCATCAAAAATTTGGAATTAAAAATACGCATAATATTTACATTGTCATACAGAATCGTATATGTACAAAATAAGTTGTAAACTACACGCTCCACAACGCCTTGATACATACATCGGAAGCTTATGACGGTGCAAAATGTTAAATTCGGGCACTAGCTTCACGAATGATGACCTATTTCGTCACGTTTTGTTCTACTAACAATTTATTTTACCTTATTAAAACGTCTAGATTTTTATAATTTGAAATTATTTTGAATTCACATTGGCTTCTACGATGTACCGATTTTACTGTACTGGTTCACAAAACTTCAACATACTACAATATATTGCGTAAAACATCCAAGTGCAATTTCAAAATATTCTACGTTCTTAAAATCATTCTGAAGTTCAGATTTTGAGATTTTAAACCGAAAATAAGTCTTGTTCAATGTTCTGCATAATTTCAAAACACGAACTGCTAGATGTTCTAGGAAGGAAAAAAAATTAAAAGTTTTACAAATTTTTAAATTTTTAATACTTGACGTATGCAGTATCACATATTTCTACGAATTCGTATTGTTTGTATTAACATTATACAAAACCCAGTTGAGCAGCTAGCGTTTCAAAATATGAATTTTTACGTGTGCGGGTTTAGTTTACAACGAATTTTGAATCATAACAGTGTTATTTTATGTAATACACATACAATACACTACAAATATTACACGCAGTATTGCATACCAATAATTTGATGACTTATAATTTCATTGAGCCTGAAATTATTGTTATCAGAAGTCTTTAATCATTTGGATAACCGAGTTCGAATATTACCCCACATTAAATTCTTTCAAAATTTTTCCATTTACTTGTTTAACAGAATTCTGACAGAGAGTCACTCTCAATTATTAAACAACCCCTAAAAAAATTGGAATCGAGACGGTTCAATAAGTTAACCTAGAGAAACACAAAAATTGTCATTTTACAAAAAATTTAATAACTGTCGCAATTTTCATCGGATTCAAACTAATAAGTGCTTGTTTTCATTGGTTATTAGTAGGCTTTAATTTCCCATAAAATATAATTTTTAGGATTGCTTTCTCTTGCAGAAAATATTGACCACACGCTCATTTTTCTTCAAAAAATGACGAAGAATTGAGAAAAAGTTCAAAAGTTTCGTAAATAACGTCAGAACCAGTAGTCGCTTTAAAACAAAATGTTCTGACGATCAAAAGTGTATTCAAGTACCTTAAATTCAACATAATAATATTTCATGTCAATGCACTACAACTGAAGATATTTGGATTTTACTGAGCATATTTTTTATTTTAAAGGTAAAATACATTTTTTCACTGTAACTCGAAGACTGTTCTACTGTATATTTTTTGGACCGCATTTTTGATGATGATGATGATGGTCCCACCTCATACCCCCACAAAGGTGTGAGCTGAACGAGTTATCTAGAAGATAATTAATATTTTAAATCATGACAAGACCAGTTAACAAAAAAAACGGACTGGTTCAATTTACAGACATAGCCTTTCCTTCAAAAGAACGTAACCAGATATATTTCGAATATTCCATCAACAACCAGGGTCCATCAAGAAAATTTCCATTCCGGGAAGATACTTGATAGAATCGAGAATTGAACCCAATAGCTTCCATTTCTGATAATTCTCTGTAAGACTCCTCCCGCCTGACCAAGACATCGGTACTACCACCTGCTAAGGTGAGAAGTGACGAGCCTAGTGGCAGTGCAGAGTCTAATCGAGTTATATCATCCACATCAGGCCCCTTTATTGAAACTTGCGTACCACTAACCCAAGGCAACCCAGGGATATTCCTTTCCGGGAATACCCTGGATTGATCAGGAATTGAACCCGATATCTTGTTTTATCAGAAGAAATCACCAAGCCCCCCACTCAACGAACCAACTCCGTTATTGCCGCTATGGCAGCAATAACCGAGATTAACTCTATTGTCGAGCAAAGCCAGCAAAGCAACTCCATCATCAAATCAGACCCTGATCACAACAAAAGTCTAAAAGCTTCAATTCAACCCGATGAGCTCTTAGTACTGGTCACCATGTTCGATTTCAAGTTAGTCTCTATCTGTTTATCGCGCGCGTGGCTCAGACTTCTGTAGACATCTCATTATTTTTAAAAACTATAATAAACAATTAACAAAAATCCATCATCATCATAGCGAATATAATAACTTCGTGTGACTAAATGCAAATAATAGAAGAGAAAAAAAAATACAATCTTCGTGGTATTACATAGTTATTCAAATAACTCCAAAATATGAAAATTCAACAAATCTGTCTACAAAGCAGATTTTACGTGTGAAATACATAGTGTTTTGAACTCCGCTAATGTTGCCGCACGTTTAATATGTCTAGGCATCGAATTGAAAAAACTTATTCCTTTGTACAACAAGGAGTTCTGTGATCTACTAAATAAAAAGTTAGGTGTTCTTGCATCAGACGCGTTTCTAGTGTTGTACCTATGCACATCACTTCCTCTTTCAATTCGATCACACAAATATCGAGGTAGCATTCCATTAATAATTTTAAAAATGAACACCATTGTTAAGTAATAAATTCTTTGCTTCACAGAGAGCCATTGTAATGCGCTTAGCATGAAACTAGAGGAAGTGTATCTGTTACATTTTAAAATTAATCGCATGATTCTATTTTGCAATCGCTGTAACCTCAATATTTGTGTTTGATTGGCAAGAAACAAAATGGACGGGCAGAAGTCAATATGTGGTGAAACAATAGATTTATATAATAAAATTTTACTACTAATTGTTAAATCATTTTTCAGACGACACAATATACCATACTTTTTAGCAATCTTTTTGATGACATTGTCGATGTGAGACTTAAAGGTTAACTTATCATCAATGATTATTCCAAGATATTTTAATTCACTAACGCGATCAATAGTCTCACCATTTATTTTAACGTTAACGTCAGGCCTAGTATTAGCCGAAGAGATAATCATATATTTAGTTTTAGCAACATTTAACTTTAATTGTTTAAATTTTAACCAACGAGCAAGGGAATGCAAATCTTCGTTCAAATGCGCCACGGCTTCATCTATATCCTTAGCTGCAATGAACAGAACAGTGTCGTCAGCAAACAAATTTAGGTCACAAAATCGTAAAACTCGCCTCATGTCATTTATATACATAATAAATAAAATAGGACCCAAGACACTACCTTGCGGCACTCCAAGAGGATTGTCGAGAGGACTAGATACAAAATCGTTAAAACTAGTTTTCTGAGTTCTATCACATAGATAGTTTTCAAACCACTTATGTGCTATCCCTCCGATACCAAATCGCTCTAAAGTTTTCAAAAGTAAAGGTCTCGAAATTGTCTCAAAAGCGCGTTTCAGATCCAAAAATACAGCAAATATAGTTTCTTTAACCTCGATTTTCTCTTTCCATTTTGCTAACACTAGATTCAAAGCGGTTTCGCAAGAGTGTCCCTCTCGGTATCCCGATTGCTCCGGAATTAGCAAATTATTATTATTCAAATAACTCATCAGCTGGCCCTTAACAACAAGTTCTAAAATTTTCTCTAATGTGTGCAACATGTTAATGGGGCGGTACTCTTCGGCTTTATCCGTCCCAGTAACTTTGGGAATAGGAATCACAAGTGACTCCTTCCAAACTGTCGGCACGTGCCCAGTTTGTAGCGATTCATTTACAAGATCCAGCAGATCGTGTCCGATGACATGAAAGCAATCCTGTATCACTTTTGCATTGACATTATCGATACCAGCCGATTTTCCCAAAGAAAAACAAATATCTTTCAATTGTTCAAAAGTGATTGGGTGAAATCCGTCAAATCTACAGTTAGTATTAATCGGCTGTGTTATTTCCACAGGTTCACTGACCAGCTCAATACTTTGATTGATCAGTTGGATACTGTTAACGAAATAACTGTTCAATTTTTCAGCTATTATTTGTTCAGATTGTTCTTCTATCCCGTTAAAAGTTATGGACTGCGAGGAACTACGTTTAGGTTCAATTAAATTCTTTAGGATTTTCCATAACTCTTTGCTGTTGTTTTGATGTTGATCGATCTTCCTTTGAATATATTCACATTTGGTCTTCTTCAAGGCCCGTGAATAAATATTTCGCGCGTGTGTGTACCCATTCCAAAGACGTTCACTATTAGTTCTGCAAAATTTCTTGTACTTTTTATCCCTTTTACGTTTAAGACGCAAAAGATCTAAAGAGTACCAGCTGTTCGATTTATTTGAATTAACAAACTTTTGAGAAACTAAACTATTTGTACACTCTTTTAACAGTTAGAACAGCTGCCTTGTTATCCAAATTTCCATTCAATTCCGTAAAGTCCATGCTTCTCGAAACCAGTTGAGACATAGCTTGTTTCGAATATCTTTTCCAGCACTTGATTTTAACTTTCTCCTCTTCATGGTTAGGTTCATTCTCCAGTAAAATTGAAATTGTCTCATGGTCTGAAATTTTACAATCGGCCTCTACATACGAATGAACCCCATCAAAATTGGAATACACGTGATCTATCAATGTTCTACTGTGTCTGGAAATTCTTGTAAACTCACTAACCGTTTGCTTGAAATTGAAAAACTCTGCCAACTGCTTCAACTGATTCGAATTTTGATCATTGAGCCAATCAATATTGAAATCGCCCGAAATTACATTAAGTTTACTTAAGTCAACGAAATTCTCCCACCAGTTTTCTAAAATTTCTAAAAACCGTCGATCGCTTGAACTAGGAGAATGGTATACTACTGCAAAATTTCCCATCTGCATGCCTCTTTCAACTGATATACCCAAGAACCAATTATTATCAACTGCTTCGTTTAACCGAACGTTGAATTTAATCGATTCTTTGGCGTAAATAGCAACTCCACCGGTATGTCTGGAATGAGATAGGCAAAAAGCAAGTTTAAAACCCGGAATGCTATACTGATCAAATGCATCAGCATCAACAATATGTGTTTCTGATATTAAAACCAACAATGGACGTTTGTTTTCTACAAGATGTCGCATTGCGACAAAGTTTGTAGATAACCCAGCTATATTTAAATACAATGTTTCAGACAACCTCTCGTTTGTTAGTTGCTATTCACTTGACCAAACGTTGCTTTTTTTCAATTCTAGCAGTCTCCGATATACTGAACACTGCTTACTAAATGCCGCATGATTTACGTCCAAATTCATTTTACGTTCATTATTCTTTTTAATACAATTAACGCATTTAAAATCCGTTGACGAGCATTCAGATGTTCTATGTGCTCCATTACATCTGGAGCATGTTTCTTTATTCACGCATCCCGTGCTCTTATGACCATATTCTCCACAGTTGAAGCAGCGCAGCACGTTAAAGGCCTCAAAAACAGAACACCTATCCCAACCAATGTTTACCGCACGGGCTGACATCAGGCTGCTATAAGTGTCCTTATCAACTTCAATTATAACATTGTATTTGTTATATTTGAAGCGTGGATTTTGGAAATTGGCAACAACTTTAACATATTCAAACGGAATACCCTCATTCTGACTCTTCAATAAGTCAATGAAGACTTCTTCAGAGTATCGATCACTCATCCCCATTATTTTTATCTTCGGTTTACCGGGTATCGGTATAACAGCATTATACTTTTCACCCAGATTGCTTAGAATGTTTTCTTTCACCGACTCAATATTATCCCGAGTTGCACACTCCACAATAATCGAGCCATCTTTACCGTTTTTAAAGTTGCTAATTTTGTGCACCTTTGGATC
Organism: Topomyia yanbarensis; assembly: GCF_030247195.1. Taxonomy (NCBI): domain Eukaryota; kingdom Metazoa; phylum Arthropoda; class Insecta; order Diptera; family Culicidae; genus Topomyia; species Topomyia yanbarensis. The sequence continues at coordinate 362,125,791 of NC_080671.1, forward strand.
TAATTTATTTTTTAATTCATTCCTCGTGTCGTCACTCGATTGCAACGGCTCGACTGGTTTAATCACAATGACCGGGCGAGCCTTACGTTTCGTTTGACTTCTAGTTCTAATTTTATTCGTCCCTGTAGCTCCCGACAAAACATTCGCATAAGTAATTCTACTATTTTTATCAAAAACCTCGTCATTATTTCCATCATCGTCTATTTCAATTAACATCGGTTCATCTTCTTTATTCGTCAAAATTTTTCGTTTTCTACTGGGATTCCCGTCCGATTCAGAATGAACCTTCGTATTACTAAAATTCCTCTTTCTGTTCATTCCAACTAATTCAATTTCACGCTTAACATTTTCATTAAAACAACTTTTAAAATCTTCCAACTTTTTGGCAACACTGTTTTCCAAGCCAGCCAATTTACTCTCGAGAGAGTTGTTGAAAGACCTGATCAGTTTTTCTATTCCGTTTTCTACTGCGATGTTTATCTGTGCATCGATGTTTTTTCGGGCATCAGTGAGAGATTCAGAAATGGAAGCGAATTGTTCCATTTTCTTATCCAACTCAATGATTATCGAACTGACATCCTGCACACCAGAAGACTGGGTTGATAAACATTTTGCACATTTGTAGCAAAGACTTGCATTATCAGCCACCCAATTTACCATGGCCTTTGTTAACCCGGAACATTTTTGATGGTATTTATCGCCGCAAAAAAGGCATAGTACAAGACCTTCGGCGAGACTCACCGTGCCCGTACATTTTGCACACAGGCCACTCATTATAGGCAAATTAAACAACAGCTGGAGAAGCGGGACAAAACAAAAAAAATATAACACTGCGTCACCTCGCTGCTGGGAAACGTACAAAGCCAGCCGATGCAGCGAAATGAAATCCGAAAATCACAGAACAATAATAGTCTGTATGACTACACACTATACTTATCTGAATGATATTCCGATTAGCGATTAGCGCCCACAAAGTTTTCAACGAAAAGCAAAGTATTTCTCACAAATTTAAGCGATTGCTTCCTGCACTATGTACACACAAGTTACCATATTCACTTTCACAAAAGCAAGTTTAATTTTCGGATTCAGCACGCATTTTTTCATCAGGAATGGTGTACGAATATTGAAGTTCAGATTTTTATTTTGTAAACTAGTGTTATCAGTGTGTTAGTACGTCAAGAAAAATGATATTGCGTTGAAATGACGCGAAGCAAAAACTGTTTTCTCGGCAGTATTTTGAATGTGTTGCCTGGTGTTTATACTAAGAGTACAAAGTACACAGTATGCATTGATTTAATACGGAAATTCTGCTTCTATATTCGCGAATATCTGATTTCTTCCTTGCTTCTTGTCCTTACAAGTGTGAACTTTCTCAATGATGGTACTGGTTGTAGATTTTGAGGCACTTGACGCAGCTTTTGCTGTTGTCAATATTACCTGAGCAGCTACCACAAATTTTGCAATTGTTTACATTCAGATGTTTCTAAGCAGGGTAGACCGTAATGTGCCGTTTTATTCACTGAACTGGCACGTAATTGTTTGACCTTGATATGTACAAACAATTCTCTGTGTAAAGGTATTATTGCATTATGTTTTGTACTGCATGGCCAGGTAGGAGGAAATAGATCGGCCATCCGTCCTTCTCACCACATAAACATTATTTGAAATATCGGGAGGTAGTTTCTACACGTGCTCTTCGGAATGGATTTTATTTCTTCCAAATGTGACATGAATTTGCAAGTAAGCGGCGTCCGATCTTTTAGCGGAACATTCATTTTCTCAGCGTCCATATACAAGAGGATCTTAATTATAGTATTGACACACCCAAGCATGATGTTTGAGTTGTTCGAAATGAATGGTTTTGTCTGGACTAATATGTTTAGCGCTATGAGCGCTGGATGCATGATATGGTAGAACTCAATAAAGGCGGCTTCCGAAAGTTTAACCTCCATTTACACCTTCAAAAAATGTTCATAATGTGAATGCTCGGTCCTGCGCGAGTCATCAATAATTTTATAATCACCGTATTTGGTCGGAGCACCACTTCTTGTTTCTGCTACTCCATCATCTCGATAGATTACTACAGCAAGAATTACAGTAACAGTTCCTTTTGTTCTTCAGAAAAGCCACACAATATAAAAATAACTATTTTTGTCGTTCGCTTCGCACAGGCTCTAGCAATAGAATAAAGCACACTGAATTTCGTGACCGTTGTCTTTGGTGGTTGGAAATAGCCTCCTTCAACTTTTTCTCAACAGTTTATTCAAACCAAATGAGCTATAAATGTTTCGAAAATTCGCCGAAAAACACGTTTTGCCTTTCTCATATAAAGAAAGGCTATGCAATCACTGTAAAAATCGACTTTTTAACAGAGGCCCGGAGGGCCGAGTGTCATACACCATTCGATTCAGTTCGTCGAGATCGGCAAATGTCTGTGTGTGTATGTGTGTGTCATTTAAACTCACACAATTTATAATATGCAGTTGAGCATTGCGTCGCCGCCCCTCCCCCCGCCTTGCCCTTACACCTCCCACCTTCATCACTCCCCTCCCCTTGGACCACCTTCACGCCCGTATCTCCTTCATCCACCCCATATACCGAAGTAAGATGAAGGATTTCTGACGCATCCTCCACTCCCACTCTACTAACCCCCCATTCCCTCCACTTTCAAACCCATTCCACCAACATTTCAAAATATAATCACATGAAGATAACATTGAACTCATGATGATTAAGCTAATTAAATATTATTCTTTTGCCTTTCTCATATAGAAAGGTTACGCAATTGCTCCAAAAACCGACTTTTTAACCGAGGCCCGGAGGGCCGAGTCTCATATAACATTCGACTCAGTTCGCCGAGAGTTTTTTTTATGGTAAGGTTAAAAAAGCTTCAAAAGCCTGGCCTGTAGTGTATTGGCACTGTGTGGGACTCACGACTCACGTTCGTGCCTAACCACTAAAAACATTCCTTACTTTTTACGCCCTTCTTCCCCACGGAACTACGTCATCGTATTACTTCGTGGGGGAGGAGGGTTTGTTGCGCTTTCGTCGCTCCTCTTTCTGCTGCTCTATCTCGGAGCCTCGCTTGGTTCATGGAGTGGCACGACCTATGAGCTTTGATTTAACTCTCGGTTTCCTCTCCTGCTTCTTGTGTCCATCCATTACGTCGCCGTTTATTTCTCGTCCCTGTGGTGAGCCGTTTAGGTGCTGATTCCCTGAGCCATTCAGCTCATGTTTCCGTGAGTCATTCAGCTCCCGGCCTTATCACGATCCGCTTGGATAGTGCTCAACGGTGAACTCATCCTACTCCGACCTATGGTTCCCCGATGGAGGAATTTCCCCTGACACTGATACCTGCTTTCTTGAGTCATTTAGCTCTACTAAAATCTTCCAGCTTTACCGCTTATCCTGCTCCAATTGAGAGTTCCCCGACAACGGAATTTCTTTCGTTACCGGTGTTTGTTTCGTGAGCCAATTAGCTCCCCTTTTCGTCGTCACGATTCTGTCGGGTAGTCCACGGCGCCGAATCAGCCCTATCGTGAATTCCCCGGCGGCAGACCGCTCCTGATACTGATGTACGTTTCTGTGAGCCATTAAGCTCCCCGCCTCGTCTACTCGGTCTAGTCCCCGGCGGTGGACCTATCCTACTCAACGGCCAGCCAGCAGATGCTGAGGTCCATCCAGCGATTCCGAGTAGAGCGTAGCTTCCGGTTCACTGGCGCCCCAACGACCCACTTCTGGCTATTCGACGCGGTCTACTCGGTCTAATCCCCGACGGTGGATCTAGTCTACTCACGAGCTACCCGGTAGAGTGTCGAGGTCGGTCCGGCGATTCCGGTGGAGCCTGACGTCCGGTTCGTTGGCGCCCCAACGACCCGAGTCCGGTGCTACATCGCGTACTACTCAACTGGTCCCCGGCGGTTGACCCAGTCTACACCGTCGGTGAGCTTCCCGGCAGCGGAATTTCTCCCGAAACCCTATTTGTGGTTCTACTGCGGCGTTCTAACCAATGTCGTTACTTTGTTGGTCTCTTCGCCACTTCCTTTGCAGCTCGGAAAGTATACTCGTAACAACTCTGTTGACAGCGTTCCAGATATGCTCGTCGCGGCACATCTCTTCGACGATATTATCCACTGTTATATCAAGCATACCCCTTCGGACTTCTTCGAATCTGGGGCATTCGAAGACCACGTGTTCCGGTGTCTCTTGCACGTTCACACACTCCGGGCAAAGGGGTGACGAAGCGTGTCCAAACCGATGTAGGTATTTCCGGAAGCATCCATGCCCGGACGAAAACTGCGTCAGATGGATGTTCACCTCTCCATGCTTCCTACACACCTAGAAATAATAATGTAAATTTACGCCCTGACATATACGAGCATCAAAAATAACTTAGTTTTACGTTTGATTTTAATTTTACATGACGTTTAATTTCGTAAATCATGTAATTTTACTCCACATACAGCGTTTGTTCTGAATGGTAGGAAGTGTAATTTTATGTCATTGCGCATGTAAAGTATATGTTTCATGTAAAATTAAATGGAACACGGTAATGTTCCGTCATTTCGTAAATTACGGTTTGTTGATTTTAGTCATGTTTACAATTACGTCAACGATTAAATTCAGATTTTTTTGGTGTGTATGTACCCATTTGGGATGAGTCGGTGGGTCCACCTTCCTTTCTCCGCGTAATCCCACTCTTGCTACCACTTAGCCAACGAGTCCGCTCGAACCAGTCTCCTTGCATTACGTTCGTTTCTGCGCTGGTAGCATTCTACGTCCTCAGCCAGAGTGATGCAGATGGGAATCATCCCGGCAATTACGCATACCGCCTCCGACGATATCGTTCTGTACGCACTTGCGACACGAACAGCCATTAGGCGAAAAGTGCTTGTCAACTTCGTCCGGTTCCGCTTTGAGTTAAGCACAGCAGCTTTGAGTTCAGCGCAGCAGCCCAGGCCGGTACGCCATATCTCAGGATTGAGGATGAGACATTCGCCAGGAGACGTCTCGTGCTGCTTCTTGCCCCTCCGTGATTCGGCATGATCCTTGCCAATGCGCTAGTTGTCCTCGCAGCCGTCTCACATACATAGTCGACATGGCAGTTGTAATTCAACTGATCGTCAACCATCACACCCAGGTGCTTCAGCGCGCTCATCGATGGAATAGATTGTCCCCCGACGCTGGTCTCGAGACGCTGGATTTGCACTACCTCAGTCTTGTGGTGAGCCAGCTGCAACCTGACGTTAACCATCCAGCTTTCCACGATGCCTATTGTCTCTGCCGTCAGCATCTCCACCTCCTCAAGGGTCTCGCCCGTTATCGTCAGGACAACATCATCTGCAAAGTCGACGATCTCCACTCCCCTGGGCAGTTCCAGTGTTAACACTCCGTTGTACATAATATTCCAGAGCGTTGGGCTGAGTATGGAGCCCTGAGGTACTCCCGCCGCTACCCTAATCGACCTCTGCCCCGTGTTCGTTTCGTAGACCAGTACTCGGTTCTGAAAGTAACTTTTCAGAACCTTGCACAGATAGTCCGGAACCCGCATTCTATGCAGCGCTACGGCGATGGCTCCCCAGCTAGCACTGTTGAACGCGTTCTTCACGTCTATCGTTACCACGGCGCAGTAGCGATTACCCCTTCTCTTTTGCTTCAATGCTTTCTCCGCGTTCGCGATGATGATGCGGATGGCGTCTACCGTTGATATTCCTTTCCGGAACCCGAACTGTCTCTGCGATAGTCCGTTCTCATTTTCAGCGTAGGTCGTCAGCCTGTTGAGGATGACTCTTTCCAGGAGTTTACCGAGAGTATCCAGCAGGCATATAGGCCGATACGATGCTGGATCTCCTGGTGGTTTCCCTGGTTTTGGCAGTAACACCAGCTTCTGGATCTTCCATCTATTCGGGAAGTAGTCATTGTCCAGGCATTTCTGTAGGACTATCCTGAACATGTCCGGAAACGCCAGGATCGCAGTCTTCAGTGCCACGTTGGGGATACCATCCGGTCCGGGAGCTTTCTCCGCTTTCAGCCCTTTTGCCAATATAAGGAGCTCGTCGTTGGAAACCCGATTGTCACCTGCATTTCCACCATCTGCATCAGCGTACGGTGTAGGCGCCCATGCGGTTGGGTCGTGCTTCGGGAAAAGGCCCTCCACGATAATTTTCAGCTTGTCGCCGCACATTTCGACTGGCGTCATTGGACCCTTGATCCTGGCCATAACGACACGGTAAGCATTGCCCCAGGGGTTAGCGTCTACTTCTCTGCACAGCTCCTTATAGCAGGTGGACTTGCTTAGCACTATCTCACGTTTAAAAGCGGCCCTGGCCGCCCGGAATGTTACCTTACACTCTTCTCTGACTGCCTCAGATCTTGGTCTCTGAACGCGTCTTCTGGCTTTTAAGCAAGTAGCCCGGAGGATGCTTAGCCTTTCGTTCCACCAGTACGCCGGATGCCGGTAGTTCCTCGGCTCCATTTTCCTCGGCATTGTTATATCGCATGCCCTAGCTATTGTTTCCGACAGCTCATCGGCACTCGGAATTGGAGTGGCGCTGTCAGCACGAAGTGCTTCCACAAAAAGGTCCTTGTCGAATTCCTTTATTTTCCACTACCACTCGCCAGTCCTCACTCTCTGCGTCACCGTACGATTTCGCCGATCAATGGTGTAGTGGATGGCTTGGTGATCACTATGTGTGTACTGCTCACTAACTCGCCAATTCATGTCATCCATCAGCGACGCGCTGCAGAATGTTACGTCGATGATGGATTCCCGACCGTCTTTACGGAATGTGCTAGCGGAACCTTCATTGCACAGCTGTACGTCCAGCTTCGCCAGTGCTTCCAATAAGCTGTAACCTCGTGCGTTGGTCAGCCTGCTACCCCACTCCACGACCCAAGCGTTGAAATCTCCTCCTATAACAACCGGCGTTCGCCCGACTAACGAGTCGGTTAATGCGTCCAGCATCCGGTTGTATTGCTCTGGTGTCCACCGTGGAGGAGCATAACAGCTACACACGAATACGCCGTTTATCCTGGCGATCACGAAACCTTCGTGTGTGCTATCCACCACTTCTTGAACAGGGAAACCCCCCATCACTTGGATTGCCGCCATCCCTGCACTATTCACCACCCAGTTACCGTTATCGGGAGGGACACGATACGGCTCTGCAATAATTGCAACGTCGCACTTCATTTCTTTTGTTGACTGCCACAACAGTTGCTGTGTAATGTCACAATGATTGAGATTGTGCTGGGTAACCTCCATCATTATTGGCCTGCCTTTGCCTTTTTGTACTCTGGGCATAAGAAACCTCCCGTTATGTGGTCTTTTCCGACCTCATTTGTGTAGAGAAAGCACTTCGGTCGCTTTGTGCAGTCTCTAGCAATGTGTCCCTTCTCCCCACATTTTCTGCACAGATCAGATCTGTCGGGGCCTCTACAGTTTCTTGCCTGATGGTCAAACCCAGGCATCTGAAACACCTCTCCATTTGTTTAGTGGCTCTAGGGATCAATCGCAACGAGTACACCGACCACCCGATTTTGATCTTACCGGTCGACATAAGCTTGTTGGCTGCGGTTGGCGATAAGCGTATCACTGCTGTCTGTGTGCCCGCAAAATATCTGTGTGTATGTATGTGTGTATGAATGTATGTATGTATGTATGTATGTATGTATGTATGTATGTATGTATGTATGTATGTATGTATGTATGTATGCATGTATGTATGTATTTATGTATGTGTATGTGCGGATTTGTTAACAAAATGTCCACATCGGTTTCTCAGAGATGGCTGAACCGATTTTTACAAACTAAGATTCAAATGAAAGGTATACTATTCCCATAGGCTGCTATTGAATTTCATTTTCAACCGACATCTTGTTCCGGATTACGAGTTGAAGAGTATGGTTACAAAACAAAATTTGTTGATTTGTCCACATCGGTATCTCGGAATTTTCTGAACCGATTTTGACAAACTTGATTTTAAATGAATGGTCCATCAGCTGCTGTTGAATTTTGTGGGTGATACGTACGATCATGCAGCAAATCCCGATTCTAACGAATTCTGCGATGAATGTAAAAAGGTGAATTTTTTTCCAAAATGTAAACACAACTGTTGAATTTGTAGATCTGGGTCACCAACAGTCATTCAAAGTCTCTTTGGTCACACTGGCCACCATCGACGGATCCGGAAGCATCCAAATTCAGAATAACGGTTATATTGGTTTCTCGAAAATGGCTAGAACGATTTGATCAACTTAGTCTCAAATGAAAGGTGTTGCGTCCCCGGAAACTGATATTAAATTCCATCTCCATCCGACTTCCGACTCCGGAGTTACGGGTTGTGGAGTGCGATCACATAGAAAACTCCGATTCAAACCGATACCGCGATGAATGCAAAAAGGTGCTCTTATATATACTTACCAAGTGTAATAAGAATTAAAGACATTTCCATAATGTTATATTGTACGAACAAGCTTTTGAATCATAGTTTGGAGAAATGAGAAAGGCACAATTGCACCTCTAGGTGGATTAAAACAGGTTTTTTAAATTTATTTTTTAAAAATTACCCCCCCCCCCCCCCCCCCTCTGGCTACGTGCCGGTATTCATAGAGTGATCTGCCTCTAGATTCTACTTCAGTGCGTTTATGCTTCGTATCTCGCATCTTACCAAGACATCTTTTTACTGTTAAATAAAAACACACATATTTCAACAACAACTTTCGTTTTTCAAAGTTAGAATAATGACTCTTTAAAAACTCTACGCTACTTTTTCTAAAATCGTTATAAAATCTGAAAACTCAAATGCAGAGTTTGCCCTCCTCTAGCAAAGAATTAAGAAGATCTTGTTGAAATATTATGCCTACAAATATTAACCAACGAATTTATAACTTCTCAACCGATCCAGTGTGATCCAATGTTCTCATCTAGCAACATTAACTTTTTGAGAAGAGATTACAATAATAAATGTTACTGAAAAGGCGTTTTTCCTACTTTACAAAATTTATCACTGGATAATTAATAAATAATGATAATTACTAACTTTAACCCATCTTTTCCGTTCCGAAGCATTCGTAACTCATCGCATTACATGCAACACAGTATCACGAGCTCCGGAATGTTTCAGTACAAAAAATAAAGTAGGATTAAATCTCATTTTCCTCGCAATCACTCATTCAGCAAATGTGCTTGAAATGATCAAAGCATTATCACTAAATTAATTAATCTAATCCACGACAACACGTCCATGATGACAGTGATTCTGATGTAAACAGTTTCCCCGATATCGTCAGATGCTAACGAAGCCCCCCTCATGTTTTTGCTCTTTCCACGTTTTCTACAAAATAAGCTGGAGAAGGCAGAAAGCCACGATTAATTAGCTGTATATTAAAGTGAACACCACCTATCTGGGCAAAAGGGGGTTCGTCGTCTTGTACTCATCCAATCCAACAGCCAGCAGAAGCAGCACCGGCAGCAGCAGCGCAGTGCCACTCTAGTCACTCAATGCTGCTGCTTCTGTTGCTAGCAATTAAAGATCTAGAGCGTGTAGAGTTTGTATCTAGGCATGCTGCTGTGTACGTACGGCTTTCTTGATGAGACAGGGAAACATGCGTACCTATCTGCACCGCTGGCTGCCATGTCGCTTTTATTGATGCGTTTCGGGTGTGCGACTGCGGTGCGTTCACAATTAAATGGCAAATAGGTCAAACGCGTTCCACACGCCATAAACTTCAATCAATGCGTCGGAGTTCGAAGTCGTTCAATGGATGCGTGAGTGATTGGAAGACATGTGCTGAATTGGGTGATTCCAGCGAACTGATTGCGATTGGTAGTTTTCTGCATATGTATGCGTTTGGAAATGTATTTTGAAATAAAATCGCTGCAATTCACACAGATACGGCATATACTGTAAAAGATATGCAAACTTCATAATTTTGCACCATTACAAAAGTAGTTTTCTATTAGGTGAAATTAATCATCAATAAAACTGTATTGTCACGATAACTGCTATTACAGGGAATTTTCCTCTGCATAAAGCATCCCGCACAAATGAAAACTGTCGAGACGTAAGCGCAGTTGAAACTCCAAACATGCCAAGAACTGGCCACCAATAATGGGCCAAGGCGCGGTTTTCGCAGGCCTCAAGCTACATTTTTCGATAATGTAATTTATCATAATTTTCTTGTTCGTGTTTTTTTGTTTATTGCTGCTGCTGCTGCTGCAGCATTGTGGCAGAAGCTTCTTCACTCTCATACCTTCCGGCTTCGTTTCACATAAACGGATCCCGCGCGCTGTGCCGGGGCTACTCGCGGATGGCCTCCGCACCGGACTGACAGTTGGGATGGATCGAAGCGCGCATTCGTAAAATCGAGGTCAACTACGTGTACGTACCTGTGCTCGCGTGGAAATTTATCGCTTTTTCGGAAACGAATTTCATAAATAACAATAAGCATTTAATAATTTGCTGTCGAAGAAGGTGAACCGTTCATGGTGAAGTAAAAAAAAACACACGCCAGAAATTACCGAGTGTGTAAGAGCCGGCTTTGTAGCAACAAAAAATAGCAACTCGAAATGAAATGAATCTCGTTGAATTGGACTTTCCGGAATGATAGTGATCTCATCGGCGGAAAGATAAGACACAAAAGATTTGTTCATAGGGGTCAGCACGAATCATTGGCTGAACATAATTTAGAGGTCAGGGTATAGAGGTTTAATGATTTTGATCTTTGCTGGTGAAAATATTGAGAGTGAAAATTAACAGTCGTTTCGTTTAATGTTGGATTAATTTCATGCTGATTTCAAGAAATATTATATTTTACTGAAGATTCATGCTTCGTATAACCCAAATTAGTAAAACTGTAATTTAATACTAATTTTGTTCTGGCACCAAAATCACAAAAAAATGAAGTGTTATTTACTCATTATCAACGAGTTTATTTAGATTTTCGTGCAAAACAGTCAGGGCCGTAGCGTGGTACTCTGGCGCTTTTGGTGGAGTTTCCGTTTAGTCTAGTTGATACCGTCACATGGTATTATACTAGAATTTAATCCTGAGTTTTGTTCGGATTAAGACATTAGTAGCTGTCATTGCGCGAATGGTTGCATCCTTCACGGTAAACTGGATATACCCAGGAAATCGGTAGTGGTGTAGTACCCATAAAATGGGTAGAAATTGCTTACTAATAGGTTCCAATCCCTATAATATTTATCTATTTCTAGGTTCCACTCAAGCATGTAGCCAGAGGGGGAGCTAGGGGCAAAAGCACATCCGATTTTTTTTTCAAAAATAAATTTAAGATAAAACATGTTTTTTCGGTGACTCTTAACAAATTTGTATTTTGTTTGGTTTGAACAAATTAATGAAAGAATGTTGAGAAAGATTACTATTTCGAACTACCAAAGACACCGTCCACGATATCTACTCAGTATGCTGAGTATGACAAAAACAGTTCCTATCATATTGTGTGACATGTCGGAAGAAGAAAAGAAGCTGTTACTTTCATTCTTACCGTGGTGATCTATCGAGATGAGTGAGTCACAGGAGCAAGAAATTTGACCAAACTTAGTCTCAAATGAACGGTGTTGCGTTCCTAAAAACTGTTATTAAATATATTATCGCGATCCGACTTCCGGTTGCGGAGTTACGGGTTGCGGAGTGTGGTCACAGAGAAAACTCCAATTCAAACCGATACCGCCATGAATGCAAAAATGATTTTTTTGTTAAAATCGGAACCAAACATCTTGCATTTGCAGTTCTAGGTTCCTGACGGCCGATCGACATCTTGTTGGCCACATTGACTGCCATAGACGGTTCTGGAAGTGCACGGAAAAATGGCAATCTTTCAAAATTAAAAAACTTACATCAGTTTCTCAGATGGTTGGGCCAATTTTCACAAACTTAGTCGCAAACGAAAGGTATAATATTCCTATAGACTGCTATGAAACTTCGTACGGATCGGTTCTATGGATCCGGAAATGTAGAATGAATCGTCCGGTCACATAAGAAATTTTCATATAAGCCGGAACTAAAACTTTTTATTTCAAAGGGGGGCCCGAGGGGCAAGCACTGAATCTTCAATACGTACCGTTAAGTACCATAAAGCACATTATATACCGCCAATATTTAAAAAGTACTTGAAAAATTGACCATAATTTAATTACTGGAAAGTTGTTAAGTACAGATCTTTTGTACTTTAAATACGCAAAATGTTTTAAGTGCCGCTTTTATGTACTTTAAATACTTTAAGTACTTGTACAATGACATTAATAACATAAACTATCATATTAAGTTCAACAGAAGTAGCTTTAATTACTTTTATTATTCACCAAAATTTTGGAAGAAGTCGATAAAATAACCTCTTGAAAACTACAAAAAAACGGTGTAGTTCGATGCAATTGAAAAAAATATCCTCCAAAATCGGGAGTGGACTAAATCTGGGATCTTCACTGTACTATAATAGATAGGCAGTATTCGAAGAAGTTTCTTGTGGATGAGTGTAGAACGAGTTTGTTTCTACTTACTTAGGGTCAGCGGCGTAGCTAGAAATTCGGTTTGGTGGGGGTTTGGTGAAAATTGAACTGACCAAATAGCATAATTCCGAAACCGTCATATTTGAAGTCTAAAAATTTTAGGAATAATTTTTTCAAAAAATAGTAACAGAGCTCATTTCTTTAGCGAATTTGTTAAGACTATCATTTAAAACAACTTTATTGCAGGAATGTATACTACGTGTAGGGAGTATATCGAGTTTTAAAATGATGTTTACGAAATGTTCCTTAATCTATTTTTTCTCTTAAACAACTTTTTATTGTGAGCTTCACAAACTCAAGCTTTGGGTAAAATGTAAAATTTATTGTTTATAAATAGTAGAAGATCACAAACAGTAAAATCATAATAATTTATTTTAAAGGTACAAATAGCCTAAAATATCTTGATACCCTGAACACACAGAGCCTTCATGTCTTCAACAAAGTGGTTTTTAATAGTACTCCCCAAAATTTTGCTGAAGATATGAAAGTCTTAAACTAGATTTGTTTGAAGAGTAAATTCTTCATAAATACTTCCTGGAGAATATAACGTCAAAGGTATTTTATCAGATGATGTGCTGTTCAACGTTTGTAAAATTCATCGATTATACTAAACCTCCGAAATTGGCGGTTGCAAAATGATGTAATCTTGACCTTAAATTACTGTTTGCGAACATTTATTTTACCTATTCATAACACAACAAAAATTAAAAGCTCATAAAAATTTATCAGGACCTGCTCTGCCCATAAAAGCATAAGAGTCCCATATTGAAAAACAGCAAGCCGAGAAAAACGCTGTTGAAGATTTACATTTTCGTTGAACCTTATGGATGGGACAACCATGTTTTGGTATTTTTTCGATATTTTCCAAACAAACCTGATAATCTTTTTTGTGCATTGTTGATTCCGTGGTAAAACAGAATACAATCCAACAGATAACTCATTTTTGACAAAAATCCATATGGGACTCTTATGCTTTTATGGGCAGTGCTAGAGTCGAACGGAAAACGACATTTTTCATAAGTTTTACTCTACTTTCGGAAAGTGTTATCCTCGTTATTAATCATATTACGTTTTCGTCTCAACTCTACGCCTTTTTTATTCGATTAACGCAAATAATCGATTAATTGCGGTATAATCGAGCAAATCGAGTAGCTGCTATCAATTAATCGAGAGCATAATGAATGAAGGGTGAGCGGACGGCGCCGGTGGTTGAGTGGTAAGCGTGACCGCCACTCATTCCAATTTGTATGGGTTCAATTCCAGCAGAGGTCGTTGAAAAAATTTGTGGTTACGTCTTCCTTCGGAAGGGAAGTAAGCCGTTGGTCCGCGGTCCATGAAACTGATGGATCGATATTTAGTCCAGATAGAGGAATCACCTCTCTGGCGTCGGTAAAGAAGAAGTAGATCCAACTTCTATACTCTTACTAACAAAAAAATATCCTCCTCCCGTGATACTTGTGGAGTGCGCAGTAGTATATACGGCCTCTAGCAAAAGCAAGTACCGGACTAACCATTCCTTCCCCCTTTCTTTCCGCGATCTACGTTCGGGCCTGGCCGGCGCCGGTATTGATCAGGATTAGGATTACCAGGAGTTGCACATTGAAAGATGTTTCGCTACTCCCAAGCATCATTAACTTATTCTCTGTGCAACTTCAGCTAGTCCAGATCGATAACGGAGTAGCAGCCAGGGGTGGTCGCACAAGAACAAGCTCAAGCTCAAGCATAATGAATGAAGGGTGAGCGTTGAAAATGGAAGTCGCAGAACAAAAAATATGACAAGACTTCTCCAAATTTTTCAAAATGTATCCAATGACCTTGTTTTTTTTTGGTTGACAAACTAAGATTTACAAAGTAATCGATTATTGATTTTAATCGATTATCTTGGTCGATTATTCGAATGAATTAATCAAGCTCTCAAAAATTATTCGATTAATGGATACTCGATTATTTGCAAAAATCAGACATCACTAGGCCTGTTCAGCAAATGTTGAATGCTGTGCAATTTTTAGGTGAGCAGTTCTATGTTTCATATTTCTGTGTTTCCAACTTCGCTTCCTATTTAAAAAAAACCCTAATCCATATAACAGTACATCCATTCAAAAGAGAGCTTAACATGATAGGATATCTGAGGATTATGATTGATTTCAGATCTCTGGAATGAGTGTCTATTGGAATGTTTTCAGGCAGGTATTTGATATTGATGCGATTAGACAACTGCTAGATCAAGACCAATAGATCAGTCAGGATTTCATTCCCACAACTTTTCAAAAGTTCTCATGATGTTTAAAACGATAGGTTATCAATGTACTGATTTGATAATTATTATTGTAATATTGAATGAAGTCAGTCAGCATCAATGAATTATTCTCATCAATCCAATTATTTTTTTTGGGTGGGGGGCATGGGGTGCGGTTGAATCCTGAAGCCTTCTCTTGGCTACTCCGTTGCTTGGAGTTATTTATATAGCTTTTCATTTTCCAAGATATGTTTCAGATCGATCCGATGTTTATAATTTAGAAACTTTGCAGTCATCAGGTTCACGCAAATGAATTTTTTTGCATCGATAAGTGATCAAATTCCATGTAGACAACTTGGAATTGTTCGGCGGTTATTTTTAGCGATTGTAGATAGAAAAAGGAAATACGAAAATCGTTTTATCGAAATCATATTTGGCGAATTTAAATGCTATACTACTATATTGAACAATAAATAGGCGACAAAGGGTAATCCACAAACAACAAGCCATAACTTTTAAAGTATTCAAAACAGATATTTCATGTCTTCAGTAAAGTTATTCGCAAAAGTAAGAGCTACAAATTTGCTGAAGACATCATTTCAATACAATCACTTCCAAGAAAATTTATGAAAATATCTCACTCGTAGGTGGATTTATCAGCAAAAAAATTCTAAAAGCAAGGCCATATTGCACTCATTAAATTTTCCGAAGATACTATTGACCTAAAATTAGCCGTTTTGGCGTTAAAAATAGATTGCATGATTTTGATCTTATTTGTGGCTATGGGAAATGATAAAAATCTTTCATCCATATTTAATGACAAATATCTCTTTTGATAATAGTCCGATTTCAACAATCTATAGCTCGTTCGAAAGGTATTCGTATGTCCAAAGTCATATAAAGTGTTTATTTATGTCGTCAATTTCGGCAGATAATTTAAAAAACTGCAAAAAACACCATTTTTACACTTTCAAACATTCATATCTTGGAAACCAAACATCAGAATCAAAAACAAATTAATAGCGTTCTGTCTGGGTGATAGGCCTTTCATTTAAAATTAGGTAGATTAGAATTCTATACATTTCTTTTATAAGAAATGAGGAATTCCACGAAGATCCGTCCGAAAATCTTTAAAATCGTGACCGACCATCTTAGATTCCGATGAAACTTGACACATTTCACCGGCATGGAAGACTAAACATTTTCCACAGGTAATAAGATTATTTTGACACAAGAGCAACTTTTCAAAAGGGCGTAAACGTTCCCACGCGTATGAATTTCAATTTTTTTTTGTTCGATTACCGTATTTTATACAGCAAAACTATCTGAGAACGAGTTACAGGGAATGAATACTTCTGTCCGAAAAAATTATATACTGGAAAAAATGTTGTGTCATTTTTCAACAAAATAAAAATTTCTGTTAAAAAATTAAATTGCGAAAAAACCCATTTTTTTAAATTTTTATATTTTGTCAACAAAAACCTAAAGAGAAAGAAAACATTTTGAAGGTGATTGCATGATGGAGAAAAAATTGGTAAAAAAGTTTTTCTAACAATAACTTCAAACATGTTTTTACATTTCCTACTAATTGACATACAAAACTGTAATTTTATTACAGAATATAATTATAAGCATAATTTAAAATCAAAATGCATTTAACAAAAATCTTCCAAAATGTGATAGTTTTCGAGATATTTGAAATTTTGTTCCATCAAAAACAATTAATTCGTGTAATTATGCTCTTTTTAAAAGTTATTCGCGTTACCCAATCATAAAATCTCAAAAATCTAATGTTTATCGTTTTAAAAACGTAAATGCAACTTTTTCAGTGTATTTGGATCATGGAGAAGCTTTCAATAAAAAAGTTTTCTTTACAACAACTTTTGACATATTTTTATAATTTATACTATTTGCAGTCAAAAATACAATTTTCTTTTTGAATATGGTTCTATACGCCATTTTAAATCGAGATGCTCATAACAAAAATTTTCTGAAATGTAGTAGTTCTCGAGATATTTTAACTTTAGTTTTAACAACACAATTTTTTTTTATTACGACCTTTTCATAAGTTATTCGCCTTTCTCCATCAACAATAATAGGTTTTTAAAAAGGCCCATAAACTTTCCTGCAACTTTTTCTTTGACATCAAGGCGATATTGTAAATCTTTTGAAAGTTACATGAAAGCAACCAAAATATGATTCAACTATATAGTTTAATCATCAGACCCTATGGTTAAATAATATTTTGGTTACTTTCATGTAGCTTTCAAATGGTTTACAATATCGCCTTGATGTCAAAGGAAAAGTTGTAGGAAAGTTTATGGGCCTTTTTAAAAACCTATTATTGTTGATGGAGAAACGCGAATAATTTATGAAAAGATCGTAATAAAACAAAATAATTGTGTTGTTGAAACAAAAGTTAAAATATCTCGAGAAATACTACATTTCAGAAATTTTTTGTTATGAGCATTTCGATTTAAAACAATAAACATTAGATTTTTGACATTTTATGATGGGGTAACGCGAAAAACTTTTGAAAAGAGCATAATTACAGGAATTAATTGTTTTTGATGGAGCAAAATTCCAAATATCTCGAAAACTATCGGATTTTGTAAGATTTTTGTTAAATACATTTTGATTTTAAATGATTCTTAGAATCATATTCTGTGATAAAATTACAATTTTGTATGTCAATTAGTATGAAATTTTAAAACATGTATGAAGTTATTGTTAGGAAAACTTTTCTACCGATAAGTTCTCCATCATGCAATCACATTCAAAATGTTTCTTTTCTCTTTAGGTTTTCGTAGACAAAACAGAAAAATTTAAAAAAATGGGTTTTTTCGCAATTTAAATTTTTAACATAAATTTTTGTTTTTTTGAAAAATGACAACATTTTTTTCAGTGTATATTTTTTTTGGATAGAAGTATTTATACCCTGTAACTCGTTCTCAGATAGTTTTGCTGTATATAATACAGTGAACGAACAAAAAAAATTTGAAATTTATACACGTAGAAACGTTTACGCCCTTTTGAAAAATTGCTCTTGTATCAAAATATTCCAATTGCCAGAGAATATCATGGAGATTCATACACCGAACACACCTGCAAAGTTTCGTTCGAATCTAAGATGGTCATATTTTGCCGTCGGCCGGTTCCTCATGGAATCCCTCAAATGTAAAAATATCATACTTAATTAGCCTAATCAGCATTAGTTCAATGTTATCTGTTCGCTAACTCATTTTGTCATGCGGTGGTGGGCGTGTGAGGAGGGCGAAATCCCTCGAATGAACGACGCCCCAGCTTAATTTTACATGCTTTGTGATATAGTGGTGGTTTAAAGATGACGGGGTTGAGAGGGGAGGGAGTATGAGGGCTGGGTGGGGTGGTGGTCTGAGGGGTGATTTAAGGGGATTTTAAAGGGAGGGGAGTGAACAGTAGAGAGGAGGGGGAGTAACCCCTCTCCGTATACCATCAACCACGCACCTGTTAAAATCCAGAAACCTTATGCCAGTCAAAAAAAATGAGAATATATGAGAAAGGCAAAAATAACCTTTCTATATGAGAAAGGCAAAAAAATGAACCAAAATCTAAAAAAGTGAATTTTCGTCAAATTTTTTTTTGAGTTTGCATCAAATCTCGACGTTTTATGCACCTTAAAGACATTTGGCATCAAAAATAAAAATTCTATTTTTAATTTTTCCTATAGTTTATATGGGAAATTTCTGTGTGGCCGCACTCTTAAACGCGTAATTCCGGAACCAGACTTCCGATCGATGCAAATTTCAATAGCAGCCGATGGGAAGATTGCACCTTTCATTTGAGACTAAGTTTGGGCAAATCGGTCCAGCCATCTCAGAGAAAAATGAGTGACATTTTTTGACTCATACGCACATACATACACACACATACACACATACAGACTTTTTCCGATCTCGACGCACTAAGTCGAATGGGATATGACACTCGGCCCTCCGGGCCGGGAATAGGTTGGCGTTTTATAATGCACATGATTTAATAGACAAAAACCAAACCAATGAACAGGATAATTAAACATTTGTTCTTCGTGTTATTATGCCTGAAGAGAATTGGTAACTGGTTTTCGGTCCTTCTCGCGAATTGTTATCTTTCAAATCTCATACACGATTGAAGTCAGGGCCGTGCGCTGAAAATTCCTATGGGGAGGGTTTTGATTTTTGTACGATTCTTGTAAAAGAAAGGCATCGAAACCCTCAAACTTTGAAGATTTTTTCCGAGCCCTGGAAGGCCGAGTCTTGTGCACCAATCAACGCAGCACAACAAATTGGGTCAATGTTTGTTATCGAGAAGGAATTTTCAAAAGACACGACAAAGATACGGAGATGTCGATCATAATGATTTACGTATCTTTGAAACCTCTTTCGCAGGGAGTCTTATCCTTCCTGGCGCTACTCGTTCATATTTGTCTGTTCACTGTTGCTGAGAGTTCTTTGGCGACGATATTTCTCTCGACACCGATGTCCATTTTCGCGAGCCATTTATCTGTCAGCCACTCTGATGGAGCGATCATTGGCGGTGGAATTTCTCCAAACAACGATATCCCGATTTTCGCCAACTTCGTGATTTTCCTCCCTAGGTCCCGATGGTAGGCCGCTGACTAACCTTTACTGTGTAACTGGTCAACATGCAACTGCTGCTAATATCTAAATATGTCGAAACGTGAAACGATCCAGAGAAACAGACCAACTTAAGATACATCCCCTTCCAGCCACCCTTGCAAGGTTTCGTTCATGGTTTCTGCACTGACTTCTTCCTGGAATAACTCAACTCAAATGACATTTTATGTGTGAAAACGTCTCGCAGTATATTTTTTTACCTGAACAAGAACTTAAGAATTTTTTAAAAGTACTTCAAAACCCTCATGGAAGGGGTTTGAACCCCCTAAACCTTCCCCTTGAGCAGGGGCCTGATTGGAGTCATCATCCCACTTACACGGTGTATTTAGTAGAACAATTTTATTCGAAAAAATCGGCATCGCTAAAACTTCAACATGTGATAGAATGGGCTTTTCCCTTTCATTTGAAAGTAAAATTAAAATATTCTGTCGGGGGCTCCAGAATAGAGGTGTGCGCCGATGCATTTTTAATCGGCGGCGGCGTAAGCGACATTTTTGGCCGGCGGCGGCGGCGTTGGCGGCGTCACGCCGTTGGACCCTACCGGCGGCGGTGCGCCGGCGTGTGTCGGCGTGACGAATATTCACGCCTATGTAACTAAAAAAAATTCTTGACTGTACAATTCCTTTCCCAAATTTTCGGTTTCTATTGTAACAGACTTCACAGAACATACAAACAAACGTTACAGCTTAAAGAAAATCTAAAAAAATCATCGCCCGCGATGTACTAGCGACATCTGTTGAACAAATTGCTCAAAATGTAATTCTCGCAACCATATCAATTTTTTTCAACTGAAGCTCCAATAGTGCCCACCCTGCTTGCCAAATGCAAGATAATAAATGAAAGGTGGAACTATTTTT
Organism: Topomyia yanbarensis; assembly: GCF_030247195.1. Classification (NCBI taxonomy): domain Eukaryota; kingdom Metazoa; phylum Arthropoda; class Insecta; order Diptera; family Culicidae; genus Topomyia; species Topomyia yanbarensis. The sequence continues at coordinate 362,146,068 of NC_080671.1, forward strand.
ACAGTTGTGAAATTTGAAGAACGAAATAGAAAAATTGTCGATGTCGCATACTACGACTTCGCATGAAATAATGATTGCAATGGACAAATTTGAAGAATGTAGAGTAACGACTGTATTTCAATGACCCATAATAATTATTTATTGTTCTATATTTGGGAAATTAAGCAACGGTAAAACAGTTTTTGTGTTGTTTGAGGAAATTAATTGTTGTTGTCGTTTCATTGTTTTTTGTTTCTATTTAGTCATCTTTACCGTAAGCCCGGGGACAATTGACTGCTCCCATATATTGAATTCATAAGCAAATTTTGGGGGTGATTTGGTGATGTCATGACGGCTCGAATGGAGCAAAATTTGAAAAAGGCGCATCCCATTTATTGTTTTCCATATCTGTGGAAAATAATCAATTTAAGCATTTCTACCATTTTTATTTGCTGCTAGAATTCTGATAAAAACACAAATTCTATTCGAAACGAATTGTTAAGCTTGGTGGTGATGTACTTTCATTGGCCAAAATGTTTTTCATTTACAATTCTCGAGATAAAAAGCACTAATGATTTAACGATTTCAAACTTCACACAACAAGGAAACCAAAACATGTTTAGGAAGGAAGAGAGTCGGTTGTTAAAAACAGACTTCCAGCTAAATATTAATAAGATTTATGTAACTTTGCTAACGTTCTTCAGTTAGGGATAAATTTATTCTCTAATAATAGTTTTCTTTATTCACATTTTGGAATAAGCTTTTTCTAAATGTTGATTTAGCCGCATTGACGGCATTCATAACATACGTAACGAAACACGCTTTTCTCTGGAAAAGCGTGGTTGTTCGTGGTACTCATACAGAGAAGGCATACTAGCGCCACCATTAAATCGGTGGTGCATATATGAAACAAGCACTATCTATCAAGCTGTCCCTGGGTTGTTTACCATCGCTCTTTTAGAATCCCTCAGATATCAGGTACCCTAACACGAGGCGTTATTATTGGCATTACTGCGCACAAAAAGGCACTTTTAATGATCGTGTAAGGACCTTTCAAGGTAGACACATTATCTCATTTTCCAGGCTGGTGTTTACTTTTACTTCTTGTAAGTACAAAATCGCCACAATGATAAGGAATACGATTCCCTGGTACTACATTTTCTTACAACGTACGATCTGCTTCTATCTTGAGTGCAAAGTATGCTCGATGTGCTGCAATCATACAGATCTACACCCTGACGAAACCTAAATATACAGTTACTATCAATCATAATCATTTCACGACTTGACGTGTTAGCTCCTGTTAGGTTGAAACTAATCACTAAACAAGTCTGATTGAAAATGGCCTGAGCGTATCTCTAGTTTTCGTAGCACCTGCACCCCGCCAATTTCTCCAGCAGTTCCGGGGACCAACAAATTCTAATCCATTGCATACATTCTTACCCTCTGCATCGCCATATCTGTGCACCAGCGTCGCGAAAAGTCAAGATCACTTTGCTCAACTATTCTTCGGGAAATTTTTTTTAAAATAGGTAACGATTCAATCAATTATAAATAAACCACGCATTGAAAATAATTTTTGTGTTTTCACAAAACTAGTTCACGCAAAAAAAGATGACATTATACTCAAATGTTTACGTAAGTATAATAAGATTATGTGGAAAATTAATTACTTCATGAATTACATCATGAACAGTTTCACGAGCTCGACTGGTGAATCGTGTGTAGCATATTAGGAATTAAGAATCGGTTAAAAATCAATGAATATTACACTGCGTTCCAGTGAAATTGATTAGGTGCAAAGATTAGGATCAGGCACATAATCGTAAATTTCAGGCACATATATCTTGAAAGTGGAAGTTTTTTTTTTAATTTGTGGACCATTTCACGCACACGAATGGTGAATTGAAACTTATATGCTCACAATCATAACCAGTTGACGAAGCAAGAATGGATCTTTGAATTATATAACGAGTGTCGTGTAATGGTTTTCGAGAAAATATCAAGATTATTTTAATTTTGTAATCCAATTGACGACCACTAATACCAAATAATGATCAAGATGTGATAAATCATGAATCAGTTAACGTCGTATATTCGGTCCATAGACAATGTTCCTAGATTTGTGGATAAAATTATGAGCCAATAATTTTAGAGCTCGCGAATTGTCGGCGCGGGAAAAATGCAACGGAGGCGCGCCGCCAATCTACCGTTCGGCGTCGGCGAACGTTAAAAATTACCGGCGGCGGCGGCGTGGCGCGGCGGCGCACAGGTCTGCTCCAGAACAACTTTTTATTTTAAAGGTTTTTTGTTTGAAAACTTGGGGTTTTCAATGAAACTGGTTCTCATTTTTGCCCCTAGGTAGTACTTTAGACATTCAAATATTACCAAAAGTGAGAATCTGATGGACAATTCCATTGTGTACAACTTTGTAGAAAACTATATCGCAATCTAAAATCGCCAGAGAAAGCTATTAAATTTTTATCAAAGTTTCTAGATTCGCACGGGGCCTATTGGTTAAGAAGCTTGATTCCAAAAACATTTTTATTTGTAAAAAAATGGATTGCCTTATTTTAACAGTGTTCTCAAAAGAACCTGCATGCTAGCCTACTAGTCCTACCTTTAAGCGTAAAAAGCATAATTCCACCGTTTTATGCGCACCAATGATATTTTAGGAGCATAGAGATATAGAGAAGAGTAGATAAAATTTGAACGAAATTAAGACTCTTTTGAAAGATGCTGGGTAATGCAGCGGAATGAAACAGTTTTTTTCTGTCGCAAATATATTTGTTTCTTCTTTTTTTTCTTCACTCATTCTGGAGTATGCTTGATGTAATCTTGAATCAACCTTTTTGCTCGTTACCATCCTGTGGGATATATTTGGCCTAAATTTTAACTTTATATTTGATCAAACTCGATTAGATATTCAGTCATTTGATTTGATTTCGATTGAGAATCCTGATTGACAGTTTCATGAAGGAAAGAAATATATTTCGATGAGATTTATGTTCAAGTTTGTTAACTTTTGGGAACGGCTGTACATTGAACAGAAATCGCAATAGTAAATAAGAAATAAAAGTTTTGTCTATTGTACGAAGATAGCGATCTCAATATAAAAGTAGATATAAAAGGTATCACCTTTACCCGAAAGACGTGTTGCTGTTAATGTCTCGATATTCTGAACTGAACTGGTAGCTCTGTCTTCTTGATATGTTGTCTTTGCTCTTATCCCATATTATGAGGGAAATCTTCTATAAACAGACTTGTATTACTTTGAGAATTTACTGAATGTATGGTCCAGCCTGATACTTTCTTGTTCATTTTCTGATCCGTCTACAACGAGTAACGACTCCGGAATTTCTTCTTCAAAGAAATTATGAAACATGGTTTTGTTCTTTTTTCTAAGATTGTGTGAAGTGTGTTCGATTTGGAAATAAAATTTGAGGACAAGCAAAAACCTGCATTACAAATTCTGATGAAATGAATCTACCCCAAAAGATAACAAACATGGATCCAAAACTCGAAGAGCTTTTTTTCTTTTTCAATCATCTTTCTTTTAATGTTGATAAAGACAAACAGGATTCTCAACCTAAAATTACAATAAAATCCGTAGTTTATTACAATGACTCCAACTGTCTACTTTAGTTCATTCAAATATAGAGCTTTAAATTTAATCCAATTGTGTTTTACCAGGCAGGATAGGATCAGGAAGAAGGGTCTATCTAGTTTACATTAGCTATCCCCTAGAGCGAGAACTGAAAAGAAAAAGGCATGATATAATCCGTTTCTACATTAATCAACAAGATGTTAGATTATCGAGTAAATTTGGTCAACACCTTTCCACACCACCTTGTTCATAAAGTGTCATTTTCGCCCAAGACTCGGAGAAATCTGAAAATATAGTTTTTCTGCTGAGAATGGGACTTTGTATACATTGAAATTTATTTGAATTTACTGTTCATTTAAACCCAACATTTTTTATATCATGGGCCCCGCGCACACTGAAGACTGATAAAATTTTAATAACTTTCTCGGGTGATTTTATATCGATTCATTGCATTCTACGAAGTTGTAGACAGTGGAATTGTTCATCAGATTCTCACTTTTAGTATTATTCTATAGTACCAATTAGTAGCAAAAATGCGATTTAAATTTATCAAAAAACTTAAGTTTTCAATCAAAAAACTTTAAAATAAAAGTTTTTTCTAGACCCCCGATAAATTTTACTTTCAAATAAAAGGAAAAAGTCCATTCTTTCATATCCCGAAGTTTTACGGATGCCGAATTTTTTTTTAATAAAGTTGTTCGACAAAGACACCGTGACTTAGACAAGACCATGCGTTTTCCATATGCACATTTAATGCCCTGTGAATTAGTTCCCTAGTTAATCAAATAAACACTAAGCAAACATAGAAATTAACTTGATCAGTCCAAAGAAATGTCAGCTAGATTGGCACCACCCGATGGATACGTGTTCCCTTTCAATACCTTCAAATTAACGAACATTTAGAATTTCATACTACAAATATACGCAATTTTGAAAACAATAAAATAAAGACTTCTTTGCAATAAAACAATAACGGAAAAAATAGTAGCATAATCAAGGTGGCTCATTTTCAAAGATAAAGGGCGAACACGAAATTATTGCGACACCGAAAATGTCATGCCAATTTTCTTATAATGTTTAAAATCAAACCAAAATTTTAGGGTAGTTTTATACATATATTTACTTCAAAAATCAAAAGAAAAGTTAATCGATGGAGCCTTGAGTGTAAAATTGAACGCATTTTCACTTGATGCCCTCCATCAAAGTCTTTACAGTGTCATCCGGTACCAGTTTCTCAGTTTTTTTTCCATTTTCTTAACATGTCCTTCTCGTCTTTGACTGACTTCTTGCTCTTCCGAAGTTCCCGCTTCATCATTGCCCAGTACTGCTCTACCTGGCGCAGCTCCGGACAGTTTGGCGGATTCATACCCTTTGGAACAAAATAGACAGAATTGGCCTCATACCACCCCAGGACACTTTTAGAATAGTGGCATGATGCCAAATCTGGCCAAAATAGCGGAGCTTCGTCGTGCTTCTGCAAGAACGGCAAAAGGCGCTTTCCGAGGCACGAGATTTGTAGATCTCGCCATTTACTGTGCCCTTTGCCACGAAAGGCTCACTCCTCAGTCCGCAAGAGTAGATGGCCTGCCAAATGAGATATTTGGAGGCGAACTTCGACATTTTCTTCTTCTTAAATTTGTCGTCCACATAGAACTTGCTCTTGCCGGTGAAAAACTCCCACCCCGGAATTTACTTAAAATCGGCTTTTATATACGTTTCGTCAGTAGCTTCTCGTAGAGCTTCCGTGCCCGAGTTTTAGCCGTCGATTGTTGCCGCTCATCGCGGTTTGGGAAGTTCTGTACCTTGTATGTATGTAGTCCAGCTCTCTTCTTTGCATTCTGGACGTAGCTCTGCGACATGCCGATCTTTTTAGCCAAATCACGGCTTGAGACGTTGGGATTTGCTTTAATCATCCGCTTCACCTTTCCCTCCGTCTTTTTGTTCTCCGGTGCCGGTTTTCTTCCAGCTCCTTTGCCGTGGTCCAACGTCAACCGCTCCTGGAACCGCTTCAACACTCTGGAGACGGTTGAATGGTGAATGTTCAACATTTTTCCCAACTGTCGGTGCGACAGGTCAGGAAATTCCAGGTGTTTGGAAAGAATTTGTTCTCTCGACTCGCGTTGGTTCACCTCCATTTTCGTTGAATCGAAAAACACGACTTCGAGTTTGACAGCATATAAACAATACACATCAATGAGAAAGTGTGCAAAATTTGGTTGATTTTTACCCAATGGAAAAAATGTTATGCCCTGTTGAATGTGTCGCAATAAGTTCGTGTTCGACCTTTAGCATTGTTGATGAATCACCTAATAAAAAAAGTGATAAGGGACGCGGACGAAAGTAGCTGTTAGCCGACATTACATTATTTAATTGATTAAAGTAGAAAAATCATTCATTACTATTAATAAAATTTAACGAAATTCTTTGGGTTTTGTGTACTTTTGGGGGATAAGATTTTACCGAGTCTTAGGGGCCTGGCTTGTTTTTGAGAGTTAGGATTTTAGCTTGCCTTCAGAAGGGTTAATTAACCCTCATCACATTAGGGGTTTAAGAGGCCCGGCTAGTTACAGTTCTCTAGTTCAAGTGAATTTGGAATACAAATGATCGAGCGTTTTCGGGCTTTCGATTCTCTCATCGATAAAACGATAAAAATAGGTTTTTGATTTCGTTGGGTCGTAAAAGCGATGGTTATTGAAGTCACAATTTTAGTTTGCCTTTTTTAAGGTTAAATTTCTTATTTTTCTGTTGAAATTAACTAATTGGCAAACAATCGGTTTTGTTATTTTTCTACTTGAGTGGCTGTCGCTTTAGACATTCACTTTCTGGTATTTGACAGGTGAGAGATAATCGAACTTTTCTGATAAGTTGCAAATAAAAAGCGCGGCAAATTTATCTTTTTGCTCCGAGCGCCAAATACACTCTATCGCAGTGTTTCGGTGCGAAGGTCAAACGCGTGATTCGTATAATGTCTAATAGAAACTAAATCTAACAATCGACGAACTAAAAAAAAATCCAATAAATTCACCGTTCATTTACCGTGATTTACTGACCACTATGCCCGTTGCGTATTGTTTCTAAATCGTGGTATTATCGTCAGTTTGACCGTCCAAAATTAGTCTCAATTGAGAGATAATTTCGCCAAATCTCCACCACATGTGCCCATTAATTGTTTTCGAACACCACGTCCAAAAACCTGACTTAACACTTTTAGTACCGAGCATTCCGACTGAACGGCAACAGTCTCGCACCAATCGATCGCCGAGATTTTCGCCAGCGCCGCTAAGTTCCAGAAAAGTTGATTAGGAAACCGCACCAAAGCAGCACCACCGATAACCCCTGTAATGCACGTGGAACAAAACTAAACCGCCCCACCCCGCCTGATTTGGAGCCGGGCTAAACGTGCGCTAAAATTTGTCGATGTACCGTTAGTCCCGCAAGTTTATGGTCGGTTCGGTCCGGCGGATGGTTTTCGGACCGACCCGGGGCCTAAATCAATTCACTTTCTTTTCGAATTTAGGTGAACCGTCGTGGCGCACAGTTGGTCAGCCGCCGCAGAAATGAAATTAAAAGAAAAACCACAACCATGCGAGTCTTCGAAGCAGTCGGTAGAGTGGAAGTACCCCTGAAACCACGGTGCAGCACAAATTCGATTTCAGTGAGGGCCCAGTTTCTATTGAGGGACGACCGAAATTATCGGGTGGTGCTTCGGTGACCTTAATTCTCCCCAACACTGCACCACGGCTCGATGATTATGACCATTTAAAAATAGTTCACCGAACACTATTGGTCGTTGGCGAAGAGATGATGATGATGAATCTGTTGCTGATGATGATGATGATGATGCAGATCCGAGGTCTTGAAACTGTGGCCGCGTTTGGGTGTGTGCCAGTCGATCGATCTTGGCGCTTTTAAGGCCAAGCGCCATGGTCGAGTCGTTGGATGGATGCGGACGGATGTGGTAAATTGATCTCCTCGCGTCGTGTATGGAAAATTGTAATTGAGAATGATTTAATTTCCGTCCAGGTGGAAATTGAACCAGTTTTCTGGGGTAGTAGATTTTGGGTAATTCGCCAGTTTCATCTTCAGCAGAAATAATAGACTGTACAACGATTAGATTACCAAATGAGTGGCACTTATGCTGAAGATTTGGTAATTTGAGAGTCTTATTTGTGCAGTGTACTGGAAACTGTCCATGCCAATATTTCACTAGTCTGGTTCACTTATTTATTCTGTAGTAGTGGTTCTAGAGCAAAGTATTTCGCAATGCCATTTCCATGAATACCTTCTAAGATATATAATAGGCTCATTTTTTGATTTTTGTTGAAAAAATCCCCTAGTTTAACTAGAAATTAGCTTTATGCAGTAAAGTTATAGAAAATAATTACAGTTAGCAATTATGTGAAAAATAACCTATTTGCTATTAATCGATTAATCGAAATATATTGAAAACTAGCAGCTCCATATTGAGGACAATGCACAGTGGTCGCAATGGTACCGAAACGTGCGTTTAATTAATTATGCTCTAGGAGTTGACTGATACATAGAATGTGATTTGGTGTGTTAGGAATACTTTTTTGTAATGTATACTGAAATGTGATTAATCCACCTAAAAGTGAGATAGAAAATTTATTTCTACCAACTTTCGAGATACAGGCACGATGTCAATGACAAAGTTGTAGGAAATTTTACTATGAGAAAACTTGCTAAACATACAAACTCTCCGAAATGTAATGGTGTTGAGATAAAGCGCGTTGTTCGTGGAAGGCACCCAAAAGATATTTTTTTCATTATAACTTTTTTCTGAGAATTTTTTCAATTCTTTAAATGTTCTAAAAAGTTATTGGAATTGAAAAACTACAGATATTTATCGAAGACGTCAACATTTTTTATTTGAAAACTTAAGAGTTATTGAATAAAGTAGCTTAAAAATACCGCCATTTTGAACGTCAATTACTAGAAGATGTGGAAATATGTGGAAGATATTTCGATTCTATGAGAAAGACAGTCAAAAGTACTATAAGAAGAAATCCTAGTCACAACGGGCATCAACTGGCCTGTATGTAGAAATTACTTTTCAGCAATGCATGTTTTGTATTTTGTGACAAAATAAGTAGGACTTTTTTTGGTGATATTTTCTATTTGTCAAATGTTCAAAAAAATCATTGCAAGTATCAAAGCACACATATGAATCCAAAAACTCTCAGTTTCTGTAATCTAAAAGTTACGAATTATTCAAAAATTAACATAATTTCGAATGCTAATGTACTAAAAAACGTGCACAAATTTAGACAGTATTTGCAGGAGTAAGAACCATAAACCAAAAGTATTAGATGACGTTCTCACGAAACGATTACGTATTCATAGATGCATTTTAGGACCAGACTTGCCAGAAAAACTTTAGAACAATATTTTTTCATATATATTACAACTAAGTGAAAGTTGCTTTCAAATATTTAATCACGCAATGTGTGCCTAAACATGCATTTTGAAGGATTAAAAGCAATTTGAAAAACAAAAGAATGAATGGAAATTCTGACCACGTAATCGTTGCATGAAAACCTTTTTGTTATGGTTTTTACTACAGTCAAAAAAATTTGCGCATCTTTTAGTACAGTCGTGATTCGCTGGTTGTTCACTTTTTTCCTGGACCGCTATTTAGTTGGACCTCCGTTAGTTGGACCATTGACCATTGCTTTGATATTTCCAATGATATTTTAGAACATTTGACAAATAGAAAAAATCACCAAAAAAGTTATGTTGAAAAAGTCCTTTTTATTATGTTACAAAATATAAAACATGCATTGCTGGAAAGTAATTTCTACATACAGGCCAGTTGATGCCAATAGCGACTAGAGTTTTTTCTTACAGTACTTTTCATTGTCTTTCTCAAAGAATCAAAATGTCTTCCACATATTTCCACATCTCCTGATAATTGACGTTCAAAATGGCGGTATTTTTAAACTACTTTATTCAATAACTCTTAAGTTTTCAAATAAAAAATGTAGACGCCTTCGACAAATATCTGTGGTTTCTCAATTCCAACAACTTCTTGGAACATTTGAAGAATTGCAAAAATCTCAGAAAAAAGTTATAATGAAAAAAATATTTTTTGGATGCCTTCCACGAACAACGCGCTTTATCTTAACACCAAAATGTTATATTTTGGAGAGTTTGCGTGTTTAGCAAGTTTTCTCATAGTAAAATTTCCTACAACTTTGTCATTGACATCATGCCTCTATCTCGAAAGTTGGTAGAAATAAATTTTCTATCTCACTTTTAGGTGGATTAATCACAGGAGGCTTACATTTCAAAAAAAGTATTCCTAACACATCAAATCACTAAAATCAACTCCTAGAGCACAATTAATTAAACGCATGTTTTTTTTTATTCATTTCGTTTATTTGATAGGCACAAATGCGTTAGCTTGGCGGTGCCGAATTCTTTTGTTTTTACATTTTGAATATCTTAAAACTAGGAGGTTACAATGTTGAAATATTTTTTTTATAAAAGAGAAAAAATTTACAGCTATATTAAGACTAGAAAAAAAATTCTTTATGTAAGAGAGGGGGCAAAAGATTTTTTTTTATGAAAAATTTTAAAACAAGGAATTCAATAGTAATAGTTTTTTAGGAAATATTTACAGTTATCTTAAAACTAACAATATAGTTTGATACACAAAAGGGGGAACAAATATTTATGAAAAATTTCACAGATGTTTTAAAACTAGGGATACAATTCTATTTACAAGATGGGGGACAATAGTTTTAACAAAGAGTAGAAATTACAACTATCTTAAAACTAGGAATACGGAATACAAATTTGATTTTTTATCGGATACTTATGCTTGGTCATTTCCAAAATCGGTGTAGAAGTAGTTGTATCAAGGACAGGGGAGAGAAGGCGTAGATGGTGACCGGTAGAGAAGAGCAAAACTTGCAACTTTCGGGCAAACGGGAGATCAGCGAAACAAATTTGCGCCTCAGTCTAGTAGGTCGGATTGGCGGATGGTATTCTTCGGACCCGCGGGGAATCCTTCAAAGGGAATCCTTCGGACCTCGAGTCGCTCTCGCTTCAGATTCCGTAGTGATAAGAGCGACGGCGGTTACATAGTGGCAGTCTGGAGCTTATCGGTTCCACACGGCAAGAGGAAACTTCTAAAAACGAGAAATAAAAAGAGAGGGGCTAAATTGGGATATTTATCGTTTTTATGAAAGTATAAATAAGGGACATATAGGGGAAATCCCGATTTGCCAGCATATCTCGGACTGGGACATTGGGTGGTCTACCTCGGGCCCGAAGGGAATCCTTTAACTGAGACCTGGCGTCCAAATACCCGGCGCATACCCAGACAACGTGCTCGATGTCATGATAGCCCTCGTCACAAGCGCACAGACTACTCTCCGCAAGCCCAATACGCCGCAAATGTGCATCTAAGGTGTAGTGGTTGGACATAAGTCGGGACATTACACGAATAAAATCCCGACCCACATCCATCCCCCTGAACCAAGGCTTCGTTGATACCTTTGGGATAATCGAATGTAGCCATCGTCCAAGTTCACCATTGCTCCACGAGGTTTGCCAACTGTTGAGTGTCCTCTGACGACAAATACTAAAAAATTCGTTGAAGCAGATTGGTCTTTCGTATATGTCACCATTTAATGCGCCCACCTTTGCTAATGAGTCGGCCTTTTCATTGCCCGGGATAGAACAATGAGAGGGGACCCAAACAAAGGTAATCTGATAAGATTTTTCAGATAACGTACACAAGGACTCCTGTATCTTCCCCAGAAAATACGGGAATTGCTTTTTAGGCTTTACCGCACGAAGAGCCTCGATATAGCTGAGGCTGTCCGAAATGATGAAGTAGTGATCTGTGGGCAGAGTGTCGATGATCCCAAGGGTGTACTGAATTGCAGCTAACTCTGCGACGTAAACTGAAGCGGGATCATTGAGCTTGAATGAAGCGGTGATAGTATTGTTGAAGATATCGAAGCCAGTGGACCCATCGAGATTTGATCCGTCAGTGTAGAACATTTTGTCACAGTCGACTTCTCGGAATTTATTATAAAATATATTGGGGATCACTTGAGGGCGTATATGGTCCGGGATTCCACGAATCTCTTCCTTCATGGATGTGTCGAAGAATACAGTAGAATCAGAAGTATCTAGGAAACGAATACGGTTGGGAGTATACGTAGAAGGATTAATGCTCTGTGCCATGTAGTCGAAGTACAAGGACATAAATCGGGTTTGAGAATTAAGCTCGACGAGCCTCTCGAAGTTTTCAATCACCAACGGGTTCAGAATGTCGCATCGGATGAGCAATCGATATGAGAGTTCCCAAAATCGATTTTTTAGCGGAAGAACGCCCGCCAGCACTTCGAGACTCATCGTATGGGTCGAATGCATGCAACCCAAGGCAATGCGCAAGCAACGATACTGGATTCTCTCCAGTTTGATGAAGTGTATGTTCGCAGCGGAGCGGAAACAGAAACACCCGTACTCCATCACCGACAATATCGTTGTTTGGTACAACCTGATCAGGTCTCCTGGGTGAGCACCCCACCATGTTCCAGTTATTGTTCGGAGAAAATTGATCCTTTGTTGGCATTTCTGTTTCAGATACCTAATGTGACATCCCAGGTACCTTTAGAGTCGAACCAGACCCCGAGATATTTAAATGTGAAAACCTGGTTGATCGTTGCACCCATTAATAGAAGCTGGAGTTGCGCCGGCTCACGCTTCCTAGAAAAAACAACCAACTCAGTTTTCTCCGTGGAGAACTCAATACCCAGCTGAAGAGCCCAAGCAGACAAATTGTCCAAGGTATTTTGTAATGGTCCTTGCAAGTCGGCAGCTTTGGGCCCTGTAACAGAGACCACCCCGTCGTCTGCAAGTTGCCTTAGCGTGCATGAATTGGCAAGACAATCGTCAATGTCATTCACGTAAAAATTGTAGAGCAGGGGACTTAGACATGAGCCCTGGGGAAGACCCATGTAGCTAAATCGCGGTGTTGTTAAATCGCCATGCGAAAAGTGCATGTGCTTTTCAGACAACAGGTTTACCAAAAAGTTATTTAAAATTGGTGAAAGACCATGCTGGTGCAGCTTCTCTGACAGAATGTTGATAGAAACTGAGTCAAAAGCCCCCTTAATATCCAAGAAGACTGAAGCCATTTGCTTTTTGTTAGCATAGGCCATTTGGATTTCTGTAGAAAGCAACGCAAGGCAATCGTTCGTCCCTTTGCCTTTGCGGAAGCCAAATTGTGTATCTGACAGTAAGCCATTTGCTTCAACCCAATTGTCGAGGCGAAACAAGATCATTTTCTCGAACAACTTCCGAATACAGGACAGCATTGCAATCGGCCGATACGAGTTGTGGTCGGAGGTTGGTTTTCCTGGTTTTTGAAAGGCGATGACCTTCACTTGCCTCCAGTCATGAGGGACAATGTTACCCTCAAGAAACTTGTTAAATAAGTTCAGCAAGCGCCTTTTTGCAGTGTCAGGCAGATTCTTCAGCAAGTTGAATTTGATTCTGTCTAACCCTGGGGCGTTATTGTTGCATGATAGGAGAGCAAGTGAAAACTCCACCATCGAAAACGGTGTTTCGTTCGCGGTATCGGGAGGAGACGCGGCGCGGCACGTTTTCTGTACCGAGACAGAGTCCGGACAGATCTTCTTGGCGAAAGCGAATATCCAACGGTTTGAATATTCCACGTTCTCGTTGGTACTATTACGGTTACGCATACGTCGAGCCGTACCCCAAAGAGTGCTCATCGCTGTTTCTCTCGTTAACCCGTCGACGAACCGGCGCCAATAACTGCGTTAGACTCTTCATTCGCTTTTCTAACGACGCGTACTGTTGATAGCTAGCGGGTAACCCGTCTTCCCGGAAGGCCTTATATGCAGTGGACTTCTCCGCGTACAGCTCTGAGCACTCTTTATCCCACCACAGTGTGGGAGACCGTCCATGGGTATTCGCGCTGGGTACTGGTTTAGTCTGAGCTTGATTCGCACTGTCGAGAATCAAGCCAGCCAAAAACCTGTACTCTTCCTCCGGAGGAAGTTCTTGAGTGGATTCGATTTTAACGGATATCGCGGTCGCGTAACTCTTCCAATCAATGTTCCGTGTGAGGTCATACGAGGCATTGATTGTTTTCGATGGTCTTGAACCGTTAGCAATTGAAATCACGATAGGCAAATGATCGCTACCGTGGGGATCAGGGATCACCTTCCACATGCAATCTAACTGTAGCGATGTCGAGCAAAGCGATAAATCCAACGCGCTTGCGCGTGCTTTTGGTGTAGGAAATTGTCGCAAAGATCTTGGATTAATGTTGATCTATTATCATCATGAAGACAGCCCCATACCGTACCGTGCGAGTTAAAGTCTCCCAGAACTAGCCGCGGCGCCGGTAAGGATTCCGTGATATTACAAAGCGTTCGGTGCCCTACCGAGGCTCTGGGAGGAATGTAGATGGAAGCAATGCAAAGGTCTTTACCTTTGATTAAAACTTGACAAGCGACAATTTCAATGCCTGGTGTCGAAGGGAGGTTAATTCGGTTGAAAGAATAGCGCTTTTTGATCCCCAAAAGTACTCCTCCATAGGGGTTTTCTCGATCCAGACGAATTATATTAAAGTCGTGGAAGTTGAGATTTATATCGGAAGTTAACCAAGTTTCACATAATGCGACAGCATCACATTTTAAATTGTTTAGTAAAAATTTGAAGGAATCGATTTTCGGGAGGATACTTCTGCAATTCCACTGTAGGACAGTGATCGAATCGGTGACCTCGTTCGATGACTTAGCCATCGAAGGATACGATCGCTGCAAGGAGGGGCCATTTAGTAGTCAACTGCTTCAAAAATGTTTGCACTATAGGGAGAAAACTATCAGAAGGCTTTTAAGAGGATCAGTAACATTGAAAGCTGTGAAAATTAAGTCCACTATTTCAGAAAATTTCATTGATCCGCTACTGGACTGAGTATCTGTTTGAAAAAAGGGGACACTTGGGGTTTTTGGTGTCCCTGGAAGTGGTGGGTACTCTTTGTTAGAATCAATATTTCCAAGTCCTGGAGCAAATTGCTTCAGCTGTAGTGCATCACTTCCGTTGGATTTATTGATTGTAGTTGGCGCACTCTGAGGGGACGACACCTTGGCACCCTTACGAGGCAATTTAGGGGAGGCTAGATTTCTCCTCTTCCTGGATTCCCCTGGGTTAACCAATGATGTTCCCTTTTGTGGGTCGTTTCTTGCTCAACGCCAGCCAAAAGAGCAAAGGAATTTTCGGAAGGGACAGATGGCGAAGCATTCTTTAGCATTTCTGCATAAGAGTGCTTCGAGCGATCGTTAAGGGAGCGCTTAATTTTATCCCCGCGCTGCTTGTACGCCGGGCATGACTTAAGAGCATGCGGAGGGCCCCCGCAGTAAATACACTTCTCAGTTTCTCCACCGCAAGCGTCATCCTCATGCTCTCCCTCGCATTTGCCGCACCGTTTTTTATTGCCACAATAAGTGGCTGTGTGGCCCAGTTGCTTGCAATTGCTGCAGTTCATTACCCGCGGTACAAACAGGCGAACGGGTAAGCGAACCCTATCCAGGAGGACATAGTTGGGAAGAGCAGACCCGGAGAAAGTCACCCGAATCGAGTCTGACGGAGGATAAGTTGTCTTATCATTTTCTGTTTTTGCGGAATACAATTGCTTGCATTCCAGAATCTTCACCTTTTGAAGTGAAGGGTCCTTAAAGCAGCCAACCCCGTACTTCAACAGGTCTTCGCACTTTAGACCCGGTTCGGCGACTATTCCATCGATCTCCACTGCCCTACAAGGCACATACACTCTGAATTGTTTCGTAAAACGCTCGCTGCGAGCAATCTGGTTTGCCTGATCGAGGTCATTTACCATAACGCGTATCTTATTAGCTCGAACACGTGTTATCTGAGCTACGGCCGGGTAGTTAGCAGTCAGCTCCCGTGATATTTCTAGAATATTGGGCGATTTCGTGTTGGGCCGGAAATACACCACCCAGGGTCCATTTGAACTGGCTGGGTATGTTTTAATACGAGGAGGACTGGGGGAATCAGGGGAGGGAGTAATATCGGGTTTATCCGGTAAATCCATGGGAATATCATTCCCATCCAATGTTCGCCCTCGGCCATTAAGGCACGAGGATAGCACGTGGTGTAAACGAGAGATGAAACTTGTATTCAGGGGAAAGGGAAAAGTAGAGACCGATCGGGGAAAGGGAAATGAAAGAAAGAGAAATAATACTTAGTTTATATAGCGGCGTGTCCGGCTATTCTGGTATTCACTTCACCAGCCTGGGCACCGGAACAAAGACTGCCTCAAACAATGGTTGACCTTCACTGACAATATATATTCTTGTTCACTTTATGCACAGCACCAGAAAACGAACTGCTTCGATCGAGAGCTCGGAGAGTTATGAAACGCATGTTTTGATGTTTGAATGGTGGAGAAGCTATGAAATTTATTTTTCCAATGAAATTTTCACTAATGTACTAATGAAGTAATGATATCTTTTGGTTAAGAGGGGGGGCAAGATTTCAGTGTAAAAAAAAAACACTTTTTCCAATTTTTTTTTTACGAAATTTGGGTGAAGCGAATTAACCCTCCGGCACTCGCGCGAATGGCTCCTCGAATGAGCAGCAGCTGGTGCTGAAAGAAGATTTCGCTAGAGTTTCGGAAAGTGTTGCACAAAATACAACGACGCAAGTGCCGGTGGGTTAATCAAAATTTGTGTGCATTATAATGTATTATTTCAATAACATTCTGTAATTTTTTCATGCAAAAATATTGACAAGCGACTCGGCCACGATGCTTTTTGTAGGACATGGAAAAAACACGATTTGCGGTGTTAACTGCCATTCAAAAATACTTAACCGATTTATTTCAAATTTTGCATATACATTCTATGTAAAAAAAGCCTAACCCCTGCGTTGAGTTCATGAGATAATTTTTCATTTAATGAGGTTTTTTACTCAGATAATGGCGGAATTTTTTGTGAAAAATATAAATTTTTATTTCAAATGAGTAAAAAGTACCCTTAATTGGAAAATTTCTCTCAAAAACTCAACGTAAGGGTTAGGCATTTTCTACATAGAATGTGCATGCAATATTTGAAATGAATTGGTTAAGATTTGGAATGGAAGTTAACACCGAAAATCGTGTTTTTTCCAGAGATGTCCTATAAAAAGCTTCGTCCCGAGTCGCTTGTCAATATTTTTGCATGAAAAAATTACAGAATGTTATTGAAATAATACATTATAATGCGCAAAAATTTATTTATCGCTCATATGAGTAAATGCGCCCGAATAGTTTGCTATTGCGACAATAAAATCTCACATTTTTACACGAAAAGCTATTGGCACTCACACAACTTCTCCGGATAAATAAAACAGCCGGAGAATGAGTGAATGAGTTTATCACGGTATCCTTTTTGCGTTCGCTGCTTGGCTGTCGTTATTCCAAAACACGAAAAAACAAGTCTATCATACTTCTTTGCCGCTTTTCTTTGTAATTATTTGTATTTTTTGAAGTTTTAATTGATTTCCACAAAATTAAAATTTTATCACCTTCTCCGGTGAGAAGGAAAAAGTCAAATAAATTTTATCCGGAAAATCATTCTCACGCTATTTGTGGAGACGGAGAATTTTGCGACTCATCTTATCTCGGAAAAGTTCGACATCGGATAAGCTTCTTCTCGCGTGAGTGAGAGAGAATTACAATGCCTGGAAATGATACATCATAATCAGAGCTGTAGCGTGGTCTTCTGGCGCCCTTGGCGGAGTCTCAGTTGTGCGCCCGTTGGTGTTTGCTATGGCTTTCTTTTTCAGCTCGAACTTGAAATAATAATTTTCCTAATTAATTCAAGTTTGACTGTCGTTCATTTCATGTGAAACCACAAATCTTTTACTGTATATTTATGCAATTAGTTGACGCTAGGTGTTTTAAGGCGATGGAGGGAGCATCTATTCTGAAGATTGTATATTAGGGTGCTAATGGCATGTACGGAAAACAGGTGATCATCGAATTTAATAACCAGACGCACCTCAGCAGCATTAGCACTTCGAAAAAGTCTCGTTACAAAAGTTTAGCTTTATCGCACACGGTTAAGGGTTTGTTAAAAGCGGCCAAAGTGCAAAACTTTTCACCAGTGAAAAACACAAAAGGACCCATAAAATATTCAAAAATTGAATTTTTGATGCTAAATGGTTTTGGATGTATTGAAACGTGAGATCTACTGCCACACTGATTTTTTTTTAAAGATAGCTTTTATGAAACTTGGAAAATTCCGGATTTGAGCCGATACTGGTTTTTGATAAGGCTGCTTGTAATTTATTTTCTAACGGGTGTTCAATAAAAAATGAGATTTTTTTTTCAATCATATCATGCTTATATCAAATATGAACGAATTCAGTATTTTTTATTAAAAACATAATGTTTATTCTTCAAAATAAGGCCATTACAAATCTTTTTTCAAAAAATTTGTAATCCCCCTTGAAAATCGCTGAAAAAATCAGAGAGCAAAAAATTTTTTTTTATAATAACCAAAATTTAAAAAATTGTCACGTTTTATAAAACAACAATAGCTTTCATAGGGTTTTGTTTTTCGTCATTGAAAACTATTATGGTAATTTTGGAAATTGCCATTCCATTTTATATTTTGACTATTCTCGGGTAGCTACGACGTCCGAATGAAATCGTTGATCCAGTCCAACATCAAATGAAACGTTTACTGTTCGCGCGGAAGGAAAGCCTCGCCTGTGAATTATCAAACAAACATCTCATGGAAAGGCTAATACAGAGTGACAGACCAACTTCTGAATCGATCCCATTTTAAACGCTATAGTCGATAGAGACAGAATCGAATCGATTGTTGCATTTAAAAATAATTTCGATAAGGAAACAGTCTAAATTCAAATGAGACTCCTGGCGGTTTATAAGGTGTTCAATATGCATGAGGTTTACCGAAAGGCTTTTGACATTTAAAGATTTCATGTGGGATCGTAGTGTTCGTATTTCCGCAGCCATGTTCGATTCGTATGAACTGTCAAAGTCTGCTACTAAACCTTCCATTTAAAACTAAGCTTGTGAAAATCGATAAGCCGGTTTGCAAGGAACCGAAGAGATTTTATTTCTGAAATTTCTAAGAACCAGGAACTTGCGAAATTGTGGAGATGGACTTTGTCTGGCCATCAGCGATCAAGAAGGCTCTAGCAAAACTAAATGTAGATGCTACAAACAAAGGTACCATCAGCATTTATCGCAGAGAGAGCCGGGAATCCATTATCGATGTCAATTTTTGGTGGCCTTGGAGTGACAGGAAAAATGGATTGAAAACTGTACGAGGATATACCCACAGCGACCATCAAGCGATCTTGTATAGCATTGGTCGTAGGACACGGTTTGAATAACGTGGGAGATATATAAAGGAGTGAAGGTGGAAAACAGCGATATTTCACAATGACGTGTCCGTCGAAGAGCTTAAATTTGAGGGCATTCTCTTCAACCTATATGAGTACGAGTTAACGGCAGTATTAACAAGGGCGTGTAATGCGACCATACCGAGGAATGGGAAACCGAGAGCCAGTCGCTGGCTGCAATACGACGATTACCGTTCTACATATAAGTTGCCTCCGAGCTTGGAGAAGAAGTTAGAGGGCTCGTAATGACACTAAAAGAGGGAAACGAGAACCGCTCTCAACAAAGCAGTCAAGCTGAACAAGAAAACCTGCATTGATGAGTTTTGCTCCAAAGCTAACTCTAATTCTCTAGGCGACTCCTACAGAGTTTGCCATGGCAAAGATAAAAGGCCCAGGTGCACCACCTGAAAGGTGCCCGGAGAAGATGGAGGTCACAATCGAAAAGTTTTCCCCGCGACATGAACCAATCTTCGCCGTACACTAGAAAGAAGCTCGAAATACCGACAAACGAGGTGAAGGCCACGAAAGTGAAGAAGGACCCAGGACCAGCCCCAAACTTGGTGCTGAAAACAGCGATGTATGAGAACCCGGGTATCTTGGAGACATGGAGATCTTCCAGCGTATAGGTCAATATGTCCCTTGGTACTGTTAGAGAGAATAATCCTGAACAAGCTAACCAAATACACGGACCGTGAGAACAGCATGTCATTCAATTCGGCTTCCTTATAGGCAGGTCTACAGTGTATTCTACCCGAACGGTTGTACGAGATGTGGAGACAGCAGGGAAAAGGATATCTCGTTATTCTGTGATGGTTACCTCAGACGTGAAGAATGCTTCAATAATACTAGCTGGGAAGCAATTGCCCATTCGCTGGACAGCATGAGTAACTGTGAAGAATGTTACACAGTTACTTTTAGTACCGAACACTGATCTACGAGACAGACAAGGGAGAATGACTACGACTGATGTTCCTCGGACCGAGGCTGTGGA